>NW_027096061.1:0-333686 GCF_040115645.1 Euwallacea fornicatus | reverse complement strand
TGAAAAATAGTACTTTATGTGCTCAAACACACAACTTGTGCGACTTTTCAACTTTGAAGCTCGATAACTTCGGCATATGAGGACCAAATTCCTTAAACAAAGTGTCAATATAATCAGATCGACGAGATTTTGAAGATGTCACAACACATCATGATTGCATCTTGTTGAACATCCAAGAAAAAATAGTACTTTATGTGCTCAAACACACAAGTTGTGTGACTTTTCAAACTTTGAAGCTCGATAACTTAGGCAAATCAGGACCAAATTCCTTAAACAAAGTGTCAAATTAATCAGATCGACGAGATTTTGAAGATGTTACAACACACCATGATTGCATCTTGTTGAACTTCCAAGAAAAATAGTACTTTATGTGCTCAAACACACATCTTTTGTGACTTTTCAAAATTTGAAGCTCGATAACTTCGGCAAATGAGGACCAAATTCCTTAAACAAAGTGTCAAAGTAATCAGATCGACGAGATTTTGAAGATGTTACAACACATCATGATTGCATTTTGTTGAACTTCCAAGAAAATAGTACTTTATGTGCTCAAACACACAACTTGTGTGACTTTTCAAAATTTGAAGCTCGATAACTTCGGCAAATGAGGACCAAATTCCTTAAACAAAGTGTCAATATAATCAGATCGACGAGATTTTGAAGATGTTACAACACATCATGATTGCATCTTGTTGAACTTCCAAGAAAAATAGTACTTTATGTGCTCAAACACACAACTTGAGTGACTTTTCAAACTTTGAAGCTCGATAACTTCGGCAAATGAGGACCAAATTCCTTAAACAAAGTGTCAAATTATTCAGATCGACGAGATTTTGAAGATGTCGCAACACATCAGAATTGCATCTTGTAGAACTTCGAGAAAAATAGTACTTTATGTGCTCAAACACACAACTTGTGTGACTTTTCAAATTTGAAGCTCGATAACTTCGGCAAATGAGGACCAAATTCCTTAAACAAAGTGTCCAATATAATCAGATCGACGAGATTTTGAAGATGTTACAACACATCATGATTGCATCTTGTTGAACTTCCAAGAAAAATAGTACTTTATGTGCTCAAACACACAACTTGAGTGACTTTTCAAACTTTGAAGCTCGATAACTTCGCAAATGAGGACCAAATTCCTTAAACAAAGTGTCAAATTATTCAGATCGACGAGATTTTGAAGATGTCACAACACATCAGAATTGCATCTTGTAGAACTTCCGAGAAAAATAGTACTTTATGTGCTCAAACACACAACTTTTGCGACTTTTCAAACTTTGAAGCTCGATAACTTCGGCAAATGAGGACCAAATTCCTTAAACAAAGTGTCAAATTATTCAGATCGACGAGATTTTGAAGATGTCATAACACATCAGAATTGCATCTTGTTGAACTTTCGAGAAAAATAGTACTTTATGTGCTCAAGCACACAACTTGTGCGACTTTTCAAACTTTGAAGATCGATAACTTCGGCAAATTAGGACCAAATTCCTTAAACAAAGTGTCAAATTAATCAGATCGACGAGATTTTGAAGATGTCACAACACATCAGAATTGCATCTTGTTGAACTTTCGAGAAAAATAGTACTTTATGTGCTCAAGCACACAACTTGTGCGACTTTTCAAACTTTGAAGATCGATAACTTCGGCAATTAGGACCAAATTCCTTAAACAAAGTGTCAAATTATTCAGATCAACGAGATTTTGAAGATGTCACAACACATCAGAATTGCATCTTGTTGAACTTCCGAGAAAAATATTACTTTAGGTGCTCAAACACACAACTTTTGTGACTTTTCCAAATTTGAAGCTCGATAACTTCGGCAAATGAGGACCAAATTCCTTAAACAAAGTGTCAATATAATCAGATCGACGAGATTTTGAAGATGTTACAACACATCATGATTGCATCTTGTTGAACTTCAGAGCAAAATAGTACTTTATGTGCTCAAACACACATCTTTTGTTACTTCAAACTTTGAAGCTCGATAACTTCAGCAAATGAGGACCAAATTCCTTAGACAAAGTGTCAAATTAATCAGATCGACGAGAGTTTGAAGATGTTACAACACATCATGATTGCATCTTGTTGAACTTCCAAGAAAAATAGTACTTTATATGCTCAAACACACAACTTGTGTGACTTTTCAAATTTGAAGCTCGATAACTTCGGCATATGAGGACCAAATTCCTTAAACAAAGTGTCAATATAATCAGATCGACGAGATTTTGAAGATGTCACAACACATCATGATTGCATCTTGTTGAACATCCAAGAAAAATAGTACTTTATGTGCTCAAACACACA
The DNA here is from genome assembly GCF_040115645.1 of Euwallacea fornicatus. Taxonomy (NCBI): domain Eukaryota; kingdom Metazoa; phylum Arthropoda; class Insecta; order Coleoptera; family Curculionidae; genus Euwallacea; species Euwallacea fornicatus. The sequence goes on along the minus strand of NW_027096061.1, from coordinate 331,372 downwards.
AGTTGTGTGACTTTTCAAACTTTGAAGCTCGATAACTTAGGCAAATCAGGACCAAATTCCTTAAACAAAGTGTCAAATTAATCAGATCGACGAGATTTTGAAGATGTTACAACACACCATGATTGCATCTTGTTGAACTTCCAAGAAAAATAGTACTTTATGTGCTCAAACACACATCTTTTGTGACTTTTCAAACTTTGAAGCTCGATAACTTCGGCAAATGAGGACCAAATTCCTTAAACAAAGTGTCAAATTATTCAGATCGACGAGATTTTGAAGATGTCATAACACATCAGAATTGCATTTTGTAGAACTTCCGAGAAAAATAGTACTTTATGTGCTCAAACACACAACTTTTGCGACTTTTCAAACTTTGAAGCTCGATAACTTCGGCAAATTAGGACCAAATTCGTTAAACAAAGTGTCAAATTAATCAGATCGATGAGATTTTGAAGATGTTATAACACATCATGATTGCATCTTGTTGAATTTCCCAGAAAAATAGTACTTTATGTGCTCAAACACACAACTTGTGTGACTTTTCAAAATTTGAAGCTCGATAACTTCGGCAAATTAAGACCAAATTCCTTAAACAAAGTGTCAAATTATTCAGATCGACGAGATTTTGAAGATGTCACAACACATCATGATTGCATCTTGTTGAACTTCCAAGAAAAATAGTACTTTATGTGCACAAACACACAACTTGTGTGACTTTTCAAATTTGAAGCTCGATAACTTCGGCAAATGAGGACCAAATTCCTTAAACAAAGTGTCAAATTATTCAGATCGACGAGATTTTGAAGATGTCATAACACATCAGAATTGCATCTTGTTGAACTTCCAAGAAAAATAGTACTTTATGTGCTCAAACACACAACTTTTGCGACTTTTCAAACTTTGAAGCTCGATAACTTCGGCAAATGAGGACCAAATTCCTTAAACAAAGTGTCAAATTATTCAGATCGACGAGATTTTGAAGATGTCATAACACATCAGAATTGCATCTTGTTGAACTTTCGAGAAAAATAGTACTTTATGTGCTCAAGCACACAACTTGTGCGACTTTTCAAACTTTGAAGATCGATAACTTCGGCAAATTAGGACCAAATTCCTTAAACAAAGTGTCAAATTAATCAGATCGACGAGATTTTGAAGATGTCACAACACATCAGAATTGCATCTTGTTGAACTTCCGAGAAAAATATTACTTTATGTGCTCAAACACACAACTTTTGTGACTTTTCAAAATTTGAAGCTCGATAACTTCGGCAAATGAGGACCAAATTCCTTAAACAAAGTGTCAATATAATCAGATCGACGAGATTTTGAAGATGTTACAACACATCATGATTGCATCTTGTTGAACTTCCAAGAAAAATAGTACTTTATGTGCTCAAACACACAACTTGAGTGACTTTTCAAAATTTGAAGCTCGATAACTTCGGCAAATGAGGACCAACTTCCTTAAACAAAGTGTCAAATTATTCAGATCGACGAGATTTTGAAGATGTCACAACACATCATGATTGCATCTTGTTGAACATCCAAGAAAAATAGTACTTTATGTGCTCAAACACACAAGTTGTGTGACTTTTCAAACTTTGAAGCTCGATAACTTAGGCAAATCAGGACCAAATTCCTTAAACAAAGTGTCAAATTAATCAGATCGACGAGATTTTGAAGATGTTACAACACACCATGATTGCATCTTGTTGAACTTCCAAGAAAAATAGTACTTTATGTGCTCAAACACACATCTTTTGTGACTTTTCAAAATTTGAAGCTCGATAACTTCGGCAAATGAGGACCAAATTCCTTAAACAAAGTGTCAAAGTAATCAGATCGACGAGATTTTGAAGATGTTACAACACATCATGATTGCATTTTGTTGAACTTCCAAGAAAAATAGTACTTTATGTGCTCAAACACACAACTTGTGTGACTTTTCAAAATTTGAAGCTCGATAACTTCGGCAAATGAGGACCAAATTCCTTAAACAAAGTGTCAATATAATCAGATCGACGAGATTTTGAAGATGTTACAACACATCATGATTGCATCTTGTTGAACTTCCAAGAAAAATAGTACTTTATGTGCTCAAACACACAACTTGAGTGACTTTTCAAACTTTGAAGCTCGATAACTTCGGCAAATGAGGACCAAATTCCTTAAACAAAGTGTCAAATTATTCAGATCGACGAGATTTTGAAGATGTCACAACACATCAGAATTGCATCTTGTAGAACTTCCGAGAAAAATAGTACTTTATGTGCTCAAACACACAACTTTTGCGACTTTTCAAACTTTGAAGCTCGATAACTTCGGCAAATGAGGACCAAATTCCTTAAACAAAGTGTCAAATTATTCAGATCGACGAGATTTTGAAGATGTCATAACACATCAGAATTGCATCTTGTTGAACTTTCGAGAAAAATAGTACTTTATGTGCTCAAGCACACAACTTGTGCGACTTTTCAAACTTTGAAGATCGATAACTTCGGCAAATTAGGACCAAATTCCTTAAACAAAGTGTCAAATTAATCAGATCGACGAGATTTTGAAGATGTCACAACACATCAGAATTGCATCTTGTTGAACTTTCGAGAAAAATAGTACTTTATGTGCTCAAGCACACAACTTGTGCGACTTTTCAAACTTTGAAGATCGATAACTTCGGCAAATTAGGACCAAATTCCTTAAACAAAGTGTCAAATTATTCAGATCAACGAGATTTTGAAGATGTCACAACACATCAGAATTGCATCTTGTTGAACTTCCGAGAAAAATATTACTTTATGTGCTCAAACACACAACTTTTGTGACTTTTCAAAATTTGAAGCTCGATAACTTCGGCAAATGAGGACCAAATTCCTTAAACAAAGTGTCAATATAATCAGATCGACGAGATTTTGAAGATGTTACAACACATCATGATTGCATCTTGTTGAACTTCCAAGAAAAATAGTACTTTATGTGCTCAAACACACAACTTGAGTGACTTTTCAAAATTTGAAGCTCGATAACTTCGGCAAATGAGGACCAACTTCCTTAAACAAAGTGTCAAATTATTCAGATCGACGAGATTTTGAAGATGTCACAACACATCAGAATTGCATCTTGTAGAACTTCCGAGAAAAATAGTACTTTATGTGCTCAAACACACAACTTGTGCGACTTTTCAAACTTTGAAGCTCGATAACTTCGGCATATGAGGACCAAATTCCTTAAACAAAGTGTCAATATAATCAGATCGACGAGATTTTGAAGATGTCACAACACATCATGATTGCATCTTGTTGAACATCCAAGAAAAATAGTACTTTATGTGCTCAAACACACAAGTTGTGTGACTTTTCAAACTTTGAAGCTCGATAACTTAGGCAAATCAGGACCAAATTCCTTAAACAAAGTGTCAAATTAATCAGATCGACGAGATTTTGAAGATGTTACAACACACCATGATTGCATCTTGTTGAACTTCCAAGAAAAATAGTACTTTATGTGCTCAAACACACATCTTTTGTGACTTTTCAAAATTTGAAGCTCGATAACTTCGGCAAATGAGGACCAAATTCCTTAAACAAAGTGTCAAAGTAATCAGATCGACGAGATTTTGAAGATGTTACAACACATCATGATTGCATTTTGTTGAACTTCCAAGAAAAATAGTACTTTATGTGCTCAAACACACAACTTGTGTGACTTTTCAAAATTTGAAGCTCGATAACTTCGGCAAATGAGGACCAAATTCCTTAAACAAAGTGTCAATATAATCAGATCGACGAGATTTTGAAGATGTTACAACACATCATGATTGCATCTTGTTGAACTTCCGAGAAAAATAGTACTTTATGTGCTCAAACACACAACTTGTGTGACTTTTCAAACTTTGAAGCTCGATAACTTCGGCAAATTAGGACCAAATTCCTTAAACAAAGTGTCAAATTAATCAGATCGACGAGATTTTGAAGATGTCGCAACACATCAGAATTGCATCTTGTAGAACTTCCGAGAAAAATAGTACTTTATGTGCTCAAACACACAACTTGTGTGACTTTTCAAATTTGAAGCTCGATAACTTCGGCAAATGAGGACCAAATTCCTTAAACAAAGTGTCAATATAATCAGATCGACGAGATTTTGAAGATGTTACAACACATCATGATTGCATCTTGTTGAACTTCCAAGAAAAATAGTACTTTATGTGCTCAAACACACAACTTGAGTGACTTTTCAAACTTTGAAGCTCGATAACTTCGGCAAATGAGGACCAAATTCCTTAAACAAAGTGTCAAATTATTCAGATCGACGAGATTTTGAAGATGTCACAACACATCAGAATTGCATCTTGTAGAACTTCCGAGAAAAATAGTACTTTATGTGCTCAAACACACAACTTTTGCGACTTTTCAAACTTTGAAGCTCGATAACTTCGGCAAATTAGGACCAAATTCCTTAAACAAAGTGTCAAATTATTCAGATCGACGAGATTTTGAAGATGTCATAACACATCAGAATTGCATCTTGTTGAACTTCCAAGAAAAATAGTACTTTATGTGCTCAAACACACAACTTTTGCGACTTTTCAAACTTTGAAGCTCGATAACTTCGGCAAATGAGGACCAAATTCCTTAAACAAAGTGTCAAATTATTCAGATCGACGAGATTTTGAAGATGTCATAACACATCAGAATTGCATCTTGTTGAACTTTCGAGAAAAATAGTACTTTATGTGCTCAAGCACACAACTTGTGCGACTTTTCAAACTTTGAAGATCGATAACTTCGGCAAATTAGGACCAAATTCCTTAAACAAAGTGTCAAATTAATCAGATCGACGAGATTTTGAAGATGTCACAACACATCAGAATTGCATCTTGTTGAACTTTCGAGAAAAATAGTACTTTATGTGCTCAAGCACACAACTTGTGCGACTTTTCAAACTTTGAAGATCGATAACTTCGGCAAATTAGGACCAAATTCCTTAAACAAAGTGTCAAATTATTCAGATCAACGAGATTTTGAAGATGTCACAACACATCAGAATTGCATCTTGTTGAACTTCCGAGAAAAATATTACTTTATGTGCTCAAACACACAACTTTTGTGACTTTTCAAAATTTGAAGCTCGATAACTTCGGCAAATGAGGACCAAATTCCTTAAACAAAGTGTCAAAGTAATCAGATCGACGAGATTTTGAAGATGTTACAACACATCATGATTGCATTTTGTTGAACTTCCAAGAAAAATAGTACTTTATGTGCTCAAACACACAACTTGTGTGACTTTTCAAAATTTGAAGCTCGATAACTTCGGCAAATGAGGACCAACTTCCTTAAACAAAGTGTCAAATTATTCAGATCGACGAGATTTTGAAGATGTCACAACACATCAGAATTGCATCTTGTAGAACTTCCGAGAAAAATAGTACTTTATGTGCTCAAACACACAACTTGAGTGACTTTTCAAACTTTGAAGCTCGATAACTTCGGCAAATGAGGACCAAATTCCTTAAACAAAGTGTCAAAGTAATCAGATCGACGAGATTTTGAAGATGTTACAACACATCATGATTGCATTTTGTTGAACTTCCAAGAAAAATAGTACTTTATGTGCTCAAACACACAACTTGTGTGACATTTCAAAATTTGAAGCTCGATAACTTCGGCAAATGAGGACCAACTTCCTTAAACAAAGTGTCAAATTATTCAGATCGACGAGATTTTGAAGATGTCACAACACATCAGAATTGCATCTTGTAGAACTTCCGAGAAAAATAGTACTTTATGTGCTCAAACACACAACTTTTGTGACTTTTCAAACTTTGAAGCTCGATAACTTCGGCATATGAGGACCAAATTCCTTAAACAAAGTGTCAATATAATCAGATCGACGAGATTTTGAAGATGTCACAACACATCATGATTGCATCTTGTTGAACATCAAAGAAAAATAGTACTTTATGTGCTCAAACACACAAGTTGTGTGACTTTTCAAACTTTGAAGCTCGATAACTTAGGCAAATCAGGACCAAATTCCTTAAACAAAGTGTCAAATTAATCAGATCGACGAGATTTTGAAGATGTTACAACACACCATGATTGCATCTTGTTGAACTTCCAAGAAAAATAGTACTTTATGTGCTCAAACACACATCTTTTGTGACTTTTCAAAATTTGAAGCTCGATAACTTCGGCAAATGAGGACCAAATTCCTTAAACAAAGTGTCAAAGTAATCAGATCGACGAGATTTTGAAGATGTTACAACACATCATGATTGCATTTTGTTGAACTTCCAAGAAAAATAGTACTTTATGTGCTCAAACACACAACTTGTGTGACTTTTCAAAATTTGAAGCTCGATAACTTCGGCAAATGAGGACCAAATTCCTTAAACAAAGTGTCAATATAATCAGATCGACGAGATTTTGAAGATGTTACAACACATCATGATTGCATCTTGTTGAACTTCCAAGAAAAATAGTACTTTATGTGCTCAAACACACAACTTGAGTGACTTTTCAAACTTTGAAGCTCGATAACTTCGGCAAATGAGGACCAAATTCCTTAAACAAAGTGTCAAATTATTCAGATCGACGAGATTTTGAAGATGTCGCAACACATCAGAATTGCATCTTGTAGAACTTCCGAGAAAAATAGTACTTTATGTGCTCAAACACACAACTAGTGTGACTTTTCAAATTTGAAGCTCGATAACTTCGGCAAATGAGGACCAAATTCCTTAAACAAAGTGTCAATATAATCAGATCGACGAGATTTTGAAGATGTTACAACACATCATGATTGCATCTTGTTGAACTTCCAAGAAAAATAGTACTTTATGTGCTCAAACACACAACTTGAGTGACTTTTCAAACTTTGAAGCTCGATAACTTCGGCAAATGAGGACCAAATTCCTTAAACAAAGTGTCAAATTATTCAGATCGACGAGATTTTGAAGATGTCACAACACATCAGAATTGCATCTTGTAGAACTTCCGAGAAAAATAGTACTTTATGTGCTCAAACACACAACTTTTGCGACTTTTCAAACTTTGAAGCTCGATAACTTCGGCAAATTAGGACCAAATTCCTTAAACAAAGTGTCAAATTAATCAGATCGACGAGATTTTGAAGATGTTACAACACATCATGATTGCATCTTGTTGAACTTCAGAGAAAAATAGTACTTTATGTGCACAAACACACAACTTGTGTGACTTTTCAAATTTGAAGCTCGATAACTTCGGCAAATGAGGACCAAATTCCTTAAACAAAGTGTCAAATTAATCAGATCGACGAGATTTTGAAGATGTTACAACACATCATGATTGCATCTTGTTGAACTTCAGAGAAAAATAGTACTTTATGTGCTCAAACACACATCTTTTGTTACTTCAAACTTTGAAGCTCGATAACTTCAGCAAATGAGGACCAAATTCCTTAGACAAAGTGTCAAATTAATCAGATCGACGAGATTTTGAAGATGTTACAACACATCATGATTGCATCTTGTTGAACTTCCAAGAAAAATAGTACTTTATATGCTCAAACACACAGCTTGTGTGACTTTTCAAATTTGAAGCTCGATAACTTCGGCATATGAGGACCAAATTCCTTAAACAAAGTGTCAATATAATCAGATCGACGAGATTTTGAAGATGTCACAACACATCATGATTGCATCTTGTTGAACTTCAGAGAAAAATAGTACTTTATGTGCTCAAACACACAAGTTGTGTGACTTTTCAAACTTTGAAGCTCGATAACTTAGGCAAATCAGGACCAAATTCCTTAAACAAAGTGTCAAATTAATCAGATCGACGAGATTTTGAAGATGTTACAACACATCATGATTGCATCTTGTTGAACTTCCAAGAAAAATAGTACTTTATGTGCTCAAACACACATCTTTTGTTACTTCAAACTTTGAAGCTCGATAACTTCAGCAAATGAGGACCAAATTCCTTAGACAAAGTGTCAAATTAATCAGATCGACGAGATTTTGAAGATGTTACAACACATCATGATTGCATCTTGTTGAACTTCCAAGAAAAATAGTACTTTATGTGCTCAAACACACAACTTTTGCGACTTTTCAAACTTTGAAGCTCGATAACTTCGGCAAATGAGGACCAAATTCCTTAAACAAAGTGTCAAATTATTCAGATCGACGAGATTTTGAAGATGTCATAACACATCAGAATTGCATCTTGTTGAACTTCCAAGAAAAATAGTACTTTATGTGCTCAAACACACAACTTTTGCGACTTTTCAAACTTTGAAGCTCGATAACTTCGGCAAATGAGGACCAAATTCCTTAAACAAAGTGTCAAATTATTCAGATCGACGAGATTTTGAAGATGTCATAACACATCAGAATTGCATTTTGTAGAACTTCCGAGAAAAATAGTACTTTATGTGCTCAAACACACAACTTTTGCGACTTTTCAAACTTTGAAGCTCGATAACTTCGGCAAATGAGGACCAAATTCCTTAAACAAAGTGTCAAATTAATCAGATCGACGAGATTTTGAAGATGTTACAACACAACATGATTGCATCTTGTTGAACTTCCGAGAAAAATAGTACTTTATGTGCTCAAACACACAACTTGAGTGACTTTTCAAACTTTGAAGCTCGATAACTTCGGCAAATGAGGACCAAATTCCTTAAACAAAGTGTCAAATTAATCAGATCGACGAGATTTTGAAGATGCTACAACACATCATGATTGCATCTTGTTGAACTTCAGAGAAAAATAGTACTTTATGAGCTCAAACACACATCTTTTGTGACTTTTCAAAATTTGAAGCTCGATAACTTCGGCATATGAGGACCAAATTCGTTAAACAAAGTGTCAAATTAATCAGATCGACGAGATTTTGAAGATGTTACAACACACCATGATTGCATCTAGTTGAACTTCCAAGAAAAATAGTACTTTATGTGCTCAAACACACAACTTTTGCGACTTTTCAAACTTTGAAGCTCGATAACTTCGGCAAATGAGGACCAAATTCCTTAAACAAAGTGTCAAATTAATCAGATCGACGAGATTTTGAAGATGTTACAACACATCATGATTGCATCTTGTTGAACTTCCAAGAAAAATAGTACTTTATGTGCTCAAACACACATCTTTTGTTACTTCAAACTTTGAAGCTCGATAACTTCAGCAAATGAGGACCAAATTCCTCAGACAAAGTGTCAAATTAATCAGATCGACGAGATTTTGAAGATGTTACAACACATCATGATTGCATCTTGTTGAACTTCCAAGAAAAATAGTACTTTATGTGCTCAAACACACAACTTGAGTGACTTTTCAAACTTTGAAGCTCGATAACTTCGGCAAATGAGGACCAAATTCCTTAAACAAAGTGTCAAAGTAATCAGATCGACGAGATTTTGAAGATGTTACAACACATCATGATTGCATTTTGTTGAACTTCCAAGAAAAATAGTACTTTATGTGCTCAAACACACAACTTGTGTGACTTTTCAAAATTTGAAGCTCGATAACTTCGGCAAATGAGGACCAAATTCCTTAAACAAAGTGTCAATATAATCAGATCGACGAGATTTTGAAGATGTTACAACACATCATGATTGCATCTTGTAGAACTTCCGAGAAAAATAGTACTTTATGTGCTCAAACACACAACTTTTGCGACTTTTCAAACTTTGAAGCTCGATAACTTCGGCAAATTAGGACCAAATTCCTTAAACAAAGTGTCAAATTAATCAGATCGACGAGATTTTGAAGATGTTACAACACATCATGATTGCATCTTGTTGAACTTCAGAGAAAAATAGTACTTTATGTGCACAAACACACAACTTGTGTGACTTTTCAAATTTGAAGCTCGATAACTTCGGCAAATGAGGACCAAATTCCTTAAACAAAGTGTCAAATTAATCAGATCGACGAGATTTTGAAGATGTTACAACACATCATGATTGCATCTTGTTGAACTTCAGAGAAAAATAGTACTTTATGTGCTCAAACACACATCTTTTGTTACTTCAAACTTTGAAGCTCGATAACTTCAGCAAATGAGGACCAAATTCCTTAGACAAAGTGTCAAATTAATCAGATCGACGAGATTTTGAAGATGTTACAACACATCATGATTGCATCTTGTTGAACTTCCAAGAAAAATAGTACTTTATATGCTCAAACACACAACTTTTGTGACTTTTCAAACTTTGAAGCTCGATAACTTCGGCAAATGAGGACCAAATTCCTTAAACAAAGTGTCAAAGTAATCAGATCGACGAGATTTTGAAGATGTCACAACACATCAGAATTGCATCTTGTAGAACTTCCGAGAAAAATAGTACTTTATGTGCTCAAACACACAACTTGTGTGACTTTTCAAAATTTGAAGCTCGATAACTTCGGCAAATGAGGACCAAATTCCTTAAACAAAGTGTCAATATAATCAGATCGACGAGATTTTGAAGATGTTACAACACATCATGATTGCATCTTGTTGAACTTCCAAGAAAAATAGTACTTTATGTGCTCAAACACACAACTTGAGTGACTTTTCAAACTTTGAAGCTCGATAACTTCGGCAAATGAGGACCAAATTCCTTAAACAAAGTGTCAAATTATTCAGATCGACGAGATTTTGAAGATGTCACAACACATCAGAATTGCATCTTGTAGAACTTCCGAGAAAAATAGTACTTTATGTGCTCAAACACACAACTTTTGCGACTTTTCAAACTTTGAAGCTCGATAACTTCGGCAAATTAGGACCAAATTCCTTAAACAAAGTGTCAAATTAATCAGATCGACGAGATTTTGAAGATGTTACAACACATCATGATTGCATCTTGTTGAACTTCAGAGAAAAATAGTACTTTATGTGCACAAACACACAACTTGTGTGACTTTTCAAATTTGAAGCTCGATAACTTCGGCAAATGAGGACCAAATTCCTTAAACAAAGTGTCAAATTAATCAGATCGACGAGATTTTGAAGATGTTACAACACATCATGATTGCATCTTGTTGAACTTCAGAGAAAAATAGTACTTTATGTGCTCAAACACACATCTTTTGTTACTTCAAACTTTGAAGCTCGATAACTTCAGCAAATGAGGACCAAATTCCTTAGACAAAGTGTCAAATTAATCAGATCGACGAGATTTTGAAGATGTTACAACACATCATGATTGCATCTTGTTGAACTTCCAAGAAAAATAGTACTTTATGTGCTCAAACACACAACTTTTGCGACTTTTCAAACTTTGAAGCTCGATAACTTCGGCAAATGAGGACCAAATTCCTTAAACAAAGTGTCAAATTATTCAGATCGACGAGATTTTGAAGATGTCATAACACATCAGAATTGCATCTTGTTGAACTTCCAAGAAAAATAGTACTTTATGTGCTCAAACACACAACTTTTGCGACTTTTCAAACTTTGAAGCTCGATAACTTCGGCAAATGAGGACCAAATTCCTTAAACAAAGTGTCAAATTATTCAGATCGACGAGATTTTGAAGATGTCATAACACATCAGAATTGCATTTTGTAGAACTTCCGAGAAAAATAGTACTTTATGTGCTCAAACACACAACTTTTGCGACTTTTCAAACTTTGAAGCTCGATAACTTCGGCAAATGAGGACCAAATTCCTTAAACAAAGTGTCAAATTAATCAGATCGACGAGATTTTGAAGATGTTACAACACAACATGATTGCATCTTGTTGAACTTCCGAGAAAAATAGTACTTTATGTGCTCAAACACACAACTTGAGTGACTTTTCAAACTTTGAAGCTCGATAACTTCGGCAAATGAGGACCAAATTCCTTAAACAAAGTGTCAAATTAATCAGATCGACGAGATTTTGAAGATGCTACAACACATCATGATTGCATCTTGTTGAACTTCAGAGAAAAATAGTACTTTATGAGCTCAAACACACATCTTTTGTGACTTTTCAAAATTTGAAGCTCGATAACTTCGGCATATGAGGACCAAATTCGTTAAACAAAGTGTCAAATTAATCAGATCGACGAGATTTTGAAGATGTTACAACACACCATGATTGCATCTAGTTGAACTTCCAAGAAAAATAGTACTTTATGTGCTCAAACACACAACTTTTGCGACTTTTCAAACTTTGAAGCTCGATAACTTCGGCAAATGAGGACCAAATTCCTTAAACAAAGTGTCAAATTAATCAGATCGACGAGATTTTGAAGATGTTACAACACATCATGATTGCATCTTGTTGAACTTCCAAGAAAAATAGTACTTTATGTGCTCAAACACACATCTTTTGTTACTTCAAACTTTGAAGCTCGATAACTTCAGCAAATGAGGACCAAATTCCTTAGACAAAGTGTCAAATTAATCAGATCGACGAGATTTTGAAGATGTTACAACACATCATGATTGCATCTTGTTGAACTTCCAAGAAAAATAGTACTTTATGTGCTCAAACACACAACTTGTGTGACTTTTCAAATTTGAAGCTCGATAACTTCGGCAAATGAGGACCAAATTCCTTAAACAAAGTGTCAATATAATCAGATCGACGAGATTTTGAAGATGTTACAACACATCATGATTGCATCTTGTTGAACTTCCAAGAAAAATAGTACTTTATGTGCTCAAACACACAACTTGAGTGACTTTTCAAACTTTGAAGCTCGATAACTTCGGCAAATGAGGACCAAATTCCTTAAACAAAGTGTCAAAGTAATCAGATCGACGAGATTTTGAAGATGTTACAACACATCATGATTGCATTTTGTTGAACTTCCAAGAAAAATAGTACTTTATGTGCTCAAACACACAACTTGTGTGACTTTTCAAAATTTGAAGCTCGATAACTTCGGCAAATGAGGACCAAATTCCTTAAACAAAGTGTCAATATAATCAGATCGACGAGATTTTGAAGATGTTACAACACATCATGATTGCATCTTGTTGAACTTCCGAGAAAAATAGTACTTTATGTGCTCAAACACACAACTTTTGCGACTTTTCAAACTTTGAAGCTCGATAACTTCGGCAAATTAGGACCAAATTCCTTAAACAAAGTGTCAAATTAATCAGATCGACGAGATTTTGAAGATGTTACAACACATCATGATTGCATCTTGTTGAACTTCAGAGAAAAATAGTACTTTATGTGCACAAACACACAACTTGTGTGACTTTTCAAATTTGAAGCTCGATAACTTCGGCAAATGAGGACCAAATTCCTTAAACAAAGTGTCAAATTAATCAGATCGACGAGATTTTGAAGATGTTACAACACATCATGATTGCATCTTGTTGAACTTCAGAGAAAAATAGTACTTTATGTGCTCAAACACACATCTTTTGTTACTTCAAACTTTGAAGCTCGATAACTTCAGCAAATGAGGACCAAATTCCTTAGACAAAGTGTCAAATTAATCAGATCGACGAGATTTTGAAGATGTTACAACACATCATGATTGCATCTTGTTGAACTTCCAAGAAAAATAGTACTTTATATGCTCAAACACACAACTTGTGTGACTTTTCAAATTTGAAGCTCGATAACTTCGGCATATGAGGACCAAATTCCTTAAACAAAGTGTCAATATAATCAGATCGACGAGATTTTGAAGATGTCACAACACATCATGATTGCATCTTGTTGAACATCCAAGAAAAATAGTACTTTATGTGCTCAAACACACAAGTTGTGTGACTTTTCAAACTTTGAAGCTCGATAACTTAGGCAAATCAGGACCAAATTCCTTAAACAAAGTGTCAAATTAATCAGATCGACGAGATTTTGAAGATGTTATAACACATCATGATTGCATCTTGTTGAATTTCCCAGAAAAATAGTACTTTATGTGCTCAAACACACAACTTGTGTGACTTTTCAAAATTTGAAGCTCGATAACTTCGGCAAATTAGGACCAAATTCCTTAAACAAAGTGTCAAATTAATCAGATCGACGAGATTTTGAAGATGTTACAACACATCATGATTGCATCTTGTTGAACTTCAGAGAAAAATAGTACTTTATGTGCACAAACACATAACTTGTGTGACTTTTCAAATTTGAAGCTCGATAACTTCGGCAAATGAGGACCAAATTCCTTAAACAAAGTGTCAAATTAATCAGATCGACGAGATTTTGAAGATGTTACAACACATCATGATTGCATCTTGTTGAACTTCAGAGCAAAATAGTACTTTATGTGCTCAAACACACATCTTTTGTTACTTCAAACTTTGAAGCTCGATAACTTCAGCAAATGAGGACCAAATTCCTTAGACAAAGTGTCAAATTAATCAGATCGACGAGAGTTTGAAGATGTTACAACACATCATGATTGCATCTTGTTGAACTTCCAAGAAAAATAGTACTTTATATGCTCAAACACACAACTTGTGTGACTTTTCAAATTTGAAGCTCGATAACTTCGGCATATGAGGACCAAATTCCTTAAACAAAGTGTCAATATAATCAGATCGACGAGATTTTGAAGATGTTACAACACACCATGATTGCATCTTGTTGAACTTCCAAGAAAAATAGTACTTTATGTGCTCAAACACACATCTTTTGTGACTTTTCAAACTTTGAAGCTCGATAACTTAGGCAAATCAGGACCAAATTCCTTAAACAAAGTGTCAAATTAATCAGATCGACGAGATTTTGAAGATGTTACAACACACCATGATTGCATCTTGTTGAACTTCCAAGAAAAATAGTACTTTATGTGCTCAAACACACATCTTTTGTGACTTTTCAAACTTTGAAGCTCGATAACTTCGGCAAATGAGGACCAAATTCCTTAAACAAAGTGTCAAATTATTCAGATCGACAAGATTTTGAAGATGTCATAACACATCAGAATTGCATTTTGTAGAACTTCCGAGAAAAATAGTACTTTATGTGCTCAAACACACAACTTTTGCGACTTTTCAAACTTTGAAGCTCGATAACTTCGGCAAATTAGGACCAAATTCGTTAAACAAAGTGTCAAATTAATCAGATCGATGAGATTTTGAAGATGTTATAACACATCATGATTGCATCTTGTTGAATTTCCCAGAAAAATAGTACTTTATGTGCTCAAACACACAACTTGTGTGACTTTTCAAAATTTGAAGCTCGATAACTTCGGCAAATTAAGACCAAATTCCTTAAACAAAGTGTCAAATTATTCAGATCGACGAGATTTTGAAGATGTCACAACACATCAGAATTGCATCTTGTAGAACTTCCGAGAAAAATAGTACTTTATGTGCTCAAACACACAACTTGTGCGACTTTTCAAACTTTGAAGCTCGATATCTTCGGCATATGAGGACCAAATTCGTTAAACAAAGTGTCAAATTAATCAGATCGACGAGATTTTGAAGATGTTACAACACATCATGATTGCATCTTGTTGAACTTCCAAGAAAAATAGTACTTTATGTGCACAAACACACAACTTGTGTGACTTTTCAAATTTGAAGCTCGATAACTTCGGCAAATGAGGACCAAATTCCTTAAACAAAGTGTCAAATTATTCAGATCGACGAGATTTTGAAGATGTCATAACACATCAGAATTGCATCTTGTTGAACTTCCAAGAAAAATAGTACTTTATGTGCTCAAACACACAACTTTTGCGACTTTTCAAACTTTGAAGCTCGATAACTTCGGCAAATGAGGACCAAATTCCTTAAACAAAGTGTCAAATTATTCAGATCGACGAGATTTTGAAGATGTCATAACACATCAGAATTGCATTTTGTAGAACTTCCGAGAAAAATAGTACTTTATGTGCTCAAACACACAACTTGTGCGACTTTTCAAACTTTGAAGCTCGATAACTTCGGCAAATGAGGACCAAATTCCTTAAACAAAGTGTCAAAGTAATCAGATCGACGAGATTTTGAAGATGTTACAACACATCATGATTGCATTTTGTTGAACTTCCAAGAAAAATAGTACTTTATGTGCTCAAACACACAACTTGTGTGACTTTTCAAAATTTGAAGCTCGATAACTTCGGCAAATGAGGACCAAATTCCTTAAACAAAGTGTCAATATAATCAGATCGACGAGATTTTGAAGATGTTACAACACATCATGATTGCATCTTGTTGAACTTCAGAGAAAAATAGTACTTTATGTGCTCAAACACACATCTTTTGTTACTTCAAACTTTGAAGCTCGATAACTTCAGCAAATGAGGACCAAATTCCTTAGACAAAGTGTCAAATTAATCAGATCGACGAGATTTTGAAGATGTTACAACACATCATGATTGCATCTTGTTGAACTTCCAAGAAAAATAGTACTTTATATGCTCAAACACACAACTTGTGTGACTTTTCAAATTTGAAGCTCGATAACTTCGGCATATGAGGACCAAATTCCTTAAACAAAGTGTCAATATAATCAGATCGACGAGATTTTGAAGATGTCACAACACATCATGATTGCATCTTGTTGAACATCCAAGAAAAATAGTACTTTATGTGCTCAAACACACAAGTTGTGTGACTTTTCAAACTTTGAAGCTCGATAACTTAGGCAAATCAGGACCAAATTCCTTAAACAAAGTGTCAAATTAATCAGATCGACGAGATTTTGAAGATGTTATAACACATCATGATTGCATCTTGTTGAATTTCCCAGAAAAATAGTACTTTATGTGCTCAAACACACAACTTTTGCGACTTTTCAAACTTTGAAGCTCGATAACTTCGGCAAATGAGGACCAAATTCCTTAAACAAAGTGTCAAATTATTCAGATCGACGAGATTTTGAAGATGTCATAACACATCAGAATTGCATTTTGTAGAACTTCCGAGAAAAATAGTACTTTATGTGCTCAAACACACAACTTGTGCGACTTTTCAAACTTTGAAGCTCGATAACTTCGGCAAATGAGGACCAAATTCCTTAAACAAAGTGTCAAAGTAATCAGATCGACGAGATTTTGAAGATGTTACAACACATCATGATTGCATCTTGTTGAACTTCCAAGAAAAATAGTACTTTATGTGCACAAACACACAACTTGTGTGACTTTTCAAATTTGAAGCTCGATAACTTCGGCAAATGAGGACCAAATTCCTTAAACAAAGTGTCAAATTATTCAGATCGACGAGATTTTGAAGATGTCATAACACATCAGAATTGCATCTTGTTGAACTTCCAAGAAAAATAGTACTTTATGTGCTCAAACACACATCTTTTGCGACTTTTCAAACTTTGAAGCTCGATAACTTCGGCAAATGAGGACCAAATTCCTTAAACAAAGTGTCAAATTATTCAGATCGACGAGATTTTGAAGATGTCATAACACATCAGAATTGCATTTTGTAGAACTTCCGAGAAAAATAGTACTTTATGTGCTCAAACACACAACTTGTGCGACTTTTCAAACTTTGAAGCTCGATAACTTCGGCAAATGAGGACCAAATTCCTTAAACAAAGTGTCAAAGTAATCAGATCGACGAGATTTTGAAGATGTTACAACACATCATGATTGCATTTTGTTGAACTTCCAAGAAAAATAGTACTTTATGTGCTCAAACACACAACTTGTGTGACTTTTCAAAATTTGAAGCTCGATAACTTCGGCAAATGAGGACCAAATTCCTTAAACAAAGTGTCAATATAATCAGATCGACGAGATTTTGAAGATGTTACAACACATCATGATTGCATCTTGTTGAACTTCAGAGAAAAATAGTACTTTATGTGCTCAAACACACATCTTTTGTTACTTCAAACTTTGAAGCTCGATAACTTCAGCAAATGAGGACCAAATTCCTTAGACAAAGTGTCAAATTAATCAGATCGACGAGATTTTGAAGATGTTACAACACATCATGATTGCATCTTGTTGAACTTCCAAGAAAAATAGTACTTTATATGCTCAAACACACAACTTGTGTGACTTTTCAAATTTGAAGCTCGATAACTTCGGCATATGAGGACCAAATTCCTTAAACAAAGTGTCAATATAATCAGATCGACGAGATTTTGAAGATGTCACAACACATCATGATTGCATCTTGTTGAACATCCAAGAAAAATAGTACTTTATGTGCTCAAACACACAAGTTGTGTGACTTTTCAAACTTTGAAGCTCGATAACTTAGGCAAATCAGGACCAAATTCCTTAAACAAAGTGTCAAATTAATCAGATCGACGAGATTTTGAAGATGTTATAACACATCATGATTGCATCTTGTTGAATTTCCCAGAAAAATAGTACTTTATGTGCTCAAACACACAACTTGTGTGACTTTTCAAAATTTGAAGCTCGATAACTTCGGCAAATTAGGACCAAATTCCTTAAACAAAGTGTCAAATTAATCAGATCGACGAGATTTTGAAGATGTTACAACACATCATGATTGCATCTTGTTGAACTTCAGAGAAAAATAGTACTTTATGTGCACAAACACATAACTTGTGTGACTTTTCAAATTTGAAGCTCGATAACTTCGGCAAATGAGGACCAAATTCCTTAAACAAAGTGTCAAATTAATCAGATCGACGAGATTTTGAAGATGTTACAACACATCATGATTGCATCTTGTTGAACTTCAGAGCAAAATAGTACTTTATGTGCTCAAACACACATCTTTTGTTACTTCAAACTTTGAAGCTCGATAACTTCAGCAAATGAGGACCAAATTCCTTAGACAAAGTGTCAAATTAATCAGATCGACGAGAGTTTGAAGATGTTACAACACATCATGATTGCATCTTGTTGAACTTCCAAGAAAAATAGTACTTTATATGCTCAAACACACAACTTGTGTGACTTTTCAAATTTGAAGCTCGATAACTTCGGCATATGAGGACCAAATTCCTTAAACAAAGTGTCAATATAATCAGATCGACGAGATTTTGAAGATGTCACAACACATCATGATTGCATCTTGTTGAACATCCAAGAAAAATAGTACTTTATGTGCTCAAACACACAAGTTGTGTGACTTTTCAAACTTTGAAGCTCGATAACTTAGGCAAATCAGGACCAAATTCCTTAAACAAAGTGTCAAATTAATCAGATCGACGAGATTTTGAAGATGTTACAACACACCATGATTGCATCTTGTTGAACTTCAGAGAAAAATAGTACTTTATGTGCTCAAACACACATCTTTTGTTACTTCAAACTTTGAAGCTCGATAACTTCAGCAAATGAGGACCAAATTCCTTAGACAAAGTGTCAAATTAATCAGATCGACGAGAGTTTGAAGATGTTACAACACATCATGATTGCATCTTGTTGAACTTCCAAGAAAAATAGTACTTTATATGCTCAAACACACAACTTGTGTGACTTTTCAAATTTGAAGCTCGATAACTTCGGCATATGAGGACCAAATTCCTTAAACAAAGTGTCAATATAATCAGATCGACGAGATTTTGAAGATGTCACAACACATCATGATTGCATCTTGTTGAACATCCAAGAAAAATAGTACTTTATGTGCTCAAACACACAAGTTGTGTGACTTTTCAAACTTTGAAGCTCGATAACTTAGGCAAATCAGGACCAAATTCCTTAAACAAAGTGTCAAATTAATCAGATCGACGAGATTTTGAAGATGTTACAACACACCATGATTGCATCTTGTTGAACTTCCAAGAAAAATAGTACTTTATGTGCTCAAACACACATCTTTTGTGACTTTTCAAACTTTGAAGCTCGATAACTTCGGCAAATGAGGACCAAATTCCTTAAACAAAGTGTCAATATAATCAGATCGACGAGATTTTGAAGATGTTACAACACATCATGATTGCATCTTGTTGAACTTCCAAGAAAAATAGTACTTTATGTGCTCAAACACACAACTTGAGTGACTTTTCAAACTTTGAAGCTCGATAACTTCGGCAAATGAGGACCAAATTCCTTAAACAAAGTGTCAAATTATTCAGATCGACAAGATTTTGAAGATGTCATAACACATCAGAATTGCATTTTGTAGAACTTCCGAGAAAAATAGTACTTTATGTGCTCAAACACACAACTTTTGCGACTTTTCAAACTTTGAAGCTCGATAACTTCGGCAAATTAGGACCAAATTCGTTAAACAAAGTGTCAAATTAATCAGATCGATGAGATTTTGAAGATGTTATAACACATCATGATTGCATCTTGTTGAATTTCCCAGAAAAATAGTACTTTATGTGCTCAAACACACAACTTGTGTGACTTTTCAAAATTTGAAGCTCGATAACTTCGGCAAATTAAGACCAAATTCCTTAAACAAAGTGTCAAATTATTCAGATCGACGAGATTTTGAAGATGTCACAACACATCAGAATTGCATCTTGTAGAACTTCCGAGAAAAATAGTACTTTATGTGCTCAAACACACAACTTGTGCGACTTTTCAAACTTTGAAGCTCGATATCTTCGGCATATGAGGACCAAATTCGTTAAACAAAGTGTCAAATTAATCAGATCGACGAGATTTTGAAGATGTTACAACACATCATGATTGCATCTTGTTGAACTTCCAAGAAAAATAGTACTTTATGTGCACAAACACACAACTTGTGTGACTTTTCAAATTTGAAGCTCGATAACTTCGGCAAATGAGGACCAAATTCCTTAAACAAAGTGTCAAATTATTCAGATCGACGAGATTTTGAAGATGTCATAACACATCAGAATTGCATCTTGTTGAACTTCCAAGAAAAATAGTACTTTATGTGCTCAAACACACAACTTTTGCGACTTTTCAAACTTTGAAGCTCGATAACTTCGGCAAATGAGGACCAAATTCCTTAAACAAAGTGTCAAATTATTCAGATCGACGAGATTTTGAAGATGTCATAACACATCAGAATTGCATTTTGTAGAACTTCCGAGAAAAATAGTACTTTATGTGCTCAAACACACAACTTGTGCGACTTTTCAAACTTTGAAGCTCGATAACTTCGGCAAATGAGGACCAAATTCCTTAAACAAAGTGTCAAAGTAATCAGATCGACGAGATTTTGAAGATGTTACAACACATCATGATTGCATTTTGTTGAACTTCCAAGAAAAATAGTACTTTATGTGCTCAAACACACAACTTGTGTGACTTTTCAAAATTTGAAGCTCGATAACTTCGGCAAATGAGGACCAAATTCCTTAAACAAAGTGTCAATATAATCAGATCGACGAGATTTTGAAGATGTTACAACACATCATGATTGCATCTTGTTGAACTTCCAAGAAAAATAGTACTTTATGTGCTCAAACACACAACTTGAGTGACTTTTCAAACTTTGAAGCTCGATAACTTCGGCAAATGAGGACCAAATTCCTTAAACAAAGTGTCAAATTATTCAGATCGACGAGATTTTGAAGATGTCACAACACATCAGAATTGCATCTTGTAGAACTTCCGAGAAAAATAGTACTTTATGTGCTCAAACACACAACTTGTGTGACTTTTCAAATTTGAAGCTCGATAACTTCGGCAAATGAGGACCAAATTCCTTAAACAAAGTGTCAAATTAATCAGATCGACGAGATTTTGAAGATGTTACAACACATCATGATTGCATCTTGTTGAACTTCCAAGAAAAATAGTACTTTATGTGCTCAAACACACAACTTGAGTGACTTTTCAAACTTTGAAGCTCGATAACTTCGGCAAATGAGGACCAAATTCCTTAAACAAAGTGTCAAATTATTCAGATCGACGAGATTTTGAAGATGTCACAACACATCAGAATTGCATCTTGTAGAACTTCCGAGAAAAATAGTACTTTATGTGCTCAAACACACAACTTTTGCGACTTTTCAAACTTTGAAGCTCGATAACTTCGGCAAATTAGGACCAAATTCCTTAAACAAAGTGTCAAATTAATCAGATCGACGAGATTTTGAAGATGTTACAACACATCATGATTGCATCTTGTTGAACTTCAGAGAAAAATAGTACTTTATGTGCACAAACACACAACTTGTGTGACTTTTCAAATTTGAAGCTCGATAACTTCGGCAAATGAGGACCAAATTCCTTAAACAAAGTGTCAAATTAATCAGATCGACGAGATTTTGAAGATGTTACAACACATCATGATTGCATCTTGTTGAACTTCAGAGAAAAATAGTACTTTATGTGCTCAAACACACATCTTTTGTTACTTCAAACTTTGAAGCTCGATAACTTCAGCAAATGAGGACCAAATTCCTTAGACAAAGTGTCAAATTAATCAGATCGACGAGATTTTGAAGATGTTACAACACATCATGATTGCATCTTGTTGAACTTCCAAGAAAAATAGTACTTTATATGCTCAAACACACAACTTTTGTGACTTTTCAAACTTTGAAGCTCGATAACTTCGGCAAATGAGGACCAAATTCCTTAAACAAAGTGTCAAAGTAATCAGATCGACGAGATTTTGAAGATGTTACAACACATCATGATTGCATTTTGTTGAACTTCCAAGAAAAATAGTACTTTATGTGCTCAAACACACAACTTGTGTGACTTTTCAAAATTTGAAGCTCGATAACTTCGGCAAATGAGGACCAAATTCCTTAAACAAAGTGTCAATATAATCAGATCGACGAGATTTTGAAGATGTTACAACACATCATGATTGCATCTTGTTGAACTTCCAAGAAAAATAGTACTTTATGTGCTCAAACACACAACTTGAGTGACTTTTCAAACTTTGAAGCTCGATAACTTCGGCAAATGAGGACCAAATTCCTTAAACAAAGTGTCAAATTATTCAGATCGACGAGATTTTGAAGATGTCACAACACATCAGAATTGCATCTTGTAGAACTTCCGAGAAAAATAGTACTTTATGTGCTCAAACACACAACTTTTGCGACTTTTCAAACTTTGAAGCTCGATAACTTCGGCAAATTAGGACCAAATTCCTTAAACAAAGTGTCAAATTAATCAGATCGACGAGATTTTGAAGATGTTACAACACATCATGATTGCATCTTGTTGAACTTCAGAGAAAAATAGTACTTTATGTGCACAAACACACAACTTGTGTGACTTTTCAAATTTGAAGCTCGATAACTTCGGCAAATGAGGACCAAATTCCTTAAACAAAGTGTCAAATTAATCAGATCGACGAGATTTTGAAGATGTTACAACACATCATGATTGCATCTTGTTGAACTTCCAAGAAAAATAGTACTTTATGTGCTCAAACACACATCTTTTGTTACTTCAAACTTTGAAGCTCGATAACTTCAGCAAATGAGGACCAAATTCCTTAGACAAAGTGTCAAATTAATCAGATCGACGAGATTTTGAAGATGTTACAACACATCATGATTGCATCTTGTTGAACTTCCAAGAAAAATAGTACTTTATGTGCTCAAACACACAACTTTTGCGACTTTTCAAACTTTGAAGCTCGATAACTTCGGCAAATGAGGACCAAATTCCTTAAACAAAGTGTCAAATTATTCAGATCGACGAGATTTTGAAGATGTCATAACACATCAGAATTGCATCTTGTTGAACTTCCAAGAAAAATAGTACTTTATGTGCTCAAACACACAACTTTTGCGACTTTTCAAACTTTGAAGCTCGATAACTTCGGCAAATGAGGACCAAATTCCTTAAACAAAGTGTCAAATTATTCAGATCGACGAGATTTTGAAGATGTCATAACACATCAGAATTGCATTTTGTAGAACTTCCGAGAAAAATAGTACTTTATGTGCTCAAACACACAACTTTTGCGACTTTTCAAACTTTGAAGCTCGATAACTTCGGCAAATGAGGACCAAATTCCTTAAACAAAGTGTCAAATTAATCAGATCGACGAAATTTTGAAGATGTTACAACACAACATGATTGCATCTTGTTGAACTTCCGAGAAAAATAGTACTTTATGTGCTCAAACACACAACTTGAGTGACTTTTCAAACTTTGAAGCTCGATAACTTCGGCAAATGAGGACCAAATTCCTTAAACAAAGTGTCAAATTAATCAGATCGACGAGATTTTGAAGATGCTACAACACATCATGATTGCATCTTGTTGAACTTCAGAGAAAAATAGTACTTTATGAGCTCAAACACACATCTTTTGTGACTTTTCAAAATTTGAAGCTCGATAACTTCGGCATATGAGGACCAAATTCGTTAAACAAAGTGTCAAATTAATCAGATCGACGAGATTTTGAAGATGTTACAACACACCATGATTGCATCTAGTTGAACTTCCAAGAAAAATAGTACTTTATGTGCTCAAACACACAACTTTTGCGACTTTTCAAACTTTGAAGCTCGATAACTTCGGCAAATGAGGACCAAATTCCTTAAACAAAGTGTCAAATTAATCAGATCGACGAGATTTTGAAGATGTTACAACACATCATGATTGCATCTTGTTGAACTTCCAAGAAAAATAGTACTTTATGTGCTCAAACACACATCTTTTGTTACTTCAAACTTTGAAGCTCGATAACTTCAGCAAATGAGGACCAAATTCCTTAGACAAAGTGTCAAATTAATCAGATCGACGAGATTTTGAAGATGTTACAACACATCATGATTGCATCTTGTTGAACTTCCAAGAAAAATAGTACTTTATGTGCTCAAACACACAACTTGTGTGACTTTTCAAATTTGAAGCTCGATAACTTCGGCAAATGAGGACCAAATTCCTTAAACAAAGTGTCAATATAATCAGATCGACGAGATTTTGAAGATGTTACAACACATCATGATTGCATCTTGTTGAACTTCCGAGAAAAATAGTACTTTATGTGCTCAAACACACAACTTTTGTTACTTCAAACTTTGAAGCTCGATAACTTCAGCAAATGAGGACCAAATTCCTTAGACAAAGTGTCAAATTAATCAGATCGACGAGATTTTGAAGATGTTACAACACATCATGATTGCATCTTGTTGAACTTCCAAGAAAAATAGTACTTTATGTGCTCAAACACACAACTTGAGTGACTTTTCAAACTTTGAAGCTCGATAACTTCGGCAAATGAGGACCAAATTCCTTAAACAAAGTGTCAAAGTAATCAGATCGACGAGATTTTGAAGATGTTACAACACATCATGATTGCATTTTGTTGAACTTCCAAGAAAAATAGTACTTTATGTGCTCAAACACACAACTTGTGTGACTTTTCAAAATTTGAAGCTCGATAACTTCGGCAAATGAGGACCAAATTCCTTAAACAAAGTGTCAATATAATCAGATCGACGAGATTTTGAAGATGTTACAACACATCATGATTGCATCTTGTTGAACTTCCGAGAAAAATAGTACTTTATGTGCTCAAACACACAACTTTTGCGACTTTTCAAACTTTGAAGCTCGATAACTTCGGCAAATCAGGACCAAATTCCTTAAACAAAGTGTCAAATTAATCAGATCGACGAGATTTTGAAGATGTTACAACACATCATGATTGCATCTTGTTGAACTTCCAAGAAAAATAGTACTTTATGTGCTCAAACACACATCTTTTGTTACTTCAAACTTTGAAGCTCGATAACTTCAGCAAATGAGGACCAAATTCCTTAGACAAAGTGTCAAATTAATCAGATCGACGAGATTTTGAAGATGTTACAACACATCATGATTGCATCTTGTTGAACTTCCAAGAAAAATAGTACTTTATGTGCTCAAACACACAACTTTTGCGACTTTTCAAACTTTGAAGCTCGATAACTTCGGCAAATGAGGACCAAATTCCTTAAACAAAGTGTCAAATTATTCAGATCGACGAGATTTTGAAGATGTCATAACACATCAGAATTGCATCTTGTTGAACTTCCAAGAAAAATAGTACTTTATGTGCTCAAACACACAACTTTTGCGACTTTTCAAACTTTGAAGCTCGATAACTTCGGCAAATGAGGACCAAATTCCTTAAACAAAGTGTCAAATTATTCAGATCGACGAGATTTTGAAGATGTCATAACACATCAGAATTGCATTTTGTAGAACTTCCGAGAAAAATAGTACTTTATGTGCTCAAACACACAACTTTTGCGACTTTTCAAACTTTGAAGCTCGATAACTTCGGCAAATGAGGACCAAATTCCTTAAACAAAGTGTCAAATTAATCAGATCGACGAAATTTTGAAGATGTTACAACACAACATGATTGCATCTTGTTGAACTTCCGAGAAAAATAGTACTTTATGTGCTCAAACACACAACTTGAGTGACTTTTCAAACTTTGAAGCTCGATAACTTCGGCAAATGAGGACCAAATTCCTTAAACAAAGTGTCAAATTAATCAGATCGACGAGATTTTGAAGATGCTACAACACATCATGATTGCATCTTGTTGAACTTCAGAGAAAAATAGTACTTTATGAGCTCAAACACACATCTTTTGTGACTTTTCAAAATTTGAAGCTCGATAACTTCGGCATATGAGGACCAAATTCGTTAAACAAAGTGTCAAATTAATCAGATCGACGAGATTTTGAAGATGTTACAACACACCATGATTGCATCTAGTTGAACTTCCAAGAAAAATAGTACTTTATGTGCTCAAACACACAACTTTTGCGACTTTTCAAACTTTGAAGCTCGATAACTTCGGCAAATGAGGACCAAATTCCTTAAACAAAGTGTCAAATTAATCAGATCGACGAGATTTTGAAGATGTTACAACACATCATGATTGCATCTTGTTGAACTTCCAAGAAAAATAGTACTTTATGTGCTCAAACACACATCTTTTGTTACTTCAAACTTTGAAGCTCGATAACTTCAGCAAATGAGGACCAAATTCCTTAGACAAAGTGTCAAATTAATCAGATCGACGAGATTTTGAAGATGTTACAACACATCATGATTGCATCTTGTTGAACTTCCAAGAAAAATAGTACTTTATGTGCTCAAACACACAACTTGTGTGACTTTTCAAATTTGAAGCTCGATAACTTCGGCAAATGAGGACCAAATTCCTTAAACAAAGTGTCAATATAATCAGATCGACGAGATTTTGAAGATGTTACAACACATCATGATTGCATCTTGTTGAACTTCCGAGAAAAATAGTACTTTATGTGCTCAAACACACAACTTTTGTTACTTCAAACTTTGAAGCTCGATAACTTCAGCAAATGAGGACCAAATTCCTTAGACAAAGTGTCAAATTAATCAGATCGACGAGATTTTGAAGATGTTACAACACACCATGATTGCATCTTGTTGAACTTCCAAGAAAAATAGTACTTTATGTGCTCAAACACACAACTTGAGTGACTTTTCAAACTTTGAAGCTCGATAACTTCGGCAAATGAGGACCAAATTCCTTAAACAAAGTGTCAAAGTAATCAGATCGACGAGATTTTGAAGATGTTACAACACATCATGATTGCATTTTGTTGAACTTCCAAGAAAAATAGTACTTTATGTGCTCAAACACACAACTTGTGTGACTTTTCAAAATTTGAAGCTCGATAACTTCGGCAAATGAGGACCAAATTCCTTAAACAAAGTGTCAATATAATCAGATCGACGAGATTTTGAAGATGTTACAACACATCATGATTGCATCTTGTTGAACTTCCGAGAAAAATAGTACTTTATGTGCTCAAACACACAACTTTTGCGACTTTTCAAACTTTGAAGCTCGATAACTTCGGCAAATTAGGACCAAATTCCTTAAACAAAGTGTCAAATTAATCAGATCGACGAGATTTTGAAGATGTTACAACACATCATGATTGCATCTTGTTGAACTTCAGAGAAAAATAGTACTTTATGTGCACAAACACACAACTTGTGTGACTTTTCAAATTTGAAGCTCGATAACTTCGGCAAATGAGGACCAAATTCCTTAAACAAAGTGTCAAATTAATCAGATCGACGAGATTTTGAAGATGTTACAACACATCATGATTGCATCTTGTTGAACTTCCAAGAAAAATAGTACTTTATGTGCACAAACACACAACTTGTGTGACTTTTCAAATTTGAAGCTCGATAACTTCGGCAAATGAGGACCAAATTCCTTAAACAAAGTGTCAAATTATTCAGATCGACGAGATTTTGAAGATGTCACAACACATCAGAATTGCATCTTGTAGAACTTCCGAGAAAAATAGTACTTTATGTGCTCAAACACACAACTTGTGCGACTTTTCAAACTTTGAAGCTCGATAACTTCGGCATATGAGGACCAAATTCGTTAAACAAAGTGTCAAATTAATCAGATCGACGAGATTTTGAAGATGTTACAACACATCATGATTGCATCTTGTTGAACTTCCAAGAAAAATAGTACTTTATGTGCTCAAACACACATCTTTTGTTACTTCAAACTTTGAAGCTCGATAACTTCAGCAAATGAGGACCAAATTCCTTAGACAAAGTGTCAAATTAATCAGATCGACGAGATTTTGAAGATGTTACAACACATCATGATTGCATCTTGTTGAACTTCCAAGAAAAATAGTACTTTATGTGCTCAAACACACAACTTGTGTGACTTTTCAAATTTGAAGCTCGATAACTTCGGCAAATGAGGACCAAATTCCTTAAACAAAGTGTCAATATAATCAGATCGACGAGATTTTGAAGATGTTACAACACATCATGATTGCATCTTGTTGAACTTCCGAGAAAAATAGTACTTTATGTGCTCAAACACACAACTTTTGTTACTTCAAACTTTGAAGCTCGATAACTTCAGCAAATGAGGACCAAATTCCTTAGACAAAGTGTCAAATTAATCAGATCGACGAGATTTTGAAGATGTTACAACACACCATGATTGCATCTAGTTGAACTTCCAAGAAAAATAGTACTTTATGTGCTCAAACACACAACTTGAGTGACTTTTCAAACTTTGAAGCTCGATAACTTCGGCAAATGAGGACCAAATTCCTTAAACAAAGTGTCAAAGTAATCAGATCGACGAGATTTTGAAGATGTTACAACACATCATGATTGCATTTTGTTGAACTTCCAAGAAAAATAGTACTTTATGTGCTCAAACACACAACTTGTGTGACTTTTCAAAATTTGAAGCTCGATAACTTCGGCAAATGAGGACCAAATTCCTTAAACAAAGTGTCAATATAATCAGATCGACGAGATTTTGAAGATGTTACAACACATCATGATTGCATCTTGTTGAACTTCCGAGAAAAATAGTACTTTATGTGCTCAAACACACAACTTTTGCGACTTTTCAAACTTTGAAGCTCGATAACTTCGGCAAATTAGGACCAAATTCCTTAAACAAAGTGTCAAATTAATCAGATCGACGAGATTTTGAAGATGTTACAACACATCATGATTGCATCTTGTTGAACTTCAGAGAAAAATAGTACTTTATGTGCACAAACACACAACTTGTGTGACTTTTCAAATTTGAAGCTCGATAACTTCGGCAAATGAGGACCAAATTCCTTAAACAAAGTGTCAAATTAATCAGATCGACGAGATTTTGAAGATGTTACAACACATCATGATTGCATCTTGTTGAACTTCAGAGAAAAATAGTACTTTATGTGCTCAAACACACATCTTTTGTTACTTCAAACTTTGAAGCTCGATAACTTCAGCAAATGAGGACCAAATTCCTTAGACAAAGTGTCAAATTAATCAGATCGACGAGATTTTGAAGATGTTACAACACATCATGATTGCATCTTGTTGAACTTCCAAGAAAAATAGTACTTTATATGCTCAAACACACAACTTGTGTGACTTTTCAAATTTGAAGCTCGATAACTTCGGCATATGAGGACCAAATTCCTTAAACAAAGTGTCAATATAATCAGATCGACGAGATTTTGAAGATGTCACAACACATCATGATTGCATCTTGTTGAACATCCAAGAAAAATAGTACTTTATGTGCTCAAACACACAACTTGTGTGACTTTTCAAAATTTGAAGCTCGATAACTTCGGCAAATTAGGACCAAATTCCTTAAACAAAGTGTCAAATTAATCAGATCGACGAGATTTTGAAGATGTTACAACACATCATGATTGCATCTTGTTGAACTTCAGAGAAAAATAGTACTTTATGTGCACAAACACATAACTTGTGTGACTTTTCAAATTTGAAGCTCGATAACTTCGGCAAATGAGGACCAAATTCCTTAAACAAAGTGTCAAATTAATCAGATCGACGAGATTTTGAAGATGTTACAACACATCATGATTGCATCTTGTTGAACTTCAGAGCAAAATAGTACTTTATGTGCTCAAACACACATCTTTTGTTACTTCAAACTTTGAAGCTCGATAACTTCAGCAAATGAGGACCAAATTCCTTAGACAAAGTGTCAAATTAATCAGATCGACGAGAGTTTGAAGATGTTACAACACATCATGATTGCATCTTGTTGAACTTCCAAGAAAAATAGTACTTTATATGCTCAAACACACAACTTGTGTGACTTTTCAAATTTGAAGCTCGATAACTTCGGCATATGAGGACCAAATTCCTTAAACAAAGTGTCAATATAATCAGATCGACGAGATTTTGAAGATGTCACAACACATCATGATTGCATCTTGTTGAACATCCAAGAAAAATAGTACTTTATGTGCTCAAACACACAAGTTGTGTGACTTTTCAAACTTTGAAGCTCGATAACTTAGGCAAATCAGGACCAAATTCCTTAAACAAAGTGTCAAATTAATCAGATCGACGAGATTTTGAAGATGTCATAACACATCAGAATTGCATTTTGTAGAACTTCCGAGAAAAATAGTACTTTATGTGCTCAAACACACAACTTTTGCGACTTTTCAAACTTTGAAGCTCGATAACTTCGGCAAATTAGGACCAAATTCGTTAAACAAAGTGTCAAATTAATCAGATCGATGAGATTTTGAAGATGTTATAACACATCATGATTGCATCTTGTTGAATTTCCCAGAAAAATAGTACTTTATGTGCTCAAACACACAACTTGTGTGACTTTTCAAAATTTGAAGCTCGATAACTTCGGCAAATTAAGACCAAATTCCTTAAACAAAGTGTCAAATTATTCAGATCGACGAGATTTTGAAGATGTCACAACACATCAGAATTGCATCTTGTAGAACTTCCGAGAAAAATAGTACTTTATGTGCTCAAACACACAACTTGTGCGACTTTTCAAACTTTGAAGCTCGATAACTTCGGCATATGAGGACCAAATTCGTTAAACAAAGTGTCAAATTAATCAGATCGACGAGATTTTGAAGATGTTACAACACATCATGATTGCATCTTGTTGAACTTCCAAGAAAAATAGTACTTTATGTGCACAAACACACAACTTGTGTGACTTTTCAAATTTGAAGCTCGATAACTTCGGCAAATGAGGACCAAATTCCTTAAACAAAGTGTCAAATTAATCAGATCGACGAGATTTTGAAGATGTTACAACACATCATGATTGCATCTTGTTGAACTTCAGAGAAAAATAGTACTTTATGAGCTCAAACACACATCTTTTGTTACTTCAAACTTTGAAGCTCGATAACTTCAGCAAATGAGGACCAAATTCCTTAGACAAAGTGTCAAATTAATCAGATCGACGAGATTTTGAAGATGTCACAACACATCAGAATTGCATCTTGTTGAACTTCCGAGAAAAATAGTACTTTATGTGCTCAAGCACACAACTTGTGCGACTTTTCAAACTTTGAAGATCGATACCTTCGGCAAATTAGGACCAAATTCTTTAAACAAAGTGTCAAATTATTCAGATCGACGAGATTTTGAAGATGTTACAACACATCATGATTGCATCTTGTTGAACTTCCAAGAAAAATAGTACTTTATGTGCTCAAACACACAACTTGAGTGACTTTTCAAACTTTGAAGCTCGATAACTTCGGCAAATGAGGACCAAATTCCTTAAACAAAGTGTCAATATAATCAGATCGACGAGATTTTGAAGATGTTACAACACATCATGATTGCATTTTGTTGAACTTCCAAGAAAAATAGTACTTTATGTGCTCAAACACACAACTTGTGTGACTTTTCAAAATTTGAAGCTCGATAACTTCGGCAAATGAGGACCAAATTCCTTAAACAAAGTGTCAAATTAATCAGATCGACGAGATTTTGAAGATGTTACAACACATCATGATTGCATCTTGTTGAACTTCCAAGAAAAATAGTACTTTATGTGCTCAAACACACAACTTGAGTGACTTTTCAAACTTTGAAGCTCGATAACTTCGGCAAATGAGGACCAAATTCCTTAAACAAAGTGTCAAATTATTCAGATCGACGAGATTTTGAAGATGTCACAACACATCAGAATTGCATCTTGTTGAATTTCCCAGAAAAATAGTACTTTATGTGCTCAAACACACAACTTGTGTGACTTTTCAAAATTTGAAGCTCGATAACTTCGGCAAATTAGGACCAAATTCCTTAAACAAAGTGTCAAATTATTCAGATCGACGAGATTTTGAAGATGTCACAACACATCAGAATTGCATCTTGTAGAACTTCCGAGAAAAATAGTACTTTATGTGCTCAAACACACAACTTGAGTGACTTTTCAAACTTTGAAGCTCGATAAC
The DNA here is from genome assembly GCF_040115645.1 of Euwallacea fornicatus. Taxonomy (NCBI): domain Eukaryota; kingdom Metazoa; phylum Arthropoda; class Insecta; order Coleoptera; family Curculionidae; genus Euwallacea; species Euwallacea fornicatus. Next base: position 298,857 of record NW_027096061.1, on the reverse strand, counting down.
TTCGGCAAATGAGGACCAAATTCCTTAAACAAAGTGTCAAATTATTCAGATCGACGAGATTTTGAAGATGTCACAACACATCAGAATTGCATCTTGTAGAACTTCCGAGAAAAATAGTACTTTATGTGCTCAAACACACAACTTGTGCGACTTTTCAAACTTTGAAGCTCGATAACTTCGGCATATGAGGACCAAATTCGTTAAACAAAGTGTCAAATTAATCAGATCGACGAGATTTTGAAGATGTTACAACACATCATGATTGCATCTTGTTGAACTTCCAAGAAAAATAGTACTTTATGTGCTCAAACACACAACTTGAGTGACTTTTCAAACTTTGAAGCTCGATAACTTCGGCAAATGAGGACCAAATTCCTTAAACAAAGTGTCAATATAATCAGATCGACGAGATTTTGAAGATGTTACAACACATAATGATTGCATTTTGTTGAACTTCCAAGAAAAATAGTACTTTATGTGCTCAAACACACAACTTGTGTGACTTTTCAAAATTTGAAGCTCGATAACTTCGGCAAATGAGGACCAAATTCCTTAAACAAAGTGTCAAATTAATCAGATCGACGAGATTTTGAAGATGTTACAACACATCATGATTGCATCTTGTTGAACTTCCAAGAAAAATAGTACTTTATGTGCACAAACACACAACTTGTGTGACTTTTCAAATTTGAAGCTCGATAACTTAGGCAAATCAGGACCAAATTCCTTAAACAAAGTGTCAAATTAATCAGATCGACGAGATTTTGAAGATGTTATAACACATCATGATTGCATCTTGTTGAATTTCCCAGAAAAATAGTACTTTATGTGCTCAAACACACAACTTGTGTGACTTTTCAAAATTTGAAGCTCGATAACTTCGGCAAATTAGGACCAAATTCCTTAAACAAAGTGTCAAATTAATCAGATCGACGAGATTTTGAAGATGTTACAACACATCATGATTGCATCTTGTTGAACTTCAGAGAAAAATAGTACTTTATGTGCACAAACACATAACTTGTGTGACTTTTCAAATTTGAAGCTCGATAACTTCGGCAAATGAGGACCAAATTCCTTAAACAAAGTGTCAAATTAATCAGATCGACGAGATTTTGAAGATGTTACAACACATCATGATTGCATCTTGTTGAACTTCAGAGCAAAATAGTACTTTATGTGCTCAAACACACATCTTTTGTTACTTCAAACTTTGAAGCTCGATAACTTCAGCAAATGAGGACCAAATTCCTTAGACAAAGTGTCAAATTAATCAGATCGACGAGATTTTGAAGATGTTACAACACATCATGATTGCATCTTGTTGAACTTCAGAGAAAAATAGTACTTTATGAGCTCAAACACACATCTTTTGTTACTTCAAACTTTGAAGCTCGATAACTTCAGCAAATGAGGACCAAATTCCTTAGACAAAGTGTCAAATTAATCAGATCGACGAGATTTTGAAGATGTCACAACACATCAGAATTGCATCTTGTTGAACTTCCGAGAAAAATAGTACTTTATGTGCTCAAGCACACAACTTGTGCGACTTTTCAAACTTTGAAGATCGATACCTTCGGCAAATTAGGACCAAATTCTTTAAACAAAGTGTCAAATTATTCAGATCGACGAGATTTTGAAGATGTTACAACACATCATGATTGCATCTTGTTGAACTTCCAAGAAAAATAGTACTTTATGTGCTCAAACACACAACTTGAGTGACTTTTCAAACTTTGAAGCTCGATAACTTCGGCAAATGAGGACCAAATTCCTTAAACAAAGTGTCAATATAATCAGATCGACGAGATTTTGAAGATGTTACAACACATCATGATTGCATTTTGTTGAACTTCCAAGAAAAATAGTACTTTATGTGCTCAAACACACAACTTGTGTGACTTTTCAAAATTTGAAGCTCGATAACTTCGGCAAATGAGGACCAAATTCCTTAAACAAAGTGTCAAATTAATCAGATCGACGAGATTTTGAAGATGTTACAACACATCATGATTGCATCTTGTTGAACTTCCAAGAAAAATAGTACTTTATGTGCTCAAACACACAACTTGTGTGACTTTTCAAACTTTGAAGCTCGATAACTTCGGCAAATGAGGACCAAAGTCCTTAAACAAAGTGTCAAATTAATCAGATCGACGAGATTTTGAAGATGTTACAACACATCATGATTGCATCTTGTTGAACTTCCAAGAAAAATAGTACTTTATGTGCTCAAACACACAACTTGTGTGACTTTTCAAACTTTGAAGCTCGATAACTTCGGCATATGAGGACCAAATTCCTTAAACAAAGTGTCAATATAATCAGATCGACGAGATTTTGAAGATGTTACAACACATCATGATTGCATCTTGTTGAACTTCCAAGAAAAATAGTACTTTATGTGCTCAAACACACAACTTGTGCGACTTTTCAAACTTTGAAGATCGATAACTTCGGCAAATTAGGACCAAATTCCTTAAACAAAGTGTCAAATTATTCAGATCGACGAGATTTTGAAGATGTTATAACACATCATGATTGCATCTTGTTGAACTTCCAAGAAAAATAGTACTTTATGTGCTCAAACACACAACTTGAGTGACTTTTCAAACTTTGAAGCTCGATAACTTCGGCAAATGAGGACCAAATTCCTTAAACAAAGTGTCAAATTAATCAGATCGACGAGATTTTGAAGATGTTACAACACATCATGATTGCATCTTGTTGAACTTCCAAGAAAAATAGTACTTTATGTGCTCAAACACACAACTTGAGTGACTTTTCAAACTTTGAAGCTCGATAACTTCGGCAAATGAGGACCAAATTCCTTAAACAAAGTGTCAAATTAATCAGATCGACGAGATTTTGAAGATGTTACAACACATCATGATTGCATCTTGTTGAACTTCCAAGAAAAATAGTACTTTATGTGCTCAAACACACAACTTGTGCGACTTTTCAAACTTTGAAGCTCGATAACTTCGGCATATGAGGACCAAATTCGTTAAACAAAGTGTCAAATTAATCAGATCGACGAGATTTTGAAGATGTTACAACACATCATGATTGCATCTTGTTGAACTTCCAAGAAAAATAGTACTTTATGTGCACAAACACACAACTTGTGTGACTTTTCAAATTTGAAGCTCGATAACTTCGGCAAATGAGGACCAAATTCCTTAAACAAAGTGTCAAATTAATCAGATCGACGAGATTTTGAAGATGTTACAACACATCATGATTGCATCTTGTTGAACTTCAGAGAAAAATAGTACTTTATGAGCTCAAACACACATCTTTTGTTACTTCAAACTTTGAAGCTCGATAACTTCAGCAAATGAGGACCAAATTCCTTAGACAAAGTGTCAAATTAATCAGATCGACGAGATTTTGAAGATGTCACAACACATCAGAATTGCATCTTGTTGAACTTCCGAGAAAAATAGTACTTTATGTGCTCAAGCACACAACTTGTGCGACTTTTCAAACTTTGAAGATCGATACCTTCGGCAAATTAGGACCAAATTCTTTAAACAAAGTGTCAAATTATTCAGATCGACGAGATTTTGAAGATGTTACAACACATCATGATTGCATCTTGTTGAACTTCCAAGAAAAATAGTACTTTATGTGCTCAAACACACAACTTGAGTGACTTTTCAAACTTTGAAGCTCGATAACTTCGGCAAATGAGGACCAAATTCCTTAAACAAAGTGTCAATATAATCAGATCGACGAGATTTTGAAGATGTTACAACACATCATGATTGCATTTTGTTGAACTTCCAAGAAAAATAGTACTTTATGTGCTCAAACACACAACTTGTGTGACTTTTCAAAATTTGAAGCTCGATAACTTCGGCAAATGAGGACCAAATTCCTTAAACAAAGTGTCAAATTAATCAGATCGACGAGATTTTGAAGATGTTACAACACATCATGATTGCATCTTGTTGAACTTCCAAGAAAAATAGTACTTTATGTGCTCAAACACACAACTTGTGTGACTTTTCAAAATTTGAAGCTCGATAACTTCGGCAAATGAGGACCAAATTCCTTAAACAAAGTGTCAAATTAATCAGATCGACGAGATTTTGAAGATGTTACAACACATCATGATTGCATCTTGTTGAACTTCCAAGAAAAATAGTACTTTATGTGCTCAAACACACAACTTGTGTGACTTTTCAAACTTTGAAGCTCGATAACTTCGGCAAATGAGGACCAAAGTCCTTAAACAAAGTGTCAAATTAATCAGATCGACGAGATTTTGAAGATGTTACAACACATCATGATTGCATCTTGTTGAACTTCCAAGAAAAATAGTACTTTATGTGCTCAAACACACAACTTGTGTGACTTTTCAAACTTTGAAGCTCGATAACTTCGGCATATGAGGACCAAATTCCTTAAACAAAGTGTCAATATAATCAGATCGACGAGATTTTGAAGATGTTACAACACATCATGATTGCATCTTGTTGAACTTCCAAGAAAAATAGTACTTTATGTGCTCAAACACACAACTTGTGCGACTTTTCAAACTTTGAAGATCGATAACTTCGGCAAATTAGGACCAAATTCCTTAAACAAAGTGTCAAATTATTCAGATCGACGAGATTTTGAAGATGTTATAACACATCATGATTGCATCTTGTTGAACTTCCAAGAAAAATAGTACTTTATGTGCTCAAACACACAACTTGAGTGACTTTTCAAACTTTGAAGCTCGATAACTTCGGCAAATGAGGACCAAATTCCTTAAACAAAGTGTCAAATTAATCAGATCGACGAGATTTTGAAGATGTTACAACACATCATGATTGCATCTTGTTGAACTTCCAAGAAAAATAGTACTTTATGTGCTCAAACACACAACTTGAGTGACTTTTCAAACTTTGAAGCTCGATAACTTCGGCAAATGAGGACCAAATTCCTTAAACAAAGTGTCAAATTAATCAGATCGACGAGATTTTGAAGATGTTACAACACATCATGATTGCATCTTGTTGAACTTCCAAGAAAAATAGTACTTTATGTGCTCAAACACACAACTTGTGCGACTTTTCAAACTTTGAAGCTCGATAACTTCGGCATATGAGGACCAAATTCGTTAAACAAAGTGTCAAATTAATCAGATCGACGAGATTTTGAAGATGTTACAACACATCATGATTGCATCTTGTTGAACTTCCAAGAAAAATAGTACTTTATGTGCACAAACACACAACTTGTGTGACTTTTCAAATTTGAAGCTCGATAACTTCGGCAAATGAGGACCAAATTCCTTAAACAAAGTGTCAAATTAATCAGATCGACGAGATTTTGAAGATGTTACAACACATCATGATTGCATCTTGTTGAACTTCAGAGAAAAATAGTACTTTATGAGCTCAAACACACATCTTTTGTTACTTCAAACTTTGAAGCTCGATAACTTCAGCAAATGAGGACCAAATTCCTTAGACAAAGTGTCAAATTAATCAGATCGACGAGATTTTGAAGATGTCACAACACATCAGAATTGCATCTTGTTGAACTTCCGAGAAAAATAGTACTTTATGTGCTCAAGCACACAACTTGTGCGACTTTTCAAACTTTGAAGATCGATACCTTCGGCAAATTAGGACCAAATTCTTTAAACAAAGTGTCAAATTATTCAGATCGACGAGATTTTGAAGATGTTACAACACATCATGATTGCATCTTGTTGAACTTCCAAGAAAAATAGTACTTTATGTGCTCAAACACACAACTTGAGTGACTTTTCAAACTTTGAAGCTCGATAACTTCGGCAAATGAGGACCAAATTCCTTAAACAAAGTGTCAATATAATCAGATCGACGAGATTTTGAAGATGTTACAACACATCATGATTGCATTTTGTTGAACTTCCAAGAAAAATAGTACTTTATGTGCTCAAACACACAACTTGTGTGACTTTTCAAAATTTGAAGCTCGATAACTTCGGCAAATGAGGACCAAATTCCTTAAACAAAGTGTCAAATTAATCAGATCGACGAGATTTTGAAGATGTTACAACACATCATGATTGCATCTTGTTGAACTTCCAAGAAAAATAGTACTTTATGTGCTCAAACACACAACTTGAGTGACTTTTCAAACTTTGAAGCTCGATAACTTCGGCAAATGAGGACCAAATTCTTTAAACAAAGTGTCAAATTATTCAGATCGACGAGATTTTGAAGATGTCACAACACATCAGAATTGCATCTTGTAGAACTTCCGAGAAAAATAGTACTTTATGTGCTCAAACACACAACTTGTGTGACTTTTCAAAATTTGAAGCTCGATAACTTCGGCAAATGAGGACCAAATTCTTTAAACAAAGTGTCAAATTATTCAGATCGACGAGATTTTGAAGATGTTACAACACATCATGATTGCATCTTGTTGAACTTCCAAGAAAAATAGTACTTTATGTGCTCAAACACACAACTTGAGTGACTTTTCAAACTTTGAAGCTCGATAACTTCGGCAAATGAGGACCAAATTCCTTAAACAAAGTGTCAATATAATCAGATCGACGAGATTTTGAAGATGTTACAACACATCATGATTGCATTTTGTTGAACTTCCAAGAAAAATAGTACTTTATGTGCTCAAACACACAACTTGTGTGACTTTTCAAAATTTGAAGCTCGATAACTTCGGCAAATGAGGACCAAATTCCTTAAACAAAGTGTCAAATTAATCAGATCGACGAGATTTTGAAGATGTTACAACACATCATGATTGCATCTTGTTGAACTTCCAAGAAAAATAGTACTTTATGTGCTCAAACACACAACTTGAGTGACTTTTCAAACTTTGAAGCTCGATAACTTCGGCAAATGAGGACCAAATTCCTTAAACAAAGTGTCAAATTATTCAGATCGACGAGATTTTGAAGATGTCACAACACATCAGAATTGCATCTTGTAGAACTTCCGAGAAAAATAGTACTTTATGTGCTCAAACACACAACTTGTGTGACTTTTCAAAATTTGAAGCTCGATAACTTCGGCAAATTAGGACCAAATTCCTTAAACAAAGTGTCAAATTATTCAGATCGACGAGATTTTGAAGATGTCACAACACATCAGAATTGCATCTTGTAGAACTTCCGAGAAAAATAGTACTTTATGTGCTCAAACACACAACTTGTGCGACTTTTCAAACTTTGAAGCTCGATAACTTCGGCATATGAGGACCAAATTCGTTAAACAAAGTGTCAAATTAATCAGATCGACGAGATTTTGAAGATGTTACAACACATCATGATTGCATCTTGTTGAACTTCCAAGAAAAATAGTACTTTATGTGCTCAAACACACAACTTGAGTGACTTTTCAAACTTTGAAGCTCGATAACTTCGGCAAATGAGGACCAAATTCCTTAAACAAAGTGTCAATATAATCAGATCGACGAGATTTTGAAGATGTTACAACACATAATGATTGCATTTTGTTGAACTTCCAAGAAAAATAGTACTTTATGTGCTCAAACACACAACTTGTGTGACTTTTCAAAATTTGAAGCTCGATAACTTCGGCAAATGAGGACCAAATTCCTTAAACAAAGTGTCAAATTAATCAGATCGACGAGATTTTGAAGATGTTACAACACATCATGATTGCATCTTGTTGAACTTCCAAGAAAAATAGTACTTTATGTGCACAAACACACAACTTGTGTGACTTTTCAAATTTGAAGCTCGATAACTTCGGCAAATGAGGACCAAATTCCTTAAACAAAGTGTCAAATTAATCAGATCGACGAGATTTTGAAGATGTTACAACACATCATGATTGCATCTTGTTGAACTTCAGAGAAAAATAGTACTTTATGAGCTCAAACACACATCTTTTGTTACTTCAAACTTTGAAGCTCGATAACTTCAGCAAATGAGGACCAAATTCCTTAGACAAAGTGTCAAATTAATCAGATCGACGAGATTTTGAAGATGTCACAACACATCAGAATTGCATCTTGTTGAACTTCCGAGAAAAATAGTACTTTATGTGCTCAAGCACACAACTTGTGCGACTTTTCAAACTTTGAAGATCGATACCTTCGGCAAATTAGGACCAAATTCTTTAAACAAAGTGTCAAATTATTCAGATCGACGAGATTTTGAAGATGTTACAACACATCATGATTGCATCTTGTTGAACTTCCAAGAAAAATAGTACTTTATGTGCTCAAACACACAACTTGAGTGACTTTTCAAACTTTGAAGCTCGATAACTTCGGCAAATGAGGACCAAATTCCTTAAACAAAGTGTCAAATTATTCAGATCGACGAGATTTTGAAGATGTCACAACACATCAGAATTGCATCTTGTTGAATTTCCCAGAAAAATAGTACTTTATGTGCTCAAACACACAACTTGTGTGACTTTTCAAATTTGAAGCTCGATAACTTCGGCATATGAGGACCAAATTCCTTAAACAAAGTGTCAATATAATCAGATCGACGAGATTTTGAAGATGTCACAACACATCATGATTGCATCTTGTTGAACATCCAAGAAAAATAGTACTTTATGTGCTCAAACACACAAGTTGTGTGACTTTTCAAACTTTGAAGCTCGATAACTTAGGCAAATCAGGACCAAATTCCTTAAACAAAGTGTCAAATTAATCAGATCGACGAGATTTTGAAGATGTTATAACACATCATGATTGCATCTTGTTGAATTTCCCAGAAAAATAGTACTTTATGTGCTCAAACACACAACTTGTGTGACTTTTCAAAATTTGAAGCTCGATAACTTCGGCAAATTAGGACCAAATTCCTTAAACAAAGTGTCAAATTAATCAGATCGACGAGATTTTGAAGATGTTACAACACATCATGATTGCATCTTGTTGAACTTCCAAGAAAAATAGTACTTTATGTGCTCAAACACACAACTTGAGTGACTTTTCAAACTTTGAAGCTCGATAACTTCGGCAAATGAGGACCAAATTCCTTAAACAAAGTGTCAATATAATCAGATCGACGAGATTTTGAAGATGTTACAACACATCATGATTGCATTTTGTTGAACTTCCAAGAAAAATAGTACTTTATGTGCTCAAACACACAACTTGTGTGACTTTTCAAAATTTGAAGCTCGATAACTTCGGCAAATGAGGACCAAATTCCTTAAACAAAGTGTCAAATTAATCAGATCGACGAGATTTTGAAGATGTTACAACACATCATGATTGCATCTTGTTGAACTTCCAAGAAAAATAGTACTTTATGTGCTCAAACACACAACTTGAGTGACTTTTCAAACTTTGAAGCTCGATAACTTCGGCAAATGAGGACCAAATTCTTTAAACAAAGTGTCAAATTATTCAGATCGACGAGATTTTGAAGATGTCACAACACATCAGAATTGCATCTTGTAGAACTTCCGAGAAAAATAGTACTTTATGTGCTCAAACACACAACTTGTGTGACTTTTCAAAATTTGAAGCTCGATAACTTCGGCAAATGAGGACCAAATTCTTTAAACAAAGTGTCAAATTATTCAGATCGACGAGATTTTGAAGATGTTACAACACATCATGATTGCATCTTGTTGAACTTCCAAGAAAAATAGTACTTTATGTGCTCAAACACACAACTTGAGTGACTTTTCAAACTTTGAAGCTCGATAACTTCGGCAAATGAGGACCAAATTCCTTAAACAAAGTGTCAATATAATCAGATCGACGAGATTTTGAAGATGTTACAACACATCATGATTGCATTTTGTTGAACTTCCAAGAAAAATAGTACTTTATGTGCTCAAACACACAACTTGTGTGACTTTTCAAAATTTGAAGCTCGATAACTTCGGCAAATGAGGACCAAATTCCTTAAACAAAGTGTCAAATTAATCAGATCGACGAGATTTTGAAGATGTTACAACACATCATGATTGCATCTTGTTGAACTTCCAAGAAAAATAGTACTTTATGTGCTCAAACACACAACTTGAGTGACTTTTCAAACTTTGAAGCTCGATAACTTCGGCAAATGAGGACCAAATTCCTTAAACAAAGTGTCAAATTATTCAGATCGACGAGATTTTGAAGATGTCACAACACATCAGAATTGCATCTTGTTGAATTTCCCAGAAAAATAGTACTTTATGTGCTCAAACACACAACTTGTGTGACTTTTCAAAATTTGAAGCTCGATAACTTCGGCAAATGAGGACCAAATTCCTTAAACAAAGTGTCAAATTAATCAGATCGACGAGATTTTGAAGATGTTACAACACATCATGATTGCATCTTGTTGAACTTCCAAGAAAAATAGTACTTTATGTGCACAAACACACAACTTGTGTGACTTTTCAAATTTGAAGCTCGATAACTTCGGCAAATGAGGACCAAATTCCTTAAACAAAGTGTCAAATTAATCAGATCGACGAGATTTTGAAGATGTTACAACACATCATGATTGCATCTTGTTGAACTTCAGAGAAAATTAGTACTTTATGAGCTCAAACACACATCTTTTGTTACTTCAAACTTTGAAGCTCGATAACTTCAGCAAATGAGGACCAAATTCCTTAGACAAAGTGTCAAATTAATCAGATCGACGAGATTTTGAAGATGTCACAACACATCAGAATTGCATCTTGTTGAACTTCCGAGAAAAATAGTACTTTATGTGCTCAAGCACACAACTTGTGCGACTTTTCAAACTTTGAAGATCGATACCTTCGGCAAATTAGGACCAAATTCTTTAAACAAAGTGTCAAATTATTCAGATCGACGAGATTTTGAAGATGTTACAACACATCATGATTGCATCTTGTTGAACTTCCAAGAAAAATAGTACTTTATGTGCTCAAACACACAACTTGAGTGACTTTTCAAACTTTGAAGCTCGATAACTTCGGCAAATGAGGACCAAATTCCTTAAACAAAGTGTCAATATAATCAGATCGACGAGATTTTGAAGATGTTACAACACATCATGATTGCATTTTGTTGAACTTCCAAGAAAAATAGTACTTTATGTGCTCAAACACACAACTTGTGTGACTTTTCAAAATTTGAAGCTCGATAACTTCGGCAAATGAGGACCAAATTCCTTAAACAAAGTGTCAAATTAATCAGATCGACGAGATTTTGAAGATGTTACAACACATCATGATTGCATCTTGTTGAACTTCCAAGAAAAATAGTACTTTATGTGCTCAAACACACAACTTGAGTGACTTTTCAAACTTTGAAGCTCGATAACTTCGGCAAATGAGGACCAAATTCCTTAAACAAAGTGTCAAATTATTCAGATCGACGAGATTTTGAAGATGTCACAACACATCAGAATTGCATCTTGTTGAATTTCCCAGAAAAATAGTACTTTATGTGCTCAAACACACAACTTGTGTGACTTTTCAAAATTTGAAGCTCGATAACTTCGGCAAATTAGGACCAAATTCCTTAAACAAAGTGTCAAATTATTCAGATCGACGAGATTTTGAAGATGTCACAACACATCAGAATTGCATCTTGTAGAACTTCCGAGAAAAATAGTACTTTATGTGCTCAAACACACAACTTGTGCGACTTTTCAAACTTTGAAGCTCGATAACTTCGGCATATGAGGACCAAATTCGTTAAACAAAGTGTCAAATTAATCAGATCGACGAGATTTTGAAGATGTTACAACACATCATGATTGCATCTTGTTGAACTTCCAAGAAAAATAGTACTTTATGTGCTCAAACACACAACTTGAGTGACTTTTCAAACTTTGAAGCTCGATAACTTCGGCAAATGAGGACCAAATTCCTTAAACAAAGTGTCAATATAATCAGATCGACGAGATTTTGAAGATGTTACAACACATCATGATTGCATTTTGTTGAACTTCCAAGAAAAATAGTACTTTATGTGCTCAAACACACAACTTGTGTGACTTTTCAAAATTTGAAGCTCGATAACTTCGGCAAATGAGGACCAAATTCCTTAAACAAAGTGTCAAATTAATCAGATCGACGAGATTTTGAAGATGTTACAACACATCATGATTGCATCTTGTTGAACTTCCAAGAAAAATAGTACTTTATGTGCTCAAACACACAACTTGTGTGACTTTTCAAACTTTGAAGCTCGATAACTTCGGCAAATGAGGACCAAAGTCCTTAAACAAAGTGTCAAATTAATCAGATCGACGAGATTTTGAAGATGTTACAACACATCATGATTGCATCTTGTTGAACTTCCAAGAAAAATAGTACTTTATGTGCTCAAACACACAACTTGTGTGACTTTTCAAACTTTGAAGCTCGATAACTTCGGCATATGAGGACCAAATTCCTTAAACAAAGTGTCAATATAATCAGATCGACGAGATTTTGAAGATGTTACAACACATCATGATTGCATCTTGTTGAACTTCCAAGAAAAATAGTACTTTATGTGCTCAAACACACAACTTGTGTGACTTTTCAAAATTTGAAGCTCGATAACTTCGGCAAATGAGGACCAAATTCCTTAAACAAAGTGTCAAATTAATCAGATCGACGAGATTTTGAAGATGTTACAACACATCATGATTGCATCTTGTTGAACTTCCAAGAAAAATAGTACTTTATGTGCTCAAACACACAACTTGTGTGACTTTTCAAACTTTGAAGCTCGATAACTTCGGCAAATGAGGACCAAAGTCCTTAAACAAAGTGTCAAATTAATCAGATCGACGAGATTTTGAAGATGTTACAACACATCATGATTGCATCTTGTTGAACTTCCAAGAAAAATAGTACTTTATGTGCTCAAACACACAACTTGAGTGACTTTTCAAACTTTGAAGCTCGATAACTTCGGCAAATGAGGACCAAATTCCTTAAACAAAGTGTCAAATTAATCAGATCGACGAGATTTTGAAGATGTTACAACACATCATGATTGCATCTTGTTGAACTTCCAAGAAAAATAGTACTTTATGTGCACAAACACACAACTTGTGTGACTTTTCAAATTTGAAGCTCGATAACTTCGGCAAATGAGGACCAAATTCCTTAAACAAAGTGTCAAATTAATCAGATCGACGAGATTTTGAAAATGTTACAACACATCATGATTGCATCTTGTTGAACTTCAGAGAAAAATAGTACTTTATGAGCTCAAACACACATCTTTTGTTACTTCAAACTTTGAAGCTCGATAACTTCAGCAAATGAGGACCAAATTCCTTAGACAAAGTGTCAAATTAATCAGATCGACGAGATTTTGAAGATGTCACAACACATCAGAATTGCATCTTGTTGAACTTCCGAGAAAAATAGTACTTTATGTGCTCAAGCACACAACTTGTGCGACTTTTCAAACTTTGAAGATCGATACCTTCGGCAAATTAGGACCAAATTCTTTAAACAAAGTGTCAAATTATTCAGATCGACGAGATTTTGAAGATGTTACAACACATCATGATTGCATCTTGTTGAACTTCCAAGAAAAATAGTACTTTATGTGCTCAAACACACAACTTGAGTGACTTTTCAAACTTTGAAGCTCGATAACTTCGGCAAATGAGGACCAAATTCCTTAAACAAAGTGTCAAATTATTCAGATCGACGAGATTTTGAAGATGTCACAACACATCAGAATTGCATCTTGTTGAATTTCCTAGAAAAATAGTACTTTATGTGCTCAAACACACAACTTGTGTGACTTTTCAAATTTGAAGCTCGATAACTTCGGCATATGAGGACCAAATTCCTTAAACAAAGTGTCAATATAATCAGATCGACGAGATTTTGAAGATGTCACAACACATCATGATTGCATCTTGTTGAACATCCAAGAAAAATAGTACTTTATGTGCTCAAACACACAAGTTGTGTGACTTTTCAAACTTTGAAGCTCGATAACTTAGGCAAATCAGGACCAAATTCCTTAAACAAAGTGTCAAATTAATCAGATCGACGAGATTTTGAAGATGTTATAACACATCATGATTGCATCTTGTTGAATTTCCCAGAAAAATAGTACTTTATGTGCTCAAACACACAAGTTGTGTGACTTTTCAAACTTTGAAGCTCGATAACTTAGGCAAATCAGGACCAAATTCCTTAAACAAAGTGTCAAATTAATCAGATCGACGAGATTTTGAAGATGTTACAACACAACATGATTGCATCTTGTTGAACTTCCAAGAAAAATAGTACTTTATGTGCTCAAACACACAACTTGTGTGACTTTTCAAACTTTGAAGCTCGATAACTTCGGCAAATCAGGACCAAATTCCTTAAACAAAGTGTCAAATTAATCAGATCGACGAGATTTTGAAGATGTTACAACACATCATGATTGCATCTTGTTGAACTTCCAAGAAAAATAGTACTTTATGTGCTCAAACACACAACTTGTGTGACTTTTCAAAATTTGAAGCTCGATAACTTCGGCAAATTAGGACCAAATTCCTTAAACAAAGTGTCAAATTAATCAGATCGACGAGATTTTGAAGATGTTACAACACATCATGATTGCATCTTGTTGAACTTCAGAGAAAAATAGTACTTTATGTGCACAAACACATAACTTGTGTGACTTTTCAAATTTGAAGCTCGATAACTTCGGCAAATGAGGACCAAATTCCTTAAACAAAGTGTCAAATTAATCAGATCGACGAGATTTTGAAGATGTTACAACACATCATGATTGCATCTTGTTGAACTTCAGAGCAAAATAGTACTTTATGTGCTCAAACACACATCTTTTGTTACTTCAAACTTTGAAGCTCGATAACTTCAGCAAATGAGGACCAAATTCCTTAGACAAAGTGTCAAATTAATCAGATCGACGAGATTTTGAAGATGTTACAACACATCATGATTGCATCTTGTTGAACTTCAGAGAAAAATAGTACTTTATGAGCTCAAACACACATCTTTTGTTACTTCAAACTTTGAAGCTCGATAACTTCAGCAAATGAGGACCAAATTCCTTAGACAAAGTGTCAAATTAATCAGATCGACGAGATTTTGAAGATGTCACAACACATCAGAATTGCATCTTGTTGAACTTCCGAGAAAAATAGTACTTTATGTGCTCAAGCACACAACTTGTGCGACTTTTCAAACTTTGAAGATCGATACCTTCGGCAAATTAGGTCCAAATTCTTTAAACAAAGTGTCAAATTATTCAGATCGACGAGATTTTGAAGATGTTACAACACATCATGATTGCATCTTGTTGAACTTCCAAGAAAAATAGTACTTTATGTGCTCAAACACACAACTTGAGTGACTTTTCAAACTTTGAAGCTCGATAACTTCGGCAAATGAGGACCAAATTCCTTAAACAAAGTGTCAATATAATCAGATCGACGAGATTTTGAAGATGTTACAACACATCATGATTGCATTTTGTTGAACTTCCAAGAAAAATAGTACTTTATGTGCTCAAACACACAACTTGTGTGACTTTTCAAAATTTGAAGCTCGATAACTTCGGCAAATGAGGACCAAATTCCTTAAACAAAGTGTCAAATTAATCAGATCGACGAGATTTTGAAGATGTTACAACACATCATGATTGCATCTTGTTGAACTTCCAAGAAAAATAGTACTTTATGTGCTCAAACACACAACTTGAGTGACTTTTCAAACTTTGAAGCTCGATAACTTCGGCAAATGAGGACCAAATTCCTTAAACAAAGTGTCAAATTATTCAGATCGACGAGATTTTGAAGATGTCACAACACATCAGAATTGCATCTTGTTGAATTTCCCAGAAAAATAGTACTTTATGTGCTCAAACACACAACTTGTGTGACTTTTCAAAATTTGAAGCTCGATAACTTCGGCAAATGAGGACCAAATTCCTTAAACAAAGTGTCAAATTAATCAGATCGACGAGATTTTGAAGATGTTACAACACATCATGATTGCATCTTGTTGAACTTCCAAGAAAAATAGTACTTTATGTGCACAAACACACAACTTGTGTGACTTTTCAAATTTGAAGCTCGATAACTTCGGCAAATGAGGACCAAATTCCTTAAACAAAGTGTCAAATTAATCAGATCGACGAGATTTTGAAGATGTTACAACACATCATGATTGCATCTTGTTGAACTTCAGAGAAAAATAGTACTTTATGAGCTCAAACACACATCTTTTGTTACTTCAAACTTTGAAGCTCGATAACTTCAGCAAATGAGGACCAAATTCCTTAGACAAAGTGTCAAATTAATCAGATCGACGAGATTTTGAAGATGTCACAACACATCAGAATTGCATCTTGTTGAATTTCCCAGAAAAATAGTACTTTATGTGCTCAAACACACAACTTGTGTGACTTTTCAAAATTTGAAGCTCGATAACTTCGGCAAATTAGGACCAAATTCCTTAAACAAAGTGTCAAATTATTCAGATCGACGAGATTTTGAAGATGTCACAACACATCAGAATTGCATCTTGTAGAACTTCCGAGAAAAATAGTACTTTATGTGCTCAAACACACAACTTGTGCGACTTTTCAAACTTTGAAGCTCGATAACTTCGGCATATGAGGACCAAATTCGTTAAACAAAGTGTCAAATTAATCAGATCGACGAGATTTTGAAGATGTTACAACACATCATGATTGCATCTTGTTGAACTTCCAAGAAAAATAGTACTTTATGTGCTCAAACACACAACTTGAGTGACTTTTCAAACTTTGAAGCTCGATAACTTCGGCAAATGAGGACCAAATTCCTTAAACAAAGTGTCAATATAATCAGATCGACGAGATTTTGAAGATGTTACAACACATCATGATTGCATTTTGTTGAACTTCCAAGAAAAATAGTACTTTATGTGCTCAAACACACAACTTGTGTGACTTTTCAAAATTTGAAGCTCGATAACTTCGGCAAATGAGGACCAAATTCCTTAAACAAAGTGTCAAATTAATCAGATCGACGAGATTTTGAAGATGTTACAACACATCATGATTGCATCTTGTTGAACTTCCAAGAAAAATAGTACTTTATGTGCTCAAACACACAACTTGTGTGACTTTTCAAACTTTGAAGCTCGATAACTTCGGCAAATGAGGACCAAAGTCCTTAAACAAAGTGTCAAATTAATCAGATCGACGAGATTTTGAAGATGTTACAACACATCATGATTGCATCTTGTTGAACTTCCAAGAAAAATAGTACTTTATGTGCTCAAACACACAACTTGTGTGACTTTTCAAACTTTGAAGCTCGATAACTTCGGCATATGAGGACCAAATTCCTTAAACAAAGTGTCAATATAATCAGATCGACGAGATTTTGAAGATGTTACAACACATCATGATTGCATCTTGTTGAACTTCCAAGAAAAATAGTACTTTATGTGCTCAAACACACAACTTGTGCGACTTTTCAAACTTTGAAGATCGATAACTTCGGCAAATTAGGACCAAATTCCTTAAACAAAGTGTCAAATTATTCAGATCGACGAGATTTTGAAGATGTTATAACACATCATGATTGCATCTTGTTGAACTTCCAAGAAAAATAGTACTTTATGTGCTCAAACACACAACTTGAGTGACTTTTCAAACTTTGAAGCTCGATAACTTCGGCAAATGAGGACCAAATTCCTTAAACAAAGTGTCAAATTAATCAGATCGACGAGATTTTGAAGATGTTACAACACATCATGATTGCATCTTGTTGAACTTCCAAGAAAAATAGTACTTTATGTGCTCAAACACACAAGTTGTGTGACTTTTCAAACTTTGAAGCTCGATAACTTAGGCAAATCAGGACCAAATTCCTTAAACAAAGTGTCAAATTAATCAGATCGACGAGATTTTGAAGATGTTACAACACATCATGATTGCATCTTGTTGAACTTCAGAGAAAAATAGTACTTTATGAGCTCAAACACACATCTTTTGTGACTTTTCAAACTTTGAAGCTCGATAACTTCGGCAAATGAGGACCAAATTCCTTAAACAAAGTGTCAATATAATCAGATCGACGAGATTTTGAAGATGTTACAACACATCATGATTGCATCTTGTTGAACTTCCAAGAAAAATAGTACTTTATGTGCTCAAACACACAACTTTTGTGACTTCAAACTTTGAAGCTCGATAACTTCAGCAAATGAGGACCAAATTCCTTAAACAAAGTGTCAAATTAATCAGATCGACGAGATTTTGAAGATGTTACAACACATCATGATTGCATCTTGTTGAACTTCCGAGAAAAATAGTACTTTATGTGCTCAAACACACAACTTTTGCGACTTTTCAAAATTTGAAGCTCGATAACTTCGGCAAATTAGGACCAAATTCCTTAAACAAAGTGTCAAATTATTCAGATCGACGAGATTTTGAAGATGTCACAACACATCAGAATTGCATCTTGTAGAACTTCCGAGAAAAATAGTACTTTATGTGCTCAAACACACAACTTGTGCGACTTTTCAAACTTTGAAGCTCGATAACTTCGGCATATGAGGACCAAATTCGTTAAACAAAGTGTCAAATTAATCAGATCGACGAGATTTTGAAGATGTTACAACACATCATGATTGCATCTTGTTGAACTTCCAAGAAAAATAGTACTTTATGTGCTCAAACACACAACTTGAGTGACTTTTCAAACTTTGAAGCTCGATAACTTCGGCAAATGAGGACCAAATTCCTTAAACAAAGTGTCAATATAATCAGATCGACGAGATTTTGAAGATGTTACAACACATCATGATTGCATTTTGTTGAACTTCCAAGAAAAATAGTACTTTATGTGCTCAAACACACAACTTGTGTGACTTTTCAAAATTTGAAGCTCGATAACTTCGGCAAATGAGGACCAAATTCCTTAAACAAAGTGTCAAATTAATCAGATCGACGAGATTTTGAAGATGTTACAACACATCATGATTGCATCTTGTTGAACTTCCAAGAAAAATAGTACTTTATGTGCACAAACACACAACTTGTGTGACTTTTCAAATTTGAAGCTCGATAACTTCGGCAAATGAGGACCAAATTCCTTAAACAAAGTGTCAAATTAATCAGATCGACGAGATTTTGAAGATGTTACAACACATCATGATTGCATCTTGTTGAACTTCAGAGAAAAATAGTACTTTATGAGCTCAAACACACATCTTTTGTTACTTCAAACTTTGAAGCTCGATAACTTCAGCAAATGAGGACCAAATTCCTTAGACAAAGTGTCAAATTAATCAGATCGACGAGATTTTGAAGATGTCACAACACATCAGAATTGCATCTTGTTGAACTTCCGAGAAAAATAGTACTTTATGTGCTCAAGCACACAACTTGTGCGACTTTTCAAACTTTGAAGATCGATACCTTCGGCAAATTAGGACCAAATTCTTTAAACAAAGTGTCAAATTATTCAGATCGACGAGATTTTGAAGATGTTACAACACATCATGATTGCATCTTGTTGAACTTCCAAGAAAAATAGTACTTTATGTGCTCAAACACACAACTTGAGTGACTTTTCAAACTTTGAAGCTCGATAACTTCGGCAAATGAGGACCAAATTCCTTAAACAAAGTGTCAATATAATCAGATCGACGAGATTTTGAAGATGTTACAACACATCATGATTGCATTTTGTTGAACTTCCAAGAAAAATAGTACTTTATGTGCTCAAACACACAACTTGTGTGACTTTTCAAAATTTGAAGCTCGATAACTTCGGCAAATGAGGACCAAATTCCTTAAACAAAGTGTCAAATTAATCAGATCGACGAGATTTTGAAGATGTTACAACACATCATGATTGCATCTTGTTGAACTTCCAAGAAAAATAGTACTTTATGTGCTCAAACACACAACTTGAGTGACTTTTCAAAATTTGAAGCTCGATAACTTCGGCAAATGAGGACCAAATTCCTTAAACAAAGTGTCAAATTATTCAGATCGACGAGATTTTGAAGATGTCACAACACATCAGAATTGCATCTTGTTGAATTTCCCAGAAAAATAGTACTTTATGTGCTCAAACACACAACTTGTGTGACTTTTCAAAATTTGAAGCTCGATAACTTCGGCAAATGAGGACCAAATTCCTTAAACAAAGTGTCAAATTAATCAGATCGACGAGATTTTGAAGATGTTACAACACATCATGATTGCATCTTGTTGAACTTCCAAGAAAAATAGTACTTTATGTGCACAAACACACAACTTGTGTGACTTTTCAAATTTGAAGCTCGATAACTTCGGCAAATGAGGACCAAATTCCTTAAACAAAGTGTCAAATTAATCAGATCGACGAGATTTTGAAGATGTTACAACACATCATGATTGCATCTTGTTGAACTTCAGAGAAAAATAGTACTTTATGAGCTCAAACACACATCTTTTGTTACTTCAAACTTTGAAGCTCGATAACTTCAGCAAATGAGGACCAAATTCCTTAGACAAAGTGTCAAATTAATCAGATCGACGAGATTTTGAAGATGTCACAACACATCAGAATTGCATCTTGTTGAACTTCCGAGAAAAATAGTACTTTATGTGCTCAAGCACACAACTTGTGCGACTTTTCAAACTTTGAAGATCGATACCTTCGGCAAATTAGGACCAAATTCTTTAAACAAAGTGTCAAATTATTCAGATCGACGAGATTTTGAAGATGTTACAACACATCATGATTGCATCTTGTTGAACTTCCAAGAAAAATAGTACTTTATGTGCTCAAACACACAACTTGAGTGACTTTTCAAACTTTGAAGCTCGATAACTTCGGCAAATGAGGACCAAATTCCTTAAACAAAGTGTCAATATAATCAGATCGACGAGATTTTGAAGATGTTACAACACATCATGATTGCATTTTGTTGAACTTCCAAGAAAAATAGTACTTTATGTGCTCAAACACACAACTTGTGTGACTTTTCAAAATTTGAAGCTCGATAACTTCGGCAAATGAGGACCAAATTCCTTAAACAAAGTGTCAAATTAATCAGATCGACGAGATTTTGAAGATGTTACAACACATCATGATTGCATCTTGTTGAACTTCCAAGAAAAATAGTACTTTATGTGCTCAAACACACAACTTGAGTGACTTTTCAAACTTTGAAGCTCGATAACTTCGGCAAATGAGGACCAAATTCCTTAAACAAAGTGTCAAATTATTCAGATCGACGAGATTTTGAAGATGTCACAACACATCAGAATTGCATCTTGTTGAATTTCCCAGAAAAATAGTACTTTATGTGCTCAAACACACAACTTGTGTGACTTTTCAAAATTTGAAGCTCGATAACTTCGGCAAATTAGGACCAAATTCCTTAAACAAAGTGTCAAATTATTCAGATCGACGAGATTTTGAAGATGTCACAACACATCAGAATTGCATCTTGTAGAACTTCCGAGAAAAATAGTACTTTATGTGCTCAAACACACAACTTGTGCGACTTTTCAAACTTTGAAGCTCGATAACTTCGGCATATGAGGACCAAATTCGTTAAACAAAGTGTCAAATTAATCAGATCGACGAGATTTTGAAGATGTTACAACACATCATGATTGCATCTTGTTGAACTTCCAAGAAAAATAGTACTTTATGTGCTCAAACACACAACTTGAGTGACTTTTCAAACTTTGAAGCTCGATAACTTCGGCAAATGAGGACCAAATTCCTTAAACAAAGTGTCAATATAATCAGATCGACGAGATTTTGAAGATGTTACAACACATCATGATTGCATTTTGTTGAACTTCCAAGAAAAATAGTACTTTATGTGCTCAAACACACAACTTGTGTGACTTTTCAAAATTTGAAGCTCGATAACTTCGGCAAATGAGGACCAAATTCCTTAAACAAAGTGTCAAATTAATCAGATCGACGAGATTTTGAAGATGTTACAACACATCATGATTGCATCTTGTTGAACTTCCAAGAAAAATAGTACTTTATGTGCTCAAACACACAACTTGTGTGACTTTTCAAACTTTGAAGCTCGATAACTTCGGCAAATGAGGACCAAAGTCCTTAAACAAAGTGTCAAATTAATCAGATCGACGAGATTTTGAAGATGTTACAACACATCATGATTGCATCTTGTTGAACTTCCAGGAAAAATAGTACTTTATGTGCTCAAACACACAACTTGTGTGACTTTTCAAACTTTGAAGCTCGATAACTTCGGCATATGAGGACCAAATTCCTTAAACAAAGTGTCAATATAATCAGATCGACGAGATTTTGAAGATGTTACAACACATCATGATTGCATCTTGTTGAACTTCCAAGAAAAATAGTACTTTATGTGCTCAAACACACAACTTGTGCGACTTTTCAAACTTTGAAGATCGATAACTTCGGCAAATTAGGACCAAATTCCTTAAACAAAGTGTCAAATTATTCAGATCGACGAGATTTTGAAGATGTTATAACACATCATGATTGCATCTTGTTGAACTTCCAAGAAAAATAGTACTTTATGTGCTCAAACACACAACTTGAGTGACTTTTCAAACTTTGAAGCTCGATAACTTCGGCAAATGAGGACCAAATTCCTTAAACAAAGTGTCAAATTAATCAGATCGACGAGATTTTGAAGATGTTACAACACATCATGATTGCATCTTGTTGAACTTCCAAGAAAAATAGTACTTTATGTGCTCAAACACACAAGTTGTGTGACTTTTCAAACTTTGAAGCTCGATAACTTAGGCAAATCAGGACCAAATTCCTTAAACAAAGTGTCAAATTAATCAGATCGACGAGATTTTGAAGATGTTACAACACATCATGATTGCATCTTGTTGAACTTCAGAGAAAAATAGTACTTTATGAGCTCAAACACACATCTTTTGTGACTTTTCAAACTTTGAAGCTCGATAACTTCGGCAAATGAGGACCAAATTCCTTAAACAAAGTGTCAAATTATTCAGATCGACGAGATTTTGAAGATGTTACAACACATCATGATTGCATCTTGTTGAACTTCCAAGAAAAATAGTACTTTATGTGCTCAAACACACAACTTGAGTGACTTTTCAAACTTTGAAGCTCGATAACTTCGGCAAATGAGGACCAAATTCCTTAAACAAAGTGTCAATATAATCAGATCGACGAGATTTTGAAGATGTTACAACACATCATGATTGCATCTTGTTGAACTTCCAAGAAAAATAGTACTTTATGTGCACAAACACACAACTTGTGTGACTTTTCAAATTTGAAGCTCGATAACTT
This sequence comes from Euwallacea fornicatus, assembly GCF_040115645.1. Classification (NCBI taxonomy): domain Eukaryota; kingdom Metazoa; phylum Arthropoda; class Insecta; order Coleoptera; family Curculionidae; genus Euwallacea; species Euwallacea fornicatus. The sequence goes on along the minus strand of NW_027096061.1, from coordinate 275,663 downwards.
CGGCAAATGAGGACCAAATTCCTTAAACAAAGTGTCAAATTAATCAGATCGACGAGATTTTGAAGATGTTACAACACATCATGATTGCATCTTGTTGAACTTCAGAGAAAAATAGTACTTTATGAGCTCAAACACACATCTTTTGTTACTTCAAACTTTGAAGCTCGATAACTTCAGCAAATGAGGACCAAATTCCTTAAACAAAGTGTCAAATTAATCAGATCGACGAGATTTTGAAGATGTTACAACACATCATGATTGCATCTTGTTGAACTTCCGAGAAAAATAGTACTTTATGTGCTCAAACACACAACTTTTGCGACTTTTCAAACTTTGAAGCTCGATAACTTCGGCAAATTAGGACCAAATTCCTTAAACAAAGTGTCAAATTAATCAGATCCATGAGATTTTGAAGATGTTATAACACATCATGATTGCATCTTGTTGAATTTCCCAGAAAAATAGTACTTTATGTGCTCAAACACACAACTTGTGTGACTTTTCAAAATTTGAAGCTCGATAACTTCGGCAAATTAGGACCAAATTCCTTAAACAAAGTGTCAAATTATTCAGATCGAGGAGATTTTGAAGATGTCACAACACATCAGAATTGCATCTTGTTGAACTTCCAAGAAAAATAGTACTTTATGTGCTCAAACACACAACTTGAGTGACTTTTCAAACTTTGAAGCTCGATAACTTCGGCAAATGAGGACCAAATTCCTTAAACAAAGTGTCAAATTATTCAGATCGACGAGATTTTGAAGATGTTACAACACATCATGATTGCATCTTGTTGAACTTCCAAGAAAAATAGTACTTTATGTGCTCAAACACACAACTTGTGTGACTTTTCAAACTTTGAAGCTCGATAACTTCGGCATATGAGGACCAAATTCCTTAAACAAAGTGTCAATATAATCAGATCGACGAGATTTTGAAGATGTTATAACACATCATGATTGCATCTTGTTGAACTTCCAAGAAAAATAGTACTTTATGTGCTCAAACACACAACTTGTGCGACTTTTCAAACTTTGAAGATCGATAACTTCGGCAAATTAGGACCAAATTCCTTAAACAAAGTGTCAAATTATTCAGATCGACGAGATTTTGAAGATGTTACAACACATCATGATTGCATCTTGTTGAACTTCCAAGAAAAATAGTACTTTATGTGCTCAAACACACAACTTGAGTGACTTTTCAAACTTTGAAGCTCGATAACTTCGGCAAATGAGGACCAAATTCCTTAAACAAAGTGTCAAATTAATCAGATCGACGAGATTTTGAAGATGTTACAACACATCATGATTGCATCTTGTTGAACTTCCAAGAAAAATAGTACTTTATGTGCTCAAACACACAAGTTGTGTGACTTTTCAAACTTTGAAGCTCGATAACTTAGGCAAATCAGGACCAAATTCCTTAAACAAAGTGTCAAATTAATCAGATCGACGAGATTTTGAAGATGTTACAACACATCATGATTGCATCTTGTTGAACTTCAGAGAAAAATAGTACTTTATGAGCTCAAACACACATCTTTTGTGACTTTTCAAACTTTGAAGCTCGATTACTTCGGCAAATGAGGACCAAATTCCTTAAACAAAGTGTCAAATTATTCAGATCGACGAGATTTTGAAGATGTCACAACACATCAGAATTGCATCTTGTAGAACTTCCGAGAAAAATAGTACTTTATGTGCTCAAACACACAACTTTTGCGACTTTTCAAACTTTGAAGCTCGATAACTTCGGCAAATGAGGACCAAATTCCTTAAACAAAGTGTCAATATAATCAGATCGACGAGATTTTGAAGATGTTACAACACATCATGATTGCATCTTGTTGAACTTCCAAGAAAAATAGTACTTTATGTGCTCAAACACACAACTTTTGTGACTTCAAACTTTGAAGCTCGATAACTTCAGCAAATGAGGACCAAATTCCTTAAACAAAGTGTCAAATTAATCAGAACGACGAGATTTTGAAGATGTTACAACACATCATGATTGCATCTTGTTGAACTTCCAAGAAAAATAGTACTTTATGTGCTCAAACACACAACTTGAGTGACTTTTCAAACTTTGAAGCTCGATAACTTCGGCAAATGAGGACCAAATTCCTTAAACAAAGTGTCAAATTATTCAGATCGACGAGATTTTGAAGATGTCACAACACATCAGAATTGCATCTTGTAGAACTTCCGAGAAAAATAGTACTTTATGTGCTCAAACACACAACTTTTGCGACTTTTCAAACTTTGAAGCTCGATAACTTCGGCAAATTAGGACCAAATTCGTTAAACAAAGTGTCAAATTAATCAGATCCATGAGATTTTGAAGATGTTACAACACATCATGATTGCATCTTGTTGAACTTCCAAGAAAAATAGTACTTTATGTGCTCAAACACACAAGTTGTGTGACTTTTCAAATTTGAAGCTCGATAACTTCGGCAAATGAGGACCAAATTCCTTAAACAAAGTGTCAATATAATCAGATCGACGAGATTTTGAAGATGTTACAACACATCATGATTGCATCTTGTTGAACTTCCAAGAAAAATAGTACTTTATGTGCTCAAACACACAACTTGTGTGACTTTTCAAACTTTGAAGCTCGATAACTTCGGCAAATGAGGACCAAATTCCTTAAACGAAGTGTCAAATTAATCAGATCGACGAGATTTTGAAGATGTTATAACACATCATGATTGCATCTTGTTGAATTTCCCAGAAAAATAGTACTTTATGTGCTCAAACACACAACTTGTGTGACTTTTCAAAATTTGAAGCTCGATAACTTCGGCAAATTAGGACCAAATTCCTTAAACAAAGTGTCAAATTATTCAGATCGAGGAGATTTTGAAGATGTCACAACACATCAGAATTGCATCTTGTTGAACTTCCAAGAAAAATAGTACTTTATGTGCTCAAACACACAACTTGAGTGACTTTTCAAACTTTGAAGCTCGATAACTTCGGCAAATGAGGACCAAATTCCTTAAACAAAGTGTCAAATTATTCAGATCGACGAGATTTTGAAGATGTTACAACACATCATGATTGCATCTTGTTGAACTTCCAAGAAAAATAGTACTTTATGTGCTCAAACACACAACTTGTGTGACTTTTCAAACTTTGAAGCTCGATAACTTCGGCATATGAGGACCAAATTCCTTAAACAAAGTGTCAATATAATCAGATCGACGAGATTTTGAAGATGTTATAACACATCATGATTGCATCTTGTTGAACTTCCAAGAAAAATAGTACTTTATGTGCTCAAACCCACAACTTGTGCGACTTTTCAAACTTTGAAGATCGATAACTTCGGCAAATTAGGACCAAATTCCTTAAACAAAGTGTCAAATTATTCAGATCGACGAGATTTTGAAGATGTTACAACACATCATGATTGCATCTTGTTGAACTTCCAAGAAAAATAGTACTTTATGTGCTCAAACACACAACTTGAGTGACTTTTCAAACTTTGAAGCTCGATAACTTCGGCAAATGAGGACCAAATTCCTTAAACAAAGTGTCAAATTAATCAGATCGACGAGATTTTGAAGATGTTACAACACATCATGATTGCATCTTGTTGAACTTCCAAGAAAAATAGTACTTTATGTGCTCAAACACACAAGTTGTGTGACTTTTCAAACTTTGAAGCTCGATAACTTAGGCAAATCAGGACCAAATTCCTTAAACAAAGTGTCAAATTAATCAGATCGACGAGATTTTGAAGATGTTACAACACATCATGATTGCATCTTGTTGAACTTCAGAGAAAAATAGTACTTTATGAGCTCAAACACACATCTTTTGTGACTTTTCAAACTTTGAAGCTCGATTACTTCGGCAAATGAGGACCAAATTCCTTAAACAAAGTGTCAAATTATTCAGATCGACGAGATTTTGAAGGTGTCACAACACATCAGAATTGCATCTTGTAGAACTTCCGAGAAAAATAGTACTTTATGTGCTCAAACACACAACTTTTGCGACTTTTCAAACTTTGAAGCTCGATAACTTCGGCAAATGAGGACCAAATTCCTTAAACAAAGTGTCAATATAATCAGATCGACGAGATTTTGAAGATGTTATAACACATCATGATTGCATCTTGTTGAACTTCCAAGAAAAATAGTACTTTATGTGCTCAAACACACAACTTGTGTGACTTTTCAAACTTTGAAGCTCGATAACTTCGGCATATGAGGACCAAATTCCTTAAACAAAGTGTCAATATAATCAGATCGACGAGATTTTGAAGATGTTATAACACATCATGATTGCATCTTGTTGAACTTCCAAGAAAAATAGTACTTTATGTGCTCAAACCCACAACTTGTGCGACTTTTCAAACTTTGAAGATCGATAACTTCGGCAAATTAGGACCAAATTCCTTAAACAAAGTGTCAAATTATTCAGATCGACGAGATTTTGAAGATGTTACAACACATCATGATTGCATCTTGTTGAACTTCCAAGAAAAATAGTACTTTATGTGCTCAAACACACAACTTGAGTGACTTTTCAAACTTTGAAGCTCGATAACTTCGGCAAATGAGGACCAAATTCCTTAAACAAAGTGTCAAATTAATCAGATCGACGAGATTTTGAAGATGTTACAACACATCATGATTGCATCTTGTTGAACTTCCAAGAAAAATAGTACTTTATGTGCTCAAACACACAAGTTGTGTGACTTTTCAAACTTTGAAGCTCGATAACTTAGGCAAATCAGGACCAAATTCCTTAAACAAAGTGTCAAATTAATCAGATCGACGAGATTTTGAAGATGTTACAACACATCATGATTGCATCTTGTTGAACTTCAGAGAAAAATAGTACTTTATGAGCTCAAACACACATCTTTTGTGACTTTTCAAACTTTGAAGCTCGATTACTTCGGCAAATGAGGACCAAATTCCTTAAACAAAGTGTCAAATTATTCAGATCGACGAGATTTTGAAGGTGTCACAACACATCAGAATTGCATCTTGTAGAACTTCCGAGAAAAATAGTACTTTATGTGCTCAAACACACAACTTTTGCGACTTTTCAAACTTTGAAGCTCGATAACTTCGGCAAATGAGGACCAAATTCCTTAAACAAAGTGTCAATATAATCAGATCGACGAGATTTTGAAGATGTTACAACACATCATGATTGCATCTTGTTGAACTTCCAAGAAAAATAGTACTTTATGTGCTCAAACACACAACTTTTGTGACTTCAAACTTTGAAGCTCGATAACTTCAGCAAATGAGGACCAAATTCCTTAAACAAAGTGTCAAATTAATCAGAACGACGAGATTTTGAAGATGTTACAACACATCATGATTGCATCTTGTTGAACTTCCAAGAAAAATAGTACTTTATGTGCTCAAACACACAACTTGAGTGACTTTTCAAACTTTGAAGCTCGATAACTTCGGCAAATGAGGACCAAATTCCTTAAACAAAGTGTCAAATTATTCAGATCGACGAGATTTTGAAGACGTTACAACACATCATGATTGCATCTTGTTGAACTTCCAAGAAAAATAGTACTTTATGTGCTCAAACACACAAGTTGTGTGACTTTTCAAACTTTGAAGCTCGATAACTTAGGCAAATCAGGACCAAATTCCTTAAACAAAGTGTCAAATTAATCAGATCGACGAGATTTTGAAGATGTTACAACACATCATGATTGCATCTTGTTGAACTTCAGAGAAAAATAGTACTTTATGAGCTCAAACACACATCTTTTGTGACTTTTCAAACTTTGAAGCTCGATTACTTCGGCAAATGAGGACCAAATTCCTTAAACAAAGTGTCAAATTATTCAGATCGACGAGATTTTGAAGGTGTCACAACACATCAGAATTGCATCTTGTAGAACTTCCGAGAAAAATAGTACTTTATGTGCTCAAACACACAACTTTTGCGACTTTTCAAACTTTGAAGCTCGATAACTTCGGCAAATGAGGACCAAATTCCTTAAACAAAGTGTCAATATAATCAGATCGACGAGATTTTGAAGATGTTACAACACATCATGATTGCATCTTGTTGAACTTCCAAGAAAAATAGTACTTTATGTGCTCAAACACACAACTTTTGTGACTTCAAACTTTGAAGCTCGATAACTTCAGCAAATGAGGACCAAATTCCTTAAACAAAGTGTCAAATTAATCAGAACGACGAGATTTTGAAGATGTTACAACACATCATGATTGCATCTTGTTGAACTTCCAAGAAAAATAGTACTTTATGTGCTCAAACACACAACTTGAGTGACTTTTCAAACTTTGAAGCTCGATAACTTCGGCAAATGAGGACCAAATTCCTTAAACAAAGTGTCAAATTATTCAGATCGACGAGATTTTGAAGATGTCACAACACATCAGAATTGCATCTTGTAGAACTTCCGAGAAAAATAGTACTTTATGTGCTCAAACACACAACTTTTGCGACTTTTCAAACTTTGAAGCTCGATAACTTCGGCAAATTAGGACCAAATTCGTTAAACAAAGTGTCAAATTAATCAGATCCATGAGATTTTGAAGATGTTATAACACATCATGATTGCATCTTGTTGAATTTCCCAGAAAAATAGTACTTTATGTGCTCAAACACACAACTTGTGTGACTTTTCAAATTTGAAGCTCGATAACTTCGGCAAATGAGGACCAAATTCCTTAAACAAAGTGTCAATATAATCAGATCGACGAGATTTTGAAGATGTTACAACACATCATGATTGCATCTTGTTGAACTTCCAAGAAAAATAGTACTTTATGTGCTCAAACACACAACTTGTGTGACTTTTCAAACTTTGAAGCTCGATAACTTCGGCAAATGAGGACCAAATTCCTTAAACGAAGTGTCAAATTAATCAGATCGACGAGATTTTGAAGATGTTATAACACATCATGATTGCATCTTGTTGAATTTCCCAGAAAAATAGTACTTTATGTGCTCAAACACACAACTTGTGTGACTTTTCAAAATTTGAAGCTCGATAACTTCGGCAAATTAGGACCAAATTCCTTAAACAAAGTGTCAAATTATTCAGATCGAGGAGATTTTGAAGATGTCACAACACATCAGAATTGCATCTTGTTGAACTTCCAAGAAAAATAGTACTTTATGTGCTCAAACACACAACTTGAGTGACTTTTCAAACTTTGAAGCTCGATAACTTCGGCAAATGAGGACCAAATTCCTTAAACAAAGTGTCAAATTATTCAGATCGACGAGATTTTGAAGATGTTACAACACATCATGATTGCATCTTGTTGAACTTCCAAGAAAAATAGTACTTTATGTGCTCAAACACACAAGTTGTGTGACTTTTCAAACTTTGAAGCTCGATAACTTAGGCAAATCAGGACCAAATTCCTTAAACAAAGTGTCAAATTAATCAGATCGACGAGATTTTGAAGATGTTACAACACATCATGATTGCATCTTGTTGAACTTCAGAGAAAAATAGTACTTTATGAGCTCAAACACACATCTTTTGTGACTTTTCAAACTTTGAAGCTCGATTACTTCGGCAAATGAGGACCAAATTCCTTAAACAAAGTGTCAAATTATTCAGATCGACGAGATTTTGAAGGTGTCACAACACATCAGAATTGCATCTTGTAGAACTTCCGAGAAAAATAGTACTTTATGTGCTCAAACACACAACTTTTGCGACTTTTCAAACTTTGAAGCTCGATAACTTCGGCAAATGAGGACCAAATTCCTTAAACAAAGTGTCAATATAATCAGATCGACGAGATTTTGAAGATGTTATAACACATCATGATTGCATCTTGTTGAACTTCCAAGAAAAATAGTACTTTATGTGCTCAAACACACAACTTGTGTGACTTTTCAAACTTTGAAGCTCGATAACTTCGGCATATGAGGACCAAATTCCTTAAACAAAGTGTCAATATAATCAGATCGACGAGATTTTGAAGATGTTATAACACATCATGATTGCATCTTGTTGAACTTCCAAGAAAAATAGTACTTTATGTGCTCAAACCCACAACTTGTGCGACTTTTCAAACTTTGAAGATCGATAACTTCGGCAAATTAGGACCAAATTCCTTAAACAAAGTGTCAAATTATTCAGATCGACGAGATTTTGAAGATGTTACAACACATCATGATTGCATCTTGTTGAACTTCCAAGAAAAATAGTACTTTATGTGCTCAAACACACAACTTGAGTGACTTTTCAAACTTTGAAGCTCGATAACTTCGGCAAATGAGGACCAAATTCCTTAAACAAAGTGTCAAATTAATCAGATCGACGAGATTTTGAAGATGTTACAACACATCATGATTGCATCTTGTTGAACTTCCAAGAAAAATAGTACTTTATGTGCTCAAACACACAAGTTGTGTGACTTTTCAAACTTTGAAGCTCGATAACTTAGGCAAATCAGGACCAAATTCCTTAAACAAAGTGTCAAATTAATCAGATCGACGAGATTTTGAAGATGTTACAACACATCATGATTGCATCTTGTTGAACTTCAGAGAAAAATAGTACTTTATGAGCTCAAACACACATCTTTTGTGACTTTTCAAACTTTGAAGCTCGATTACTTCGGCAAATGAGGACCAAATTCCTTAAACAAAGTGTCAAATTATTCAGATCGACGAGATTTTGAAGGTGTCACAACACATCAGAATTGCATCTTGTAGAACTTCCGAGAAAAATAGTACTTTATGTGCTCAAACACACAACTTTTGCGACTTTTCAAACTTTGAAGCTCGATAACTTCGGCAAATGAGGACCAAATTCCTTAAACAAAGTGTCAATATAATCAGATCGACGAGATTTTGAAGATGTTACAACACATCATGATTGCATCTTGTTGAACTTCCAAGAAAAATAGTACTTTATGTGCTCAAACACACAACTTTTGTGACTTCAAACTTTGAAGCTCGATAACTTCAGCAAATGAGGACCAAATTCCTTAAACAAAGTGTCAAATTAATCAGAACGACGAGATTTTGAAGATGTTACAACACATCATGATTGCATCTTGTTGAACTTCCAAGAAAAATAGTACTTTATGTGCTCAAACACACAACTTGAGTGACTTTTCAAACTTTGAAGCTCGATAACTTCGGCAAATGAGGACCAAATTCCTTAAACAAAGTGTCAAATTATTCAGATCGACGAGATTTTGAAGATGTTACAACACATCATGATTGCATCTTGTTGAACTTCCAAGAAAAATAGTACTTTATGTGCTCAAACACACAAGTTGTGTGACTTTTCAAACTTTGAAGCTCGATAACTTAGGCAAATCAGGACCAAATTCCTTAAACAAAGTGTCAAATTAATCAGATCGACGAGATTTTGAAGATGTTACAACACATCATGATTGCATCTTGTTGAACTTCAGAGAAAAATAGTACTTTATGAGCTCAAACACACATCTTTTGTGACTTTTCAAACTTTGAAGCTCGATTACTTCGGCAAATGAGGACCAAATTCCTTAAACAAAGTGTCAAATTATTCAGATCGACGAGATTTTGAAGGTGTCACAACACATCAGAATTGCATCTTGTAGAACTTCCGAGAAAAATAGTACTTTATGTGCTCAAACACACAACTTTTGCGACTTTTCAAACTTTGAAGCTCGATAACTTCGGCAAATGAGGACCAAATTCCTTAAACAAAGTGTCAATATAATCAGATCGACGAGATTTTGAAGATGTTACAACACATCATGATTGCATCTTGTTGAACTTCCAAGAAAAATAGTACTTTATGTGCTCAAACACACAACTTTTGTGACTTCAAACTTTGAAGCTCGATAACTTCAGCAAATGAGGACCAAATTCCTTAAACAAAGTGTCAAATTAATCAGAACGACGAGATTTTGAAGATGTTACAACACATCATGATTGCATCTTGTTGAACTTCCAAGAAAAATAGTACTTTATGTGCTCAAACACACAACTTGAGTGACTTTTCAAACTTTGAAGCTCGATAACTTCGGCAAATGAGGACCAAATTCCTTAAACAAAGTGTCAAATTATTCAGATCGACGAGATTTTGAAGATGTCACAACACATCAGAATTGCATCTTGTAGAACTTCCGAGAAAAATAGTACTTTATGTGCTCAAACACACAACTTTTGCGACTTTTCAAACTTTGAAGCTCGATAACTTCGGCAAATTAGGACCAAATTCGTTAAACAAAGTGTCAAATTAATCAGATCCATGAGATTTTGAAGATGTTATAACACATCATGATTGCATCTTGTTGAATTTCCCAGAAAAATAGTACTTTATGTGCTCAAACACACAACTTGTGTGACTTTTCAAATTTGAAGCTCGATAACTTCGGCAAATGAGGACCAAATTCCTTAAACAAAGTGTCAATATAATCAGATCGACGAGATTTTGAAGATGTTACAACACATCATGATTGCATCTTGTTGAACTTCCAAGAAAAATAGTACTTTATGTGCTCAAACACACAACTTGTGTGACTTTTCAAACTTTGAAGCTCGATAACTTCGGCAAATGAGGACCAAATTCCTTAAACGAAGTGTCAAATTAATCAGATCGACGAGATTTTGAAGATGTTATAACACATCATGATTGCATCTTGTTGAATTTCCCAGAAAAATAGTACTTTATGTGCTCAAACACACAACTTGTGTGACTTTTCAAAATTTGAAGCTCGATAACTTCGGCAAATTAGGACCAAATTCCTTAAACAAAGTGTCAAATTATTCAGATCGAGGAGATTTTGAAGATGTCACAACACATCAGAATTGCATCTTGTTGAACTTCCAAGAAAAATAGTACTTTATGTGCTCAAACACACAACTTGAGTGACTTTTCAAACTTTGAAGCTCGATAACTTCGGCAAATGAGGACCAAATTCCTTAAACAAAGTGTCAAATTATTCAGATCGACGAGATTTTGAAGATGTTACAACACATCATGATTGCATCTTGTTGAACTTCCAAGAAAAATAGTACTTTATGTGCTCAAACACACAACTTGTGTGACTTTTCAAACTTTGAAGCTCGATAACTTCGGCATATGAGGACCAAATTCCTTAAACAAAGTGTCAATATAATCAGATCGACGAGATTTTGAAGATGTTATAACACATCATGATTGCATCTTGTTGAACTTCCAAGAAAAATAGTACTTTATGTGCTCAAACCCACAACTTGTGCGACTTTTCAAACTTTGAAGATCGATAACTTCGGCAAATTAGGACCAAATTCCTTAAACAAAGTGTCAAATTATTCAGATCGACGAGATTTTGAAGATGTTACAACACATCATGATTGCATCTTGTTGAACTTCCAAGAAAAATAGTACTTTATGTGCTCAAACACACAACTTGAGTGACTTTTCAAACTTTGAAGCTCGATAACTTCGGCAAATGAGGACCAAATTCCTTAAACAAAGTGTCAAATTAATCAGATCGACGAGATTTTGAAGATGTTACAACACATCATGATTGCATCTTGTTGAACTTCCAAGAAAAATAGTACTTTATGTGCTCAAACACACAAGTTGTGTGACTTTTCAAACTTTGAAGCTCGATAACTTAGGCAAATCAGGACCAAATTCCTTAAACAAAGTGTCAAATTAATCAGATCGACGAGATTTTGAAGATGTTACAACACATCATGATTGCATCTTGTTGAACTTCAGAGAAAAATAGTACTTTATGAGCTCAAACACACATCTTTTGTGACTTTTCAAACTTTGAAGCTCGATTACTTCGGCAAATGAGGACCAAATTCCTTAAACAAAGTGTCAAATTATTCAGATCGACGAGATTTTGAAGGTGTCACAACACATCAGAATTGCATCTTGTAGAACTTCCGAGAAAAATAGTACTTTATGTGCTCAAACACACAACTTTTGCGACTTTTCAAACTTTGAAGCTCGATAACTTCGGCAAATGAGGACCAAATTCCTTAAACAAAGTGTCAATATAATCAGATCGACGAGATTTTGAAGATGTTACAACACATCATGATTGCATCTTGTTGAACTTCCAAGAAAAATAGTACTTTATGTGCTCAAACACACAACTTTTGTGACTTCAAACTTTGAAGCTCGATAACTTCAGCAAATGAGGACCAAATTCCTTAAACAAAGTGTCAAATTAATCAGAACGACGAGATTTTGAAGATGTTACAACACATCATGATTGCATCTTGTTGAACTTCCAAGAAAAATAGTACTTTATGTGCTCAAACACACAACTTGAGTGACTTTTCAAACTTTGAAGCTCGATAACTTCGGCAAATGAGGACCAAATTCCTTAAACAAAGTGTCAAATTATTCAGATCGACGAGATTTTGAAGATGTCACAACACATCAGAATTGCATCTTGTAGAACTTCCGAGAAAAATAGTACTTTATGTGCTCAAACACACAACTTTTGCGACTTTTCAAACTTTGAAGCTCGATAACTTCGGCAAATTAGGACCAAATTCGTTAAACAAAGTGTCAAATTAATCAGATCCATGAGATTTTGAAGATGTTATAACACATCATGATTGCATCTTGTTGAATTTCCCAGAAAAATAGTACTTTATGTGCTCAAACACACAACTTGTGTGACTTTTCAAATTTGAAGCTCGATAACTTCGGCAAATGAGGACCAAATTCCTTAAACAAAGTGTCAAATTATTCAGATCGAGGAGATTTTGAAGATGTCACAACACATCAGAATTGCATCTTGTTGAACTTCCAAGAAAAATAGTACTTTATGTGCTCAAACACACAACTTGAGTGACTTTTCAAACTTTGAAGCTCGATAACTTCGGCAAATGAGGACCAAATTCCTTAAACAAAGTGTCAAATTATTCAGATCGACGAGATTTTGAAGATGTTACAACACATCATGATTGCATCTTGTTGAACTTCCAAGAAAAATAGTACTTTATGTGCTCAAACACACAACTTGTGTGACTTTTCAAACTTTGAAGCTCGATAACTTCGGCATATGAGGACCAAATTCCTTAAACAAAGTGTCAATATAATCAGATCGACGAGATTTTGAAGATGTTATAACACATCATGATTGCATCTTGTTGAACTTCCAAGAAAAATAGTACTTTATGTGCTCAAACCCACAACTTGTGCGACTTTTCAAACTTTGAAGATCGATAACTTCGGCAAATTAGGACCAAATTCCTTAAACAAAGTGTCAAATTATTCAGATCGACGAGATTTTGAAGATGTTACAACACATCATGATTGCATCTTGTTGAACTTCCAAGAAAAATAGTACTTTATGTGCTCAAACACACAACTTGAGTGACTTTTCAAACTTTGAAGCTCGATAACTTCGGCAAATGAGGACCAAATTCCTTAAACAAAGTGTCAAATTAATCAGATCGACGAGATTTTGAAGATGTTACAACACATCATGATTGCATCTTGTTGAACTTCCAAGAAAAATAGTACTTTATGTGCTCAAACACACAAGTTGTGTGACTTTTCAAACTTTGAAGCTCGATAACTTAGGCAAATCAGGACCAAATTCCTTAAACAAAGTGTCAAATTAATCAGATCGACGAGATTTTGAAGATGTTACAACACATCATGATTGCATCTTGTTGAACTTCAGAGAAAAATAGTACTTTATGAGCTCAAACACACATCTTTTGTGACTTTTCAAACTTTGAAGCTCGATTACTTCGGCAAATGAGGACCAAATTCCTTAAACAAAGTGTCAAATTATTCAGATCGACGAGATTTTGAAGGTGTCACAACACATCAGAATTGCATCTTGTAGAACTTCCGAGAAAAATAGTACTTTATGTGCTCAAACACACAACTTTTGCGACTTTTCAAACTTTGAAGCTCGATAACTTCGGCAAATGAGGAACAAATTCCTTAAACAAAGTGTCAATATAATCAGATCGACGAGATTTTGAAGATGTTACAACACATCATGATTGCATCTTGTTGAACTTCCAAGAAAAATAGTACTTTATGTGCTCAAACACACAACTTTTGTGACTTCAAACTTTGAAGCTCGATAACTTCAGCAAATGAGGACCAAATTCCTTAAACAAAGTGTCAAATTAATCAGAACGACGAGATTTTGAAGATGTTACAACACATCATGATTGCATCTTGTTGAACTTCCAAGAAAAATAGTACTTTATGTGCTCAAACACACAACTTGAGTGACTTTTCAAACTTTGAAGCTCGATAACTTCGGCAAATGAGGACCAAATTCCTTAAACAAAGTGTCAAATTATTCAGATCGACGAGATTTTGAAGATGTCACAACACATCAGAATTGCATCTTGTAGAACTTCCGAGAAAAATAGTACTTTATGTGCTCAAACACACAACTTTTGCGACTTTTCAAACTTTGAAGCTCGATAACTTCGGCAAATTAGGACCAAATTCGTTAAACAAAGTGTCAAATTAATCAGATCCATGAGATTTTGAAGATGTTATAACACATCATGATTGCATCTTGTTGAATTTCCCAGAAAAATAGTACTTTATGTGCTCAAACACACAACTTGTGTGACTTTTCAAATTTGAAGCTCGATAACTTCGGCAAATGAGGACCAAATTCCTTAAACAAAGTGTCAATATAATCAGATCGACGAGATTTTGAAGATGTTACAACACATCATGATTGCATCTTGTTGAACTTCCAAGAAAAATAGTACTTTATGTGCTCAAACACACAACTTGTGTGACTTTTCAAACTTTGAAGCTCGATAACTTCGGCAAATGAGGACCAAAGTCCTTAAACAAAGTGTCAAATTAATCAGATCGACGAGATTTTGAAGATGTTACAACACATCATGATTGCATCTTGTTGAACTTCCAAGAAAAATAGTACTTTATGTGCTCAAACACACAACTTGTGTGACTTTTCAAACTTTGAAGCTCGATAACTTCGGCATATGAGGACCAAATTCCTTAAACAAAGTGTCAATATAATCAGATCGACGAGATTTTGAAGATGTTACAACACATCATGATTGCATCTTGTTGAACTTCCAAGAAAAATAGTACTTTATGTGCTCAAACACACAACTTGTGCGACTTTTCAAACTTTGAAGATCGATAACTTCGGCAAATTAGGACCAAATTCCTTAAACAAAGTGTCAAATTATTCAGATCGACGAGATTTTGAAGATGTTACAACACATCATGATTGCATCTTGTTGAACTTCCAAGAAAAATAGTACTTTATGTGCTCAAACACACAACTTGAGTGACTTTTCAAACTTTGAAGCTCGATAACTTCGGCAAATGAGGACCAAATTCCTTAAACAAAGTGTCAAATTAATCAGATCGACGAGATTTTGAAGATGTTACAACACATCATGATTGCATCTTGTTGAACTTCCAAGAAAAATAGTACTTTATGTGCTCAAACACACAAGTTGTGTGACTTTTCAAACTTTGAAGCTCGATAACTTAGGCAAATCAGGACCAAATTCCTTAAACAAAGTGTCAAATTAATCAGATCGACGAGATTTTGAAGATGTTACAACACATCATGATTGCATCTTGTTGAACTTCAGAGAAAAATAGTACTTTATGAGCTCAAACACACATCTTTTGTGACTTTTCAAACTTTGAAGCTCGATAACTTCGGCAAATGAGGACCAAATTCCTTAAACAAAGTGTCAAATTATTCAGATCGAGGAGATTTTGAAGATGTCACAACACATCAGAATTGCATCTTGTAGAACTTCCGAGAAAAATAGTACTTTATGTGCTCAAACACACAACTTGTGTGACTTTTCAAATTTGAAGCTCGATAACTTCGGCAAATGAGGACCAAATTCCTTAAACAAAGTGTCAAATTAATCAGATCGACGAGATTTTGAAGATGTTACAACACATCATGATTGCATCTTGTTGAACTTCCAAGAAAAATAGTACTTTATGTGCTCAAACACACAACTTTTGTGACTTCAAACTTTGAAGCTTGATAACTTCAGCAAATGAGGACCAAATTCCTTAAACAAAGTGTCAAATTAATCAGATCGACGAGATTTTGAAGATGTTACAACACATCATGATTGCATCTTGTTGAACTTCCAAGAAAAATAGTACTTTATGTGCTCAAACACACAACTTGAGTGACTTTTCAAACTTTGAAGCTCGATAACTTCGGCAAATGAGGACCAAATTCCTTAAACAAAGTGTCAAATTATTCAGATCGACGAGATTTTGAAGATGTTACAACACATCATGATTGCATCTTGTTGAACTTCCGAGAAAAATAGTACTTTATGTGCTCAAACACACAACTTTTGCGACTTTTCAAACTTTGAAGCTCGATAACTTCGGCAAATTAGGACCAAATTCGTTAAACAAAGTGTCAAATTAATCAGATCCATGAGATTTTGAAGATGTTATAACACATCATGATTGCATCTTGTTGAATTTCCCAGAAAAATAGTACTTTATGTGCTCAAACACACAACTTGTGTGACTTTTCAAAATTTGAAGCTCGATAACTTCGGCAAATTAGGACCAAATTCCTTAAACAAAGTGTCAAATTATTCAGATCGACGAGATTTTGAAGATGTCACAACACATCAGAATTGCATCTTGTTGAACTTCCAAGAAAAATAGTACTTTATGTGCTCAAACACACAACTTGTGTGACTTTTCAAATTTGAAGCTCGATAACTTCGGCAAATGAGGACCAAATTCCTTAAACAAAGTGTCAAATTAATCAGATCGATGAGATTTTGAAGATGTTATAACACATCAGAATTGCATCTTGTAGAACTTCCGAGAAAAATAGTACTTTATGTGCTCAAACACACAACTTGTGCGACTTTTCAAACTTTGAAGCTCGATAACTTCGGCATATGAGGACCAAATTCCTTAAACAAAGTGTCAAATTAATCAGATCGACGAGATTTTGAAGATGTTACAACACATCATGATTGCATCTTGTTGAACTTCAGAGAAAAATAGTACTTTATGAGCTCAAACACACAACTTGTGCGACTTTTCAAACATTGAAGCTCGATAACTTCGGCATATGAGGACCAAATTCCTTAAACAAAGTGTCAAATTAATCAGATCGACGAGATTTTGAAGATGTTACAACACATCATGATTGCATCTTGTTGAACTTCCAAGAAAAATAGTACTGTATGTGCTCAAACACACAACTTGTGTGACTTTTCAAATTTGAAGCTCGATAACTTCGGCAAATGAGGACCAAATTCCTGAAACAAAGTGTCAAATTATTCAGATCGACGAGATTTTGAAGATGTCACAACACATCAGAATTGCATCTTGTTGAACTTCCGAGAAAAATATTACTTTATGTGCTCAAACACACAACTTTTGTGACTTTTCAAATTTTGAAGATCGATAACTTCGGCAAATTAGGACCAAATTCCTTAAACAAAATGTCAAATTATTCAGATCGACGAGATTTTGAAGATGTTACAACACATCATGATTGCATCTTGTAGAACTTCCAAGAAAAATAGTACTTTATGTGCTCAAACACACAACTTGAGTGACTTTTCAAAATTTGAAGATCGATAACTTCGGCAAATTAGGACCAAATTCCTTAAACAAAGTGTCAAATTATTCAGATCGACGAGATTTTGAAGATGTCACAACACATCAGAATTGCATCTTGTTGAACTTCCAAGAAAAATAGTACTTTATGTGCTCAAACACACAACTTGTGTGACTTTTCAAATTTGAAGCTCGATAACTTCGGCAAATGAGGACCAAATTCCTTAAACAAAGTGTCAAATTAATCAGATCGATGAGATTTTGAAGATGTTATAACACATCAGAATTGCATCTTGTAGAACTTCCGAGAAAAATAGTACTTTATGTGCTCAAACACACAACTTGTGCGACTTTTCAAACTTTGAAGCTCGATAACTTCGGCATATGAGGACCAAATTCCTTAAACAAAGTGTCAAATTAATCAGATCGACGAGATTTTGAAGATGTTACAACACATCATGATTGCATCTTGTTGAACTTCAGAGAAAAATAGTACTTTATGAGCTCAAACACACATCTTTTGTGACTTTTCAAACTTTGAAGCTCGATAACTTCGGCATATGAGGACCAAATTCGTTAAACAAAGTGTCAAATTAATCAGATCGACGAGATTTTGAAGATGTTACAACACACCATGATTGCATCTTGTTGAACTTCCAAGAAAAATAGTACTTTATGTGCTCAAACACACAACTTGTGTGACTTTTCAAACTTTGAAGCTCGATAACTTCGGCATATGAGGACCAAATTCCTTAAACAAAGTGTCAATATAATCAGATCGACGAGATTTTGAAGATGTCACAACACATCATGATTGCATCTTGGTGAACTTCCAAGAAAAATAGTACTTTATGTGCTCAAACACACAACTTGTGCGACTTTTCAAACTTTGAAGCTCGATAACTTCGGCAAATGAGGACCAAATTCCTTAAACGAAGTGTCAAATTAATCAGATCGACGAGATTTTGAAGATGTTACAACACATCATGATTGCGTCTTGTTGAACTTCCAAGAAAAATAGTACTTTATGTGCTCAAACACACATCTTTTGTGACTTTTCAAACTTTGAAGCTCGATAACTTCGGCAAATGAGGACCAAATTCCTTAACCAAAGTGTCAAATTAATCAGATCGACGAGATTTTGAAGATGTTACAACACATCATGATTGCATCTTGTTGAACTTCCAAGAAAATAGTACTTTATGTGCTCAAACACACATCTTTTGTGACTTTTCAAACTTTGAAGCTCGATAACTTCGGCAAATGAGGACCAAATTCCTTAAACAAAGTGTCAAATTAATCAGATCGACGAGATTTTGAAGATGTTACAACACATCATGATTGCATCTTGTTGAACTTCCAAGAAAATAGTACTTTATGTGCTCAAACACACATCTTTTGTGACTTTTCAAACTTTGAAGCTCGATAACTTCGGCATATGATGACCAAATTCCTTAAACAAAGTGTCAATATAATCAGATCGACGAGATTTTGAAGATGTTACAACACATCATGATTGCATCTTGTTGAACTTCCAAGAAAAATAGTACTTTATGTGCTCAAACACACAACTTGTGTGACTTTTCAAACTTTGAAGCTCGATAACTTCGGCATATGATGACCAAATTCCTTAAACAAAGTGTCAATATAATCAGATCGACGAGATTTTGAAGATGTTTCAACACATCATGATTGCATCTTGTTGAACTTCCAAGAAAAATAGTACTTTATGTGCTCAAACACACATTTTGTGTGACTTTTCAAACTTTGAAGCTCGATAACTTCGGCAAATGAGGACCAAATTCCTTAAACAAAGTGTCAAAGTAATCAGATCGACGAGATTTTGAAGATGTTACAACACATCATGATTGCATCTTGTTGAACTTCCAAGAAAAATAGTACTTTATGTGCTCAAACACACAACTTGTGTGACTTTTCAAACTTTGAAGCTCGATAACTTCGGCATATGAGGACCAAATTCCTTAAACAAAGTGTCAATATAATCAGATCGACGAGATTTTGAAGATGTTACAACACACCATGATTGCATCTTGTTGAACTTCCAAGAAAAATAGTACTTTATGTGCTCAAACACACATCTTTTGTGACTTTTCAAACTTTGAAGCTCGATAACTTAGGCAAATGAGGACCAAATTCCTTAAACAAAGTGTCAAATTAATCAGATCGACGAGATTTTGAAGATGTTACAACACATCATGATTGCATCTTGTTGAACTTCCAAGAAAAATAGTACTTTATGTGCTCAAACACACATCTTTTGTGACTTTTCAAACTTTGAAGCTCGATAACTTCGGCAAATGAGGACCAAATTCCTTAAACAAAGTGTCAAATTATTCAGATCGACGAGATTTTGAAGATGTCACAACACATCATGATTGCATCTTGTTGAATTTCCCAGAAAAATAGTACTTTATATGCTCAAACACACAACTTGTGTGACTTTTCAAACTTTGAAGCTCGATAACTTCGGCATATGAGGACCAAATTCCTTAAACAAAGTGTCAATATAATCAGATCGACGAGATTTTGAAGATGTTACAACACACCATGATTGCATCTTGTTGAACTTCCAAGAAAAATAGTACTTTATGTGCTCAAACACACATCTTTTGTGACTTTTCAAACTTTGAAGCTCGATAACTTCGGCAAATGAGGACCAAATTCCTTAAACAAAGTGTCAAATTATTCAGATCGACGAGATTTTGAAGATGTCACAACACATCATGATTGCATCTTGTTGAATTTCCCAGAAAAATAGTACTTTATATGCTCAAACACACAACTTGTGTGACTTTTCAAAATTTGAAGCTCGATAACTTCGGCAAATGAGGACCAAATTCCTTAAACAAAGTGTCAAATTAATCAGATCGACGAGATTTTGAAGATGTTACAACACAACATGATTGCATCTTGTTGAATTTCCCAGAAAAATAGTACTTTATGTGCTCAAACACACAACTTGTGTGACTTTTCAAATTTGAAGCTCGATAACTTCGGCATATGAGGACCAAATTCCTTAAACAAAGTGTCAATATAATCAGATCGACGAGATTTTGAAGATGTTACAACACATCATGATTGCATCTTGTTGAACTTCAGAGAAAAATAGTACTTTATGTGCTCAAACACACATCTTTTGTGACTTTTCAAACTTTGAAGCTCGATAACTTCGGCAAATGAGGACCAAATTCCTTAAACAAAGTGTCAAATTAATCAGATCGACGAGATTTTGAAGATGTTACAACACAACATGATTGCATTTTGTTGAACTTCCAAGAAAAATAGAACTTTATGTGCTCAAACACACATCTTTTGTGACTTTTCAAACTTTGAAGCTCGATAACTTCGGCAAATGAGGACCAAATTCCTTAAACAAAGTGTCAAATTAATCAGATCGACGAGATTTTGAAGATGTTACAACACATCATGATTGCATCTTGTTGAACTTCCAAGAAAAATAGTACTTTATGTGCTCAAACACACAACTTTTGTGACTTCAAACTTTGAAGCTTGATAACTTCAGCAAATGAGGACCAAATTCCTTAAACAAAGTGTCAAATTAATCAGATCGACGAGATTTTGAAGATGTTACAACACATCATGATTGCATCTTGTTGAACTTCCAAGAAAAATAGTACTTTATGTGCTCAAACACACAACTTGAGTGACTTTTCAAACTTTGAAGCTCGATAACTTCGGCAAATGAGGACCAAATTCCTTAAACAAAGTGTCAAATTATTCAGATCGACGAGATTTTGAAGATGTTACAACACATCATGATTGCATCTTGTTGAACTTCCGAGAAAAATAGTACTTTATGTGCTCAAACACACAACTTTTGCGACTTTTCAAACTTTGAAGCTCGATAACTTCGGCAAATTAGGACCAAATTCGTTAAACAAAGTGTCAAATTAATCAGATCCATGAGATTTTGAAGATGTTATAACACATCATGATTGCATCTTGTTGAATTTCCCAGAAAAATAGTACTTTATGTGCTCAAACACACAACTTGTGTGACTTTTCAAAATTTGAAGCTCGATAACTTCGGCAAATTAGGACCAAATTCCTTAAACAAAGTGTCAAATTATTCAGATCGACGAGATTTTGAAGATGTCACAACACATCAGAATTGCATCTTGTTGAACTTCCAAGAAAAATAGTACTTTATGTGCTCAAACACACAACTTGTGTGACTTTTCAAATTTGAAGCTCGATAACTTCGGCAAATGAGGACCAAATTCCTTAAACAAAGTGTCAAATTAATCAGATCGATGAGATTTTGAAGATGTTATAACACATCAGAATTGCATCTTGTAGAACTTCCGAGAAAAATAGTACTTTATGTGCTCAAACACACAACTTGTGCGACTTTTCAAACTTTGAAGCTCGATAACTTCGGCATATGAGGACCAAATTCCTTAAACAAAGTGTCAAATTAATCAGATCGACGAGATTTTGAAGATGTTACAACACATCATGATTGCATCTTGTTGAACTTCAGAGAAAAATAGTACTTTATGAGCTCAAACACACAACTTGTGCGACTTTTCAAACTTTGAAGCTCGATAACTTCGGCATATGAGGACCAAATTCCTTAAACAAAGTGTCAAATTAATCAGATCGACGAGATTTTGAAGATGTTACAACACATCATGATTGCATCTTGTTGAACTTCCAAGAAAAATAGTACTGTATGTGCTCAAACACACAACTTGTGTGACTTTTCAAATTTGAAGCTCGATAACTTCGGCAAATGAGGACCAAATTCCTGAAACAAAGTGTCAAATTATTCAGATCGACGAGATTTTGAAGATGTCACAACACATCAGAATTGCATCTTGTTGAACTTCCGAGAAAAATATTACTTTATGTGCTCAAACACACAACTTTTGTGACTTTTCAAATTTTGAAGATCGATAACTTCGGCAAATTAGGACCAAATTCCTTAAACAAAATGTCAAATTATTCAGATCGACGAGATTTTGAAGATGTTACAACACATCATGATTGCATCTTGTAGAACTTCCAAGAAAAATAGTACTTTATGTGCTCAAACACACAACTTGAGTGACTTTTCAAAATTTGAAGCTCGATAACTTCGGCAAATTAGGACCAAATTCCTTAAACAAAGTGTCAAATTATTCAGATCGACGAGATTTTGAAGATGTCACAACACATCAGAATTGCATCTTGTTGAACTTCCAAGAAAAATAGTACTTTATGTGCTCAAACACACAACTTGTGTGACTTTTCAAATTTGAAGCTCGATAACTTCGGCAAATGAGGACCAAATTCCTTAAACAAAGTGTCAAATTAATCAGATCGATGAGATTTTGAAGATGTTATAACACATCAGAATTGCATCTTGTAGAACTTCCGAGAAAAATAGTACTTTATGTGCTCAAACACACAACTTGTGCGACTTTTCAAACTTTGAAGCTCGATAACTTCGGCATATGAGGACCAAATTCCTTAAACAAAGTGTCAAATTAATCAGATCGACGAGATTTTGAAGATGTTACAACACATCATGATTGCATCTTGTTGAACTTCAGAGAAAAATAGTACTTTATGAGCTCAAACACACATCTTTTGTGACTTTTCAAACTTTGAAGCTCGATAACTTCGGCATATGAGGACCAAATTCGTTAAACAAAGTGTCAAATTAATCAGATCGACGAGATTTTGAAGATGTTACAACACACCATGATTGCATCTTGTTGAACTTCCAAGAAAAATAGTACTTTATGTGCTCAAACACACAACTTGTGTGACTTTTCAAACTTTGAAGCTCGATAACTTCGGCATATGAGGACCAAATTCCTTAAACAAAGTGTCAATATAATCAGATCGACGAGATTTTGAAGATGTCACAACACATCATGATTGCATCTTGGTGAACTTCCAAGAAAAATAGTACTTTATGTGCTCAAACACACAACTTGTGCGACTTTTCAAACTTTGAAGCTCGATAACTTCGGCAAATGAGGACCAAATTCCTTAAACGAAGTGTCAAATTAATCAGATCGACGAGATTTTGAAGATGTTACAACACATCATGATTGCGTCTTGTTGAACTTCCAAGAAAAATAGTACTTTATGTGCTCAAACACACATCTTTTGTGACTTTTCAAACTTTGAAGCTCGATAACTTCGGCAAATGAGGACCAAATTCCTTAACCAAAGTGTCAAATTAATCAGATCGACGAGATTTTGAAGATGTTACAACACATCATGATTGCATCTTGTTGAACTTCCAAGAAAATAGTACTTTATGTGCTCAAACACACATCTTTTGTGACTTTTCAAACTTTGAAGCTCGATAACTTCGGCAAATGAGGACCAAATTCCTTAAACAAAGTGTCAAATTAATCAGATCGACGAGATTTTGAAGATGTTACAACACATCATGATTGCATCTTGTTGAACTTCCAAGAAAATAGTACTTTATGTGCTCAAACACACATCTTTTGTGACTTTTCAAACTTTGAAGCTCGATAACTTCGGCATATGATGACCAAATTCCTTAAACAAAGTGTCAATATAATCAGATCGACGAGATTTTGAAGATGTTACAACACATCATGATTGCATCTTGTTGAACTTCCAAGAAAAATAGTACTTTATGTGCTCAAACACACAACTTGTGTGACTTTTCAAACTTTGAAGCTCGATAACTTCGGCATATGATGACCAAATTCCTTAAACAAAGTGTCAATATAATCAGATCGACGAGATTTTGAAGATGTTTCAACACATCATGATTGCATCTTGTTGAACTTCCAAGAAAAATAGTACTTTATGTGCTCAAACACACATTTTGTGTGACTTTTCAAACTTTGAAGCTCGATAACTTCGGCAAATGAGGACCAAATTCCTTAAACAAAGTGTCAAAGTAATCAGATCGACGAGATTTTGAAGATGTTACAACACATCATGATTGCATCTTGTTGAACTTCCAAGAAAAATAGTACTTTATGTGCTCAAACACACAACTTGTGTGACTTTTCAAACTTTGAAGCTCGATAACTTCGGCATATGAGGACCAAATTCCTTAAACAAAGTGTCAATATAATCAGATCGACGAGATTTTGAAGATGTTACAACACACCATGATTGCATCTTGTTGAACTTCCAAGAAAAATAGTACTTTATGTGCTCAAACACACATCTTTTGTGACTTTTCAAACTTTGAAGCTCGATAACTTAGGCAAATGAGGACCAAATTCCTTAAACAAAGTGTCAAATTAATCAGATCGACGAGATTTTGAAGATGTTACAACACATCATGATTGCATCTTGTTGAACTTCCAAGAAAAATAGTACTTTATGTGCTCAAACACACATCTTTTGTGACTTTTCAAACTTTGAAGCTCGATAACTTCGGCAAATGCGGACCAAATTCCTTAAACAAAGTGTCAAATTAATCAGATCGACGAGATTTTGAAGATGTTACAACACATCATGATTGCATCTTGTTGAACTTCCAAGAAAAATAGTACTTTATGTGCTCAAACACACAACTTTTGTGACTTCAAACTTTGAAGCTTGATAACTTCAGCAAATGAGGACCAAATTCCTTAAACAAAGTGTCAAATTATTCAGATCGACGAGATTTTGAAGATGTCACAACACATCATGATTGCATCTTGTTGAATTTCCCAGAAAAATAGTACTTTATATGCTCAAACACACAACTTGTGTGACTTTTCAAAATTTGAAGCTCGATAACTTCGGCAAATGAGGACCAAATTCCTTAAACAAAGTGTCAAATTAATCAGATCGACGAGATTTTGAAGATGTTACAACACAACATGATTGCATCTTGTTGAACTTCCGAGAAAAATAGTACTTTATGTGCTCAAACACACAACTTGAGTGACTTTTCAAACTTTGAAGCTCGATAACTTCGGCAAATGAGGACCAAATTCCTTAAACAAAGTGTCAAATTAATCAGATCGACGAGATTTTGAAGATGTTACAACACAACATGATTGCATTTTGTTGAACTTCCAAGAAAAATAGAACTTTATGTGCTCAAACACACATCTTTTGTGACTTTTCAAACTTTGAAGCTCGATAACTTCGGCAAATGAGGACCAAATTCCTTAAACAAAGTGTCAAATTAATCAGATCGACGAGATTTTGAAGATGTTACAACACATCATGATTGCATCTTGTTGAACTTCCAAGAAAAATAGTACTTTATGTGCTCAAACACACAACTTGAGTGACTTTTCAAACTTTGAAGCTCGATAACTTCGGCAAATGAGGACCAAATTCCTTAAACAAAGTGTCAAATTATTCAGATCGACGAGATTTTGAAGATGTTACAACACATCATGATTGCATCTTGTTGAACTTCCGAGAAAAATAGTACTTTATGTGCTCAAACACACAACTTTTGCGACTTTTCAAACTTTGAAGCTCGATAACTTCGGCAAATTAGGACCAAATTCGTTAAACAAAGTGTCAAATTAATCAGATCCATGAGATTTTGAAGATGTTATAACACATCATGATTGCATCTTGTTGAATTTCCCAGAAAAATAGTACTTTATGTGCTCAAACACACAACTTGTGTGACTTTTCAAAATTTGAAGCTCGATAACTTCGGCAAATTAGGACCAAATTCCTTAAACAAAGTGTCAAATTATTCAGATCGACGAGATTTTGAAGATGTCACAACACATCAGAATTGCATCTTGTTGAACTTCCAAGAAAAATAGTACTTTATGTGCTCAAACACACAACTTGTGTGACTTTTCAAATTTGAAGCTCGATAACTTCGGCAAATGAGGACCAAATTCCTTAAACAAAGTGTCAAATTAATCAGATCGATGAGATTTTGAAGATGTTATAACACATCAGAATTGCATCTTGTAGAACTTCCGAGAAAAATAGTACTTTATGTGCTCAAACACACAACTTGTGCGACTTTTCAAACTTTGAAGCTCGATAACTTCGGCATATGAGGACCAAATTCCTTAAACAAAGTGTCAAATTAATCAGATCGACGAGATTTTGAAGATGTTACAACACATCATGATTGCATCTTGTTGAACTTCAGAGAAAAATAGTACTTTATGAGCTCAAACACACAACTTGTGCGACTTTTCAAACTTTGAAGCTCGATAACTTCGGCATATGAGGACCAAATTCCTTAAACAAAGTGTCAAATTAATCAGATCGACGAGATTTTGAAGATGTTACAACACATCATGATTGCATCTTGTTGAACTTCCAAGAAAAATAGTACTGTATGTGCTCAAACACACAACTTGTGTGACTTTTCAAATTTGAAGCTCGATAACTTCGGCAAATGAGGACCAAATTCCTGAAACAAAGTGTCAAATTATTCAGATCGACGAGATTTTGAAGATGTCACAACACATCAGAATTGCATCTTGTTGAACTTCCGAGAAAAATATTACTTTATGTGCTCAAACACACAACTTTTGTGACTTTTCAAATTTTGAAGATCGATAACTTCGGCAAATTAGGACCAAATTCCTTAAACAAAATGTCAAATTATTCAGATCGACGAGATTTTGAAGATGTTACAACACATCATGATTGCATCTTGTAGAACTTCCAAGAAAAATAGTACTTTATGTGCTCAAACACACAACTTGAGTGACTTTTCAAAATTTGAAGCTCGATAACTTCGGCAAATTAGGACCAAATTCCTTAAACAAAGTGTCAAATTATTCAGATCGACGAGATTTTGAAGATGTCACAACACATCAGAATTGCATCTTGTTGAACTTCCAAGAAAAATAGTACTTTATGTGCTCAAACACACAACTTGTGTGACTTTTCAAATTTGAAGCTCGATAACTTCGGCAAATGAGGACCAAATTCCTTAAACAAAGTGTCAAATTAATCAGATCGATGAGATTTTGAAGATGTTATAACACATCAGAATTGCATCTTGTAGAACTTCCGAGAAAAATAGTACTTTATGTGCTCAAACACACAACTTGTGCGACTTTTCAAACTTTGAAGCTCGATAACTTCGGCATATGAGGACCAAATTCCTTAAACAAAGTGTCAAATTAATCAGATCGACGAGATTTTGAAGATGTTACAACACATCATGATTGCATCTTGTTGAACTTCAGAGAAAAATAGTACTTTATGAGCTCAAACACACATCTTTTGTGACTTTTCAAACTTTGAAGCTCGATAACTTCGGCATATGAGGACCAAATTCGTTAAACAAAGTGTCAAATTAATCAGATCGACGAGATTTTGAAGATGTTACAACACACCATGATTGCATCTTGTTGAACTTCCAAGAAAAATAGTACTTTATGTGCTCAAACACACAACTTGTGTGACTTTTCAAACTTTGAAGCTCGATAACTTCGGCATATGAGGACCAAATTCCTTAAACAAAGTGTCAATATAATCAGATCGACGAGATTTTGAAGATGTCACAACACATCATGATTGCATCTTGGTGAACTTCCAAGAAAAATAGTACTTTATGTGCTCAAACACACAACTTGAGTGACTTTTCAAACTTTGAAGCTCGATAACTTCGGCAAATGAGGACCAAATTCCTTAAACAAAGTGTCAATATAATCAGATCGACGAGATTTTGAAGATGTTACAACACATCATGATTGCATCTTGTTGAACTTCAGAGAAAAATAGTACTTTATGAGCTCAAACACACATCTTTTGTGACTTTTCAAATTTGAAGCTCGATAACTTCGGCAAATGAGGACCAAATTCCTTAAACAAAGTGTCAAAGTAATCAGATCGACGAGATTTTGAAGATGTTACAACACATCATGATTGCATCTTGTTGAACTTCCAAGAAAAATAGTACTTTATGTGCTCAAACACACAACTTGAGTGACTTTTCAAACTTTGAAGCTCGATAACTTCGGCAAATGAGGACCAAATTCCTTAAACAAAGTGTCAAATTAATCAGATCGACGAGATTTTGAAGATGTTACAACACATCATGATTGCATCTTGTTGAACTTCAGAGAAAAATAGTACTTTATGAGCTCAAACACACATCTTTTGTGACTTTTCAAATTTGAAGCTCGATAACTTCGGCAAATGAGGACCAAATTCCTTAAACAAAGTGTCAATATAATCAGATCGACGAGATTTTGAAGATGTTACAACACACCATGATTGCATCTTGTTGAACTTCCAAGAAAAATAGTACTTTATGTGCTCAAACACACATCTTTTGTGACTTTTCAAACTTTGAAGCTCGATAACTTCGGCAAATGAGGACCAAATTCCTTAAACAAAGTGTCAAATTAATCAGATCGACGAGATTTTGAAGATGTTACAACACATCATGATTGCATCTTGTTGAACTTCCAAGAAAAATAGTACTTTATGTGCTCAAACACACATCTTTTGTGACTTTTCAAACTTTGAAGCTCGATAACTTCGGCAAATGAGGACCAAATTCCTTAAACAAAGTGTCAAATTAATCAGATCGACGAGATTTTGAAGATGTTACAACACATCATGATTGCATCTTGTTGAACTTCCAAGAAAAATAGTACTTTATGTGCTCAAACACACATCTTTTGTGACTTTTCAAACTTTGAAGCTCGATAACTTCGGCAAATGAGGACCAAATTCCTTAAACAAAGTGTCAAATTAATCAGATCGACGAGATTTTGAAGATGTTACAACACATCATGATTGCATCTTGTTGAACTTCAGAGAAAAATAGTACTTTATGAGCTCAAACACACATCTTTTGTGACTTTTCAAACTTTGAAGCTCGATAACTTCGGCATATGAGGACCAAATTCGTTAAACAAAGTGTCAAATTAATCAGATCGACGAGATTTTGAAGATGTTACAACACACCATGATTGCATCTTGTTGAACTTCCAAGAAAAATAGTACTTTATGTGCTCAAACACACAACTTGTGTGACTTTTCAAACTTTGAAGCTCGATAACTTCGGCATATGATGACCAAATTCCTTAAACAAAGTGTCAATATAATCAGATCGACGAGATTTTGAAGATGTTACAACACAGCATGATTGCATCTTGTTGAACTTCCAAGCAAAAAAGTACTTTATGTGCTCAAACACACATCTTGTGTGACTTTTCAAATTTTGAAGCTCGATAACTTCGGCATATGAGGACCAAATTCGTTAAACAAAGTGTCAAATTAATCAGATCGACGAGATTTTGAAGATGTTACAACACACCATGATTGCATCTTGTTGAACTTCCAAGAAAAATAGTACTTTATGTGCTCAAACACACAACTTGTGTGACTTTTCAAATTTGAAGCTCGATAACTTCGGCAAATGAGGACCAAATTCCTTAAACAAAGTGTCAAAGTAATCAGATCGACGAGATTTTGAAGATGTCACAACACATCATGATTGCATCTTGTTGAACTTCCAAGAAAAATAGTACTTTATGTGCTCAAACACACAAGTTGTGTGACTTTTCAAACTTTGAAGCTCGATAACTTAGGCAAATGAGGACCAAATTCCTTAAACAAAGTGTCAAATTAATCAGATCGACGAGATTTTGAAGATGTTACAACACATCATGATTGCATCTTGTTGAACTTCAGAGAAAAATAGTACTTTATGAGCTCAAACACACATCTTTTGTGACTTTTCAAACTTTGAAGCTCGATAACTTCGGCATATGAGGACCAAATTCGTTAAACAAAGTGTCAAATTAATCAGATCGACGAGATTTTGAAGATGTTACAACACACCATGATTGCATCTTGTTGAACTTCCAAGAAAAATAGTACTTTATGTGCTCAAACACACAACTTGTGTGACTTTTCAAATTTGAAGCTCGATAACTTCGGCAAATGAGGACCAAATTCCTTAAACAAAGTGTCAAAGTAATCAGATCGACGAGATTTTGAAGATGTTACAACACATCATGATTGCATCTTGTTGAACTTCCAAGAAAAATAGTACTTTATGTGCTCAAACACACAACTTGTGTGACTTTTCAAACTTTGAAGCTCGATAACTTCGGCATATGAGGACCAAATTCCTTAAACAAAGTGTCAATATAATCAGATCGACGAGATTTTGAAGATGTTACAACACACCATGATTGCATCTTGTTGAACTTCCAAGAAAAATAGTACTTTATGTGCTCAAACACACATCTTTTGTGACTTTTCAAACTTTGAAGCTCGATAACTTCGGCAAATGAGGACCAAATTCCTTAAACAAAGTGTCAAATTAATCAGATCGACGAGATTTTGAAGATGTTACAACACATCATGATTGCATCTTGTTGAACTTCCAAGAAAAATAGTACTTTATGTGCTCAAACACACAACTTGTGTGACTTTTCAAACTTTGAAGCTCGATAACTTCGGCATATGAGGACCAAATTCCTTAAACAAAGTGTCAATATAATCAGATCGACGAGATTTTGAAGATGTTACAACACATCATGATTGCATCTTGTTGAACTTCCAAGAAAAATAGTACTTTATGTGCTCAAACACACAACTTGAGTGACTTTTCAAACTTTGAAGCTCGATAACTTCGGCAAATGAGGACCAAATTCCTTAAACAAAGTGTCAAAGTAATCAGATCGACGAGATTTTGAAGATGTTACAACACATCATGATTGCATCTTGTTGAACTTCCAAGAAAAATAGTACTTTATGTGCTCAAACACACAACTTGTGTGACTTTTCAAACTTTGAAGCTCGATAACTTCGGCATATGAGGACCAAATTCCTTAAACAAAGTGTCAATATAATCAGATCGACGAGATTTTGAAGATGTCACAACACATCATGATTGCATCTTGTTGAACTTCCAAGAAAAATAGTACTTTATGAGCTCAAACACACATCTTTTGTGACTTTTCAAACTTTGAAGCTCGATAACTTCGGCATATGAGGACCAAATTCGTTAAACAAAGTGTCAAATTAATCAGATCGACGAGATTTTGAAGATGTTACAACACACCATGATTGCATCTTGTTGAACTTCCAAGAAAAATAGTACTTTATGTGCTCAAACACACAACTTGTGTGACTTTTCAAACTTTGAAGCTCGATAACTTCGGCAAATGAGGACCAAATTCCTTAAACAAAGTGTCAAAGTAATCAGATCGACGAGATTTTGAAGATGTTACAACACAGCATGATTGCATCTTGTTGAACTTCCAAGCAAAAAAGTACTTTATGTGCTCAAACACACATCTTGTGTGACTTTTCAAATTTTGAAGCTCGATAACTTCGGCATATGAGGACCAAATTCGTTAAACAAAGTGTCAAATTAATCAGATCGACGAGATTTTGAAGATGTTACAACACACCATGATTGCATCTTGTTGAACTTCCAAGAAAAATAGTACTTTATGTGCTCAAACACACAACTTGTGTGACTTTTCAAACTTTGAAGCTCGATAACTTCGGCAAATGAGGACCAAATTCCTTAAACAAAGTGTCAAAGTAATCAGATCGACGAGATTTTGAAGATGTTACAACACAGCATGATTGCATCTTGTTGAACTTCCAAGCAAAAAAGTACTTTATGTGCTCAAACACACATCTTGTGTGACTTTTCAAATTTGAAGCTCGATAACTTCGGCAAATGAGGACCAAATTCCTTAAACAAAGTGTCAAAGTAATCAGATCGACGAGATTTTGAAGATGTCACAACACATCATGATTGCATCTTGTTGAACTTCCAAGAAAAATAGTACTTTATGTGCTCAAACACACAAGTTGTGTGACTTTTCAAACTTTGAAGCTCGATAACTTAGGCAAATGAGGACCAAATTCCTTAAACAAAGTGTCAAATTAATCAGATCGACGAGATTTTGAAGATGTTACAACACATCATGATTGCATCTTGTTGAACTTCAGAGAAAAATAGTACTTTATGAGCTCAAACACACATCTTTTGTGACTTTTCAAACTTTGAAGCTCGATAACTTCGGCATATGAGGACCAAATTCGTTAAACAAAGTGTCAAATTAATCAGATCGACGAGATTTTGAAGATGTTACAACACACCATGATTGCATCTTGTTGAACTTCCAAGAAAAATAGTACTTTATGTGCTCAAACACACAACTTGTGTGACTTTTCAAATTTGAAGCTCGATAACTTCGGCAAATGAGGACCAAATTCCTTAAACAAAGTGTCAAAGTAATCAGATCGACGAGATTTTGAAGATGTTACAACACATCATGATTGCATCTTGTTGAACTTCCAAGAAAAATAGTACTTTATGTGCTCAAACACACAACTTGTGTGACTTTTCAAACTTTGAAGCTCGATAACTTCGGCATATGAGGACCAAATTCCTTAAACAAAGTGTCAATATAATCAGATCGACGAGATTTTGAAGATGTTACAACACACCATGATTGCATCTTGTTGAACTTCCAAGAAAAATAGTACTTTATGTGCTCAAACACACATCTTTTGTGACTTTTCAAACTTTGAAGCTCGATAACTTCGGCAAATGAGGACCAAATTCCTTAAACAAAGTGTCAAATTAATCAGATCGACGAGATTTTGAAGATGTTACAACACATCATGATTGCATCTTGTTGAACTTCCAAGAAAAATAATACTTTATGTGCTCAAACACACAACTTGTGTGACTTTTCAAACTTTGAAGCTCGATAACTTCGGCATATGAGGACCAAATTCCTTAAACAAAGTGTCAATATAATCAGATCGACGAGATTTTGAAGATGTTACAACACATCATGATTGCATCTTGTTGAACTTCCAAGAAAAATAGTACTTTATGTGCTCAAACACACAACTTGAGTGACTTTTCAAACTTTGAAGCTCGATAACTTCGGCAAATGAGGACCAAATTCCTTAAACAAAGTGTCAAATTAATCAGATCGACGAGATTTTGAAGATGTTACAACACAACATGATTGCATCTTGTTGACCTTCCAAGAAAAATAGTACTTTATGTGCTCAAACACACAACTTGTGTGACTTTTCAAACTTTGAAGCTCGATAACTTCGGCATATGAGGACCAAATTCCTTAAACAAAGTGTCAATATAATCAGATCGACGAGATTTTGAAGATGTTACAACACATCATGATTGCATCTTGTTGAACTTCCAAGAAAAATAGTACTTTATGTGCTCAAACACACAACTTGAGTGACTTTTCAAACTTTGAAGCTCGATAACTTCGGCAAATGAGGACCAAATTCCTTAAACAAAGTGTCAAAGTAATCAGATCGACGAGATTTTGAAGATGTTACAACACATCATGATTGCATCTTGTTGAACTTCCAAGAAAAATAGTACTTTATGTGCTCAAACACACAACTTGTGTGACTTTTCAAACTTTGAAGCTCGATAACTTCGGCATATGAGGACCAAATTCCTTAAACAAAGTGTCAATATAATCAGATCGACGAGATTTTGAAGATGTCACAACACATCATGATTGCATCTTGTTGAACTTCCAAGAAAAATAGTACTTTATGTGCTCAAACACACAAGTTGTGTGACTTTTCAAACTTTGAAGCTCGATAACTTAGGCAAATGAGGACCAAATTCCTTAAACAAAGTGTCAAATTAATCAGATCGACGAGATTTTGAAGATGTTACAACACATCATGATTGCATCTTGTTGAACTTCAGAGAAAAATAGTACTTTATGTGCTCAAACACACATCTTTTGTGACTTTTCAAACTTTGAAGCTCGATAACTTCGGCAAATGAGGACCAAATTCCTTAAACAAAGTGTCAAATTAATCAGATCGACGAGATTTTGAAGATGTTACAACACATCATGATTGCATCTTGTTGAACTTCCAAGAAAAATAGTACTTTATGTGCTCAAACACACAACTTGTGTGACTTTTCAAACTTTGAAGCTCGATAACTTCGGCATATGAGGACCAAATTCCTTAAACAAAGTGTCAATATAATCAGATCGACGAGATTTTGAAGATGTTACAACACATCATGATTGCATCTTGTTGAACTTCCAAGAAAAATAGTACTTTATGTGCTCAAACACACAACTTGAGTGACTTTTCAAACTTTGAAGCTCGATAACTTCGGCAAATGAGGACCAAATTCCTTAAACAAAGTGTCAAATTAATCAGATCGACGAGATTTTGAAGATGTTACAACACAACATGATTGCATCTTGTTGAACTTCCAAGAAAAATAGTACTTTATGTGCTCAAACACACAACTTGTGTGACTTTTCAAACTTTGAAGCTCGATAACTTCGGCATATGAGGACCAAATTCCTTAAACAAAGTGTCAATATAATCAGATCGACGAGATTTTGAAGATGTTACAACACATCATGATTGCATCTTGTTGAACTTCCAAGAAAAATAGTACTTTATGTGCTCAAACCCACAACTTGAGTGACTTTTCAAACTTTGAAGCTCGATAACTTCGGCAAATGAGGACCAAATTCCTTAAACAAAGTGTCAATATAATCAGATCGACGAGATTTTGAAGATGTTACAACACACCATGATTGCATCTTGTTGAACTTCCAAGAAAAATAGTACTTTATGTGCTCAAACACACATCTTTTGTGACTTTTCAAACTTTGAAGCTCGATAACTTCGGCAAATGAGGACCAAATTCCTTAAACAAAGTGTCAAATTAATCAGATCGACGAGATTTTGAAGATGTTACAACACATCATGATTGCATCTTGTTGAACTTCCAAGAAAAATAGTACTTTATGTGCTCAAACACACAACTTGTGTGACTTTTCAAACTTTGAAGCTCGATAACTTCGGCATATGAGGACCAAATTCCTTAAACAAAGTGTCAATATAATCAGATCGACGAGATTTTGAAGATGTTACAACACATCATGATTGCATCTTGTTGAACTTCCAAGAAAAATAGTACTTTATGTGCTCAAACACACAACTTGAGTGACTTTTCAAACTTTGAAGCTCGATAACTTCGGCAAATGAGGACCAAATTCCTTAAACAAAGTGTCAAATTAATCAGATCGACGAGATTTTGAAGATGTTACAACACAACATGATTGCATCTTGTTGAACTTCCAAGAAAAATAGTACTTTATGTGCTCAAACACACAACTTGTGTGACTTTTCAAACTTTGAAGCTCGATAACTTCGGCATATGAGGACCAAATTCCTTAAACAAAGTGTCAATATAATCAGATCGACGAGATTTTGAAGATGTTACAACACATCATGATTGCATCTTGTTGAACTTCCAAGAAAAATAGTACTTTATGTGCTCAAACACACAACTTGAGTGACTTTTCAAACTTTGAAGCTCGATAACTTCGGCAAATGAGGACCAAATTCCTTAAACAAAGTGTCAAATTAATCAGATCGACGAGATTTTGAAGATGTTACAACACATCATGATTGCATCTTGTTGAACTTCCAAGAAAAATAGTACTTTATGTGCTCAAACACACAACTTGTGTGACTTTTCAAACTTTGAAGCTCGATAACTTCGGCATATGAGGACCAAATTCCTTAAACAAAGTGTCAATATAATCAGATCGACGAGATTTTGAAGATGTTACAACACATCATGATTGCATCTTGTTGAACTTCCAAGAAAAATAGTACTTTATGTGCTCAAACACACAACTTGAGTGACTTTTCAAACTTTGAAGCTCGATAACTTCGGCAAATGAGGACCAAATTCCTTAAACAAAGTGTCAAAGTAATCAGATCGACGAGATTTTGAAGATGTTACAACACATCATGATTGCATCTTGTTGAACTTCCAAGAAAAATAGTACTTTATGTGCTCAAACACACAACTTGTGTGACTTTTCAAACTTTGAAGCTCGATAACTTCGGCATATGAGGACCAAATTCCTTAAACAAAGTGTCAATATAATCAGATCGACGAGATTTTGAAGATGTCACAACACATCATGATTGCATCTTGTTGAACTTCCAAGAAAAATAGTACTTTATGTGCTCAAACACACAAGTTGTGTGACTTTTCAAACTTTGAAGCTCGATAACTTAGGCAAATGAGGACCAAATTCCTTAAACAAAGTGTCAAATTAATCAGATCGACGAGATTTTGAAGATGTTACAACACATCATGATTGCATCTTGTTGAACTTCAGAGAAAAATAGTACTTTATGAGCTCAAACACACATCTTTTGTGACTTTTCAAACATTGAAGCTCGATAACTTCGGCATATGAGGACCAAATTCGTTAAACAAAGTGTCAAATTAATCAGATCGACGAGATTTTGAAGATGTTACAACACACCATGATTGCATCTTGTTGAACTTCCAAGAAAAATAGTACTTTATGTGCTCAAACACACAACTTGTGTGACTTTTCAAATTTGAAGCTCGATAACTTCGGCAAATGAGGACCAAATTCCTTAAACAAAGTGTCAAAGTAATCAGATCGACGAGATTTTGAAGATGTTACAACACATCATGATTGCATCTTGTTGAACTTCCAAGAAAAATAGTACTTTATGTGCTCAAACACACAACT
Organism: Euwallacea fornicatus; assembly: GCF_040115645.1. Taxonomy (NCBI): domain Eukaryota; kingdom Metazoa; phylum Arthropoda; class Insecta; order Coleoptera; family Curculionidae; genus Euwallacea; species Euwallacea fornicatus. The sequence goes on along the minus strand of NW_027096061.1, from coordinate 238,611 downwards.
TGTGTGACTTTTCAAACTTTGAAGCTCGATAACTTCGGCATATGAGGACCAAATTCCTTAAACAAAGTGTCAATATAATCAGATCGACGAGATTTTGAAGATGTTACAACACACCATGATTGCATCTTGTTGAACTTCCAAGAAAAATAGTACTTTATGTGCTCAAACACACATCTTTTGTGACTTTTCAAACTTTGAAGCTCGATAACTTCGGCAAATGAGGACCAAATTCCTTAAACAAAGTGTCAAATTAATCAGATCGACGAGATTTTGAATATGTTACAACACATCATGATTGCATCTTGTTGAACTTCCAAGAAAAATAGTACTTTATGTGCTCAAACACACAACTTGTGTGACTTTTCAAACTTTGAAGCTCGATAACTTCGGCATATGAGGACCAAATTCCTTAAACAAAGTGTCAATATAATCAGATCGACGAGATTTTGAAGATGTTACAACACATCATGATTGCATCTTGTTGAACTTCCAAGAAAAATAGTACTTTATGTGCTCAAACACACAACTTGAGTGACTTTTCAAACTTTGAAGCTCGATAACTTCGGCAAATGAGGACCAAATTCCTTAAACAAAGTGTCAATATAATCAGATCAACGAGATTTTGAAGATGTCACAACACATCATGATTGCATCTTGTTGAATTTCCCAGAAAAATAGTACTTTATGTGCTCAAACACACAACTTGTGTGACTTTTCAAAATTTGAAGCTCGATAACTTCGGCAAATGAGGACCAAATTCCTTAAACAAAGTGTCAATATAATCAGATCGACGAGATTTTGAAGATGTTACAACACAGCATGATTGCATCTTGTTGAACTTCCAAGAAAAATAGTACTTTATGTGCGCAAACACACAACTTGTGTGACTTTTCAAACTTTGAAGCTCGATAACTTCGGCAAATGAGGACCAAATTCCTTAAACAAAGTGTCAAATTAATCAGATCGACGAGATTTTGACGATGTTACAACACACCATGATTGCATCTTGTTGAACTTCCAAGAAAAATAGTACTTTATGTGCTCAAACACACAACTTGTGTGACTTTTCAAACTTTGAAGCTCGATAACTTCGGCATATGAGGACCAAATTCCTTAAACAAAGTGTCAATATAATCAGATCGACGAGATTTTGAAGATGTTACAACACATCATGATTGCATCTTGTTGAACTTCCAAGAAAAATAGTACTTTATGTGCTCAAACACACAACTTGAGTGACTTTTCAAACTTTGAAGCTCGATAACTTCGGCAAATGAGGACCAAATTCCTTAAACAAAGTGTCAAATTAATCAGATCGACGAGATTTTGAAGATGTTACAACACATCATGATTGCATCTTGTTGAACTTCCAAGAAAAATAGTACTTTATGTGCTCAAACACACAACTTGTGTGACTTTTCAAACTTTGAAGCTCGATAACTTCGGCATATGAGGACCAAATTCCTTAAACAAAGTGTCAATATAATCAGATCGACGAGATTTTGAAGATGTTACAACACATCATGATTGCATCTTGTTGAACTTCCAAGAAAAATAGTACTTTATGTGCTCAAACACACAACTTGAGTGACTTTTCAAACTTTGAAGCTCGATAACTTCGGCAAATGAGGACCAAATTCCTTAAACAAAGTGTCAAAGTAATCAGATCGACGAGATTTTGAAGATGTTACAACACATCATGATTGCATCTTGTTGAACTTCCAAGAAAAATAGTACTTTATGTGCTCAAACACACAACTTGTGTGACTTTTCAAACTTTGAAGCTCGATAACTTCGGCATATGAGGACCAAATTCCTTAAACAAAGTGTCAATATAATCAGATCGACGAGATTTTGAAGATGTCACAACACATCATGATTGCATCTTGTTGAACTTCCAAGAAAAATAGTACTTTATGTGCTCAAACACACAAGTTGTGTGACTTTTCAAACTTTGAAGCTCGATAACTTAGGCAAATGAGGACCAAATTCCTTAAACAAAGTGTCAAATTAATCAGATCGACGAGATTTTGAAGATGTTACAACACATCATGATTGCATCTTGTTGAACTTCAGAGAAAAATAGTACTTTATGAGCTCAAACACACATCTTTTGTGACTTTTCAAACTTTGAAGCTCGATAACTTCGGCATATGAGGACCAAATTCGTTAAACAAAGTGTCAAATTAATCAGATCGACGAGATTTTGAAGATGTTACAACACACCATGATTGCATCTTGTTGAACTTCCAAGAAAAATAGTACTTTATGTGCTCAAACACACAACTTGTGTGACTTTTCAAATTTGAAGCTCGATAACTTCGGCAAATGAGGACCAAATTCCTTAAACAAAGTGTCAAAGTAATCAGATCGACGAGATTTTGAAGATGTTACAACACATCATGATTGCATCTTGTTGAACTTCCAAGAAAAATAGTACTTTATGTGCTCAAACACACAACTTGTGTGACTTTTCAAACTTTGAAGCTCGATAACTTCGGCATATGAGGACCAAATTCCTTAAACAAAGTGTCAATATAATCAGATCGACGAGATTTTGAAGATGTTACAACACACCATGATTGCATCTTGTTGAACTTCCAAGAAAAATAGTACTTTATGTGCTCAAACACACATCTTTTGTGACTTTTCAAACTTTGAAGCTCGATAACTTCGGCAAATGAGGACCAAATTCCTTAAACAAAGTGTCAAATTAATCAGATCGACGAGATTTTGAAGATGTTACAACACATCATGATTGCATCTTGTTGAACTTCCAAGAAAAATAGTACTTTATGTGCTCAAACACACAACTTGTGTGACTTTTCAAACTTTGAAGCTCGATAACTTCGGCATATGAGGACCAAATTCCTTAAACAAAGTGTCAATATAATCAGATCGACGAGATTTTGAAGATGTTACAACACATCATGATTGCATCTTGTTGAACTTCCAAGAAAAATAGTACTTTATGTGCTCAAACACACAACTTGAGTGACTTTTCAAACTTTGAAGCTCGATAACTTCGGCAAATGAGGACCAAATTCCTTAAACAAAGTGTCAATATAATCAGATCAACGAGATTTTGAAGATGTCACAACACATCATGATTGCATCTTGTTGAATTTCCCAGAAAAATAGTACTTTATGTGCTCAAACACACAACTTGTGTGACTTTTCAAAATTTGAAGCTCGATAACTTCGGCAAATGAGGACCAAATTCCTTAAACAAAGTGTCAATATAATCAGATCGACGAGATTTTGAAGATGTTACAACACAGCATGATTGCATCTTGTTGAACTTCCAAGAAAAATAGTACTTTATGTGCTCAAACACACAACTTGTGTGACTTTTCAAACTTTGAAGCTCGATAACTTCGGCAAATGAGGACCAAATTCCTTAAACAAAGTGTCAAATTAATCAGATCGACGAGATTTTGACGATGTTACAACACACCATGATTGCATCTTGTTGAACTTCCAAGAAAAATAGTACTTTATGTGCTCAAACACACAACTTGTGTGACTTTTCAAACTTTGAAGCTCGATAACTTCGGCATATGAGGACCAAATTCCTTAAACAAAGTGTCAATATAATCAGATCGACGAGATTTTGAAGATGTTACAACACATCATGATTGCATCTTGTTGAACTTCCAAGAAAAATAGTACTTTATGTGCTCAAACACACAACTTGTGTGACTTTTCAAACTTTGAAGCTCGATAACTTCGGCATATGAGGACCAAATTCCTTAAACAAAGTGTCAATATAATCAGATCGACGAGATTTTGAAGATGTTACAACACATCATGATTGCATCTTGTTGAACTTCCAAGAAAAATAGTACTTTATGTGCTCAAACACACAACTTGAGTGACTTTTCAAACTTTGAAGCTCGATAACTTCGGCAAATGAGGACCAAATTCCTTAAACAAAGTGTCAAAGTAATCAGATCGACGAGATTTTGAAGATGTTACAACACATCATGATTGCATCTTGTTGAACTTCCAAGAAAAATAGTACTTTATGTGCTCAAACACACAACTTGTGTGACTTTTCAAACTTTGAAGCTCGATAACTTCGGCATATGAGGACCAAATTCCTTAAACAAAGTGTCAATATAATCAGATCGACGAGATTTTGAAGATGTCACAACACATCATGATTGCATCTTGTTGAACTTCCAAGAAAAATAGTACTTTATGTGCTCAAACACACAAGTTGTGTGACTTTTCAAACTTTGAAGCTCGATAACTTAGGCAAATGAGGACCAAATTCCTTAAACAAAGTGTCAAATTAATCAGATCGACGAGATTTTGAAGATGTTACAACACATCATGATTGCATCTTGTTGAACTTCAGAGAAAAATAGTACTTTATGAGCTCAAACACACATCTTTTGTGACTTTTCAAACTTTGAAGCTCGATAACTTCGGCATATGAGGACCAAATTCGTTAAACAAAGTGTCAAATTAATCAGATCGACGAGATTTTGAAGATGTCACAACACATCATGATTGCATCTTGTTGAACTTCCAAGAAAAATAGTACTTTATGTGCTCAAACACACAACTTGTGTGACTTTTCAAATTTGAAGCTCGATAACTTCGGCAAATGAGGACCAAATTCCTTAAACAAAGTGTCAAAGTAATCAGATCGACGAGATTTTGAAGATGTTACAACACATCATGATTGCATCTTGTTGAACTTCCAAGAAAAATAGTACTTTATGTGCTCAAACACACAACTTGTGTGACTTTTCAAACTTTGAAGCTCGATAACTTCGGCATATGAGGACCAAATTCCTTAAACAAAGTGTCAATATAATCAGATCGACGAGATTTTGAAGATGTTACAACACACCATGATTGCATCTTGTTGAACTTCCAAGAAAAATAGTACTTTATGTGCTCAAACACACATCTTTTGTGACTTTTCAAACTTTGAAGCTCGATAACTTCGGCAAATGAGGACCAAATTCCTTAAACAAAGTGTCAAATTAATCAGATCGACGAGATTTTGAAGATGTTACAACACATCATGATTGCATCTTGTTGAACTTCCAAGAAAAATAGTACTTTATGTGCTCAAACACACAACTTGTGTGACTTTTCAAACTTTGAAGCTCGATAACTTCGGCATATGAGGACCAAATTCCTTAAACAAAGTGTCAATATAATCAGATCGACGAGATTTTGAAGATGTTACAACACATCATGATTGCATCTTGTTGAACTTCCAAGAAAAATAGTACTTTATGTGCTCAAACACACAACTTGAGTGACTTTTCAAACTTTGAAGCTCGATAACTTCGGCAAATGAGGACCAAATTCCTTAAACAAAGTGTCAATATAATCAGATCAACGAGATTTTGAAGATGTCACAACACATCATGATTGCATCTTGTTGAATTTCCCAGAAACATAGTACTTTATGTGCTCAAACACACAACTTGTGTGACTTTTCAAAATTTGAAGCTCGATAACTTCGGCAAATGAGGACCAAATTCCTTAAACAAAGTGTCAATATAATCAGATCGACGAGATTTTGAAGATGTTACAACACAGCATGATTGCATCTTGTTGAACTTCCAAGAAAAATAGTACTTTATGTGCTCAAACACACAACTTGTGTGACTTTTCAAACTTTGAAGCTCGATAACTTCGGCAAATGAGGACCAAATTCCTTAAACAAAGTGTCAAATTAATCAGATCGACGAGATTTTGACGATGTTACAACACACCATGATTGCATCTTGTTGAACTTCCAAGAAAAATAGTACTTTATGTGCTCAAACACACAACTTGTGTGACTTTTCAAACTTTGAAGCTCGATAACTTAGGCAAATGAGGACCAAATTCCTTAAACAAAGTGTCAAATTAATCAGATCGACGAGATTTTGAAGATGGTACAACACAACATGATTGCATCTTGTTGAACTTCCAAGAAAAATAGTACTTTATGTGCTCAAACACACAACTTGTGTGACTTTTCAAACTTTGAAGCTCGATAACTTCGGCAAATGAGGACCAAATTCCTTAAACAAAGTGTCAAATTAATCAGATCGACGAGATTTTGAAGATGTTACAACACATCATGATTGCATCTTGTTGAACTTCCAAGAAAAATAGTACTTTATGTGCTCAAACACACAACTTGTGTGACTTTTCAAACTTTGAAGCTCGATAACTTCGGCATATGAGGACCAAATTCCTTAAACAAAGTGTCAATATAATCAGATCGACGAGATTTTGAAGATGTTACAACACATCATGATTGCATCTTGTTGAACTTCCAAGAAAAATAGTACTTTATGTGCTCAAACACACAACTTGTGTGACTTTTCAAACTTTGAAGCTCGATAACTTCGGCATATGAGGACCAAATTCCTTAAACAAAGTGTCAATATAATCAGATCGACGAGATTTTGAAGATGTTACAACACATCATGATTGCATCTTGTTGAACTTCCAAGAAAAATAGTACTTTATGTGCTCAAACACACAACTTGAGTGACTTTTCAAACTTTGAAGCTCGATAACTTCGGCAAATGAGGACCAAATTCCTTAAACAAAGTGTCAAAGTAATCAGATCGACGAGATTTTGAAGATGTTACAACACATCATGATTGCATCTTGTTGAACTTCCAAGAAAAATAGTACTTTATGTGCTCAAACACACAACTTGTGTGACTTTTCAAACTTTGAAGCTCGATAACTTCGGCATATGAGGACCAAATTCCTTAAACAAAGTGTCAATATAATCAGATCGACGAGATTTTGAAGATGTCACAACACATCATGATTGCATCTTGTTGAACTTCAGAGAAAAATAGTACTTTATGAGCTCAAACATACATCTTGTGTGACTTTTCAAACTTTGAAGCTCGATAACTTCGGCATATGATGACCAAATTCCTTAAACAAAGTGTCAATATAATCAGATCGACGAGATTTTGAAGATGTTACAACACACCATGATTGCATCTTGTTGAACTTCCAAGAAAAATAGTACTTTATGTGCTCAAACACACAACTTGTGTGACTTTTCAAATTTGAAGCTCGATAACTTCGGCAAATGAGGACCAAATTCCTTAAACAAAGTGTCAAATTAATCAGATCGACGAGATTTTGAAGATGTGACAACACACCATGATTGCATCTTGTTGAACTTCCAAGAAAAATAGTACTTTATGTGCTCAAACACACAACTTGTGTGACTTTTCAAACTTTGAAGCTCGATAACTTCGGCATATGATGACCAAATTCCTTAAACAAAGTGTCAATATACTCAGATCGACGAGATTTTGAAGATGTTACAACACAGCATGATTGCATCTTGTTGAACTTCCAAGAAAAATAGTACTTTATGTGCTCAAACACACATCTTGTGTGACTTTTCAAATTTTGAAGCTCGATAACTTCGGCAAATGAGGACCAAATTCCTTAAACAAAGTGTCAAATTAATCAGATCGACGAGATTTTGACGATGTTACAACACATCATGATTGCATCTTGTTGAACTTCCAAGAAAAATAGTACTTTATGTGCTCAAACACACATCTTGTGTGACTTTTCAAATTTTGAAGCTCGATAACTTCGGCATATGAGGACCAAATTCCTTAAACAAAGTGTCAATATAATCAGATCGACGAGATTTTGAAGATGTCACAACACATCATGATTGCATCTTGTTGAACTTCAGAGAAAAATAGTACTTTATGAGCTCAAACATACATCTTGTGTGACTTTTCAAACTTTGAAGCTCGATAACTTCGGCATATGATGACCAAATTCCTTAAACAAAGTGTCAATATAATCAGATCGACGAGATTTTGAAGATGTTACAACACACCATGATTGCATCTTGTTGAACTTCCAAGAAAAATAGTACTTTATGTGCTCAAACACACAACTTGTGTGACTTTTCAAATTTGAAGCTCGATAACTTCGGCAAATGAGGACCAAATTCCTTAAACAAAGTGTCAAATTAATCAGATCGACGAGATTTTGAAGATGTGACAACACACCATGATTGCATCTTGTTGAACTTCCAAGAAAAATAGTACTTTATGTGCTCAAACACACAACTTGTGTGACTTTTCAAACTTTGAAGCTCGATAACTTCGGCATATGATGACCAAATTCCTTAAACAAAGTGTCAATATACTCAGATCGACGAGATTTTGAAGATGTTACAACACAGCATGATTGCATCTTGTTGAACTTCCAAGAAAAATAGTACTTTATGTGCTCAAACACACATCTTGTGTGACTTTTCAAATTTTGAAGCTCGATAACTTCGGCAAATGAGGACCAAATTCCTTAAACAAAGTGTCAAATTAATCAGATCGACGAGATTTTGACGATGTTACAACACACCATGATTGCATCTTGTTGAACTTCCAAGAAAAATAGTACTTTATGTGCTCAAACACACAACTTGTGTGACTTTTCAAACTTTGAAGCTCGATAACTTCGGCATATGAGGACCAAATTCCTTAAACAAAGTGTCAATATAATCAGATCGACGAGATTTTGAAGATGTTACAACACATCATGATTGCATCTTGTTGAACTTCCAAGAAAAATAGTACTTTATGTGCTCAAACACACAACTTGAGTGACTTTTCAAACTTTGAAGCTCGATAACTTCGGCAAATGAGGACCAAATTCCTTAAACAAAGTGTCAAATTAATCAGATCGACGAGATTTTGAAGATGTTACAACACATCATGATTGCATCTTGTTGAACTTCCAAGAAAAATAGTACTTTATGTGCTCAAACACACAACTTGTGTGACTTTTCAAACTTTGAAGCTCGATAACTTCGGCATATGAGGACCAAATTCCTTAAACAAAGTGTCAATATAATCAGATCGACGAGATTTTGAAGATGTTACAACACATCATGATTGCATCTTGTTGAACTTCCAAGAAAAATAGTACTTTATGTGCTCAAACACACAACTTGAGTGACTTTTCAAACTTTGAAGCTCGATAACTTCGGCAAATGAGGACCAAATTCCTTAAACAAAGTGTCAAATTAATCAGATCGACGAGATTTTGAAGATGTTACAACACAACATGATTGCATCTTGTTGAACTTCCAAGAAAAATAGTACTTTATGTGCTCAAACACACAACTTGTGTGACTTTTCAAACTTTGAAGCTCGATAACTTCGGCATATGAGGACCAAATTCCTTAAACAAAGTGTCAATATAATCAGATCGACGAGATTTTGAAGATGTTACAACACATCATGATTGCATCTTGTTGAACTTCCAAGAAAAATAGTACTTTATGTGCTCAAACACACAACTTGAGTGACTTTTCAAACTTTGAAGCTCGATAACTTCGGCAAATGAGGACCAAATTCCTTAAACAAAGTGTCAAAGTAATCAGATCGACGAGATTTTGAAGATGTTACAACACATCATGATTGCATCTTGTTGAACTTCCAAGAAAAATAGTACTTTATGTGCTCAAACACACAACTTGTGTGACTTTTCAAACTTTGAAGCTCGATAACTTCGGCATATGAGGACCAAATTCCTTAAACAAAGTGTCAATATAATCAGATCGACGAGATTTTGAAGATGTCACAACACATCATGATTGCATCTTGTTGAACTTCCAAGAAAAATAGTACTTTATGTGCTCAAACACACAAGTTGTGTGACTTTTCAAACTTTGAAGCTCGATAACTTAGGCAAATGAGGACCAAATTCCTTAAACAAAGTGTCAAATTAATCAGATCGACGAGATTTTGAAGATGTTACAACACATCATGATTGCATCTTGTTGAACTTCAGAGAAAAATAGTACTTTATGAGCTCAAACACACATCTTTTGTGACTTTTCAAACTTTGAAGCTCGATAACTTCGGCATATGAGGACCAAATTCGTTAAACAAAGTGTCAAATTAATCAGATCGACGAGATTTTGAAGATGTCACAACACATCATGATTGCATCTTGTTGAACTTCCAAGAAAAATAGTACTTTATGTGCTCAAACACACAACTTGTGTGACTTTTCAAATTTGAAGCTCGATAACTTCGGCAAATGAGGACCAAATTCCTTAAACAAAGTGTCAAAGTAATCAGATCGACGAGATTTTGAAGATGTTACAACACATCATGATTGCATCTTGTTGAACTTCCAAGAAAAATAGTACTTTATGTGCTCAAACACACAACTTGTGTGACTTTTCAAACTTTGAAGCTCGATAACTTCGGCATATGAGGACCAAATTCCTTAAACAAAGTGTCAATATAATCAGATCGACGAGATTTTGAAGATGTTACAACACACCATGATTGCATCTTGTTGAACTTCCAAGAAAAATAGTACTTTATGTGCTCAAACACACATCTTTTGTGACTTTTCAAACTTTGAAGCTCGATAACTTCGGCAAATGAGGACCAAATTCCTTAAACAAAGTGTCAAATTAATCAGATCGACGAGATTTTGAAGATGTTACAACACATCATGATTGCATCTTGTTGAACTTCCAAGAAAAATAGTACTTTATGTGCTCAAACACACAACTTGTGTGACTTTTCAAACTTTGAAGCTCGATAACTTCGGCATATGAGGACCAAATTCCTTAAACAAAGTGTCAATATAATCAGATCGACGAGATTTTGAAGATGTTACAACACATCATGATTGCATCTTGTTGAACTTCCAAGAAAAATAGTACTTTATGTGCTCAAACACACAACTTGAGTGACTTTTCAAACTTTGAAGCTCGATAACTTCGGCAAATGAGGACCAAATTCCTTAAACAAAGTGTCAATATAATCAGATCAACGAGATTTTGAAGATGTCACAACACATCATGATTGCATCTTGTTGAATTTCCCAGAAACATAGTACTTTATGTGCTCAAACACACAACTTGTGTGACTTTTCAAAATTTGAAGCTCGATAACTTCGGCAAATGAGGACCAAATTCCTTAAACAAAGTGTCAATATAATCAGATCGACGAGATTTTGAAGATGTTACAACACAGCATGATTGCATCTTGTTGAACTTCCAAGAAAAATAGTACTTTATGTGCTCAAACACACAACTTGTGTGACTTTTCAAACTTTGAAGCTCGATAACTTCGGCAAATGAGGACCAAATTCCTTAAACAAAGTGTCAAATTAATCAGATCGACGAGATTTTGACGATGTTACAACACACCATGATTGCATCTTGTTGAACTTCCAAGAAAAATAGTACTTTATGTGCTCAAACACACAACTTGTGTGACTTTTCAAACTTTGAAGCTCGATAACTTAGGCAAATGAGGACCAAATTCCTTAAACAAAGTGTCAAATTAATCAGATCGACGAGATTTTGAAGATGGTACAACACAACATGATTGCATCTTGTTGAACTTCCAAGAAAAATAGTACTTTATGTGCTCAAACACACAACTTGTGTGACTTTTCAAACTTTGAAGCTCGATAACTTCGGCAAATGAGGACCAAATTCCTTAAACAAAGTGTCAAATTAATCAGATCGACGAGATTTTGAAGATGTTACAACACATCATGATTGCATCTTGTTGAACTTCCAAGAAAAATAGTACTTTATGTGCTCAAACACACAACTTGTGTGACTTTTCAAACTTTGAAGCTCGATAACTTCGGCATATGAGGACCAAATTCCTTAAACAAAGTGTCAATATAATCAGATCGACGAGATTTTGAAGATGTTACAACACATCATGATTGCATCTTGTTGAACTTCCAAGAAAAATAGTACTTTATGTGCTCAAACACACAACTTGTGTGACTTTTCAAACTTTGAAGCTCGATAACTTCGGCATATGAGGACCAAATTCCTTAAACAAAGTGTCAATATAATCAGATCGACGAGATTTTGAAGATGTTACAACACATCATGATTGCATCTTGTTGAACTTCCAAGAAAAATAGTACTTTATGTGCTCAAACACACAACTTGAGTGACTTTTCAAACTTTGAAGCTCGATAACTTCGGCAAATGAGGACCAAATTCCTTAAACAAAGTGTCAAAGTAATCAGATCGACGAGATTTTGAAGATGTTACAACACATCATGATTGCATCTTGTTGAACTTCCAAGAAAAATAGTACTTTATGTGCTCAAACACACAACTTGTGTGACTTTTCAAACTTTGAAGCTCGATAACTTCGGCATATGAGGACCAAATTCCTTAAACAAAGTGTCAATATAATCAGATCGACGAGATTTTGAAGATGTCACAACACATCATGATTGCATCTTGTTGAACTTCAGAGAAAAATAGTACTTTATGAGCTCAAACATACATCTTGTGTGACTTTTCAAACTTTGAAGCTCGATAACTTCGGCATATGATGACCAAATTCCTTAAACAAAGTGTCAATATAATCAGATCGACGAGATTTTGAAGATGTTACAACACACCATGATTGCATCTTGTTGAACTTCCAAGAAAAATAGTACTTTATGTGCTCAAACACACAACTTGTGTGACTTTTCAAATTTGAAGCTCGATAACTTCGGCAAATGAGGACCAAATTCCTTAAACAAAGTGTCAAATTAATCAGATCGACGAGATTTTGAAGATGTGACAACACACCATGATTGCATCTTGTTGAACTTCCAAGAAAAATAGTACTTTATGTGCTCAAACACACAACTTGTGTGACTTTTCAAACTTTGAAGCTCGATAACTTCGGCATATGATGACCAAATTCCTTAAACAAAGTGTCAATATACTCAGATCGACGAGATTTTGAAGATGTTACAACACAGCATGATTGCATCTTGTTGAACTTCCAAGAAAAATAGTACTTTATGTGCTCAAACACACATCTTGTGTGACTTTTCAAATTTTGAAGCTCGATAACTTCGGCAAATGAGGACCAAATTCCTTAAACAAAGTGTCAAATTAATCAGATCGACGAGATTTTGACGATGTTACAACACACCATGATTGCATCTTGTTGAACTTCCAAGAAAAATAGTACTTTATGTGCTCAAACACACAACTTGTGTGACTTTTCAAACTTTGAAGCTCGATAACTTCGGCAAATGAGGACCAAATTCCTTAAACAAAGTGTCAAATTAATCAGATCGACGAGATTTTGACGATGTTACAACACACCATGATTGCATCTTGTTGAACTTCCAAGAAAAATAGTACTTTATGTGCTCAAACACACAACTTGTGTGACTTTTCAAAATTTTAAGCTCGATAACTTCGGCAAATGACGACCAAATTCCTTAAACAAAGTGTCAAATTAATCAGATCGACGAGATTTTGAAGATGTTACAACACAACATGATTGCATCTTGTTGAACTTCCAAGAAAAATAGTACTTTATGTGCTCAAACACACATCTTTTGTGACTTTTCAAACTTTGAAGCTCGATAACTTCGGCATATGATGACCAAATTCCTTAAACAAAGTGTCAAATTATTCAGATCGACGAGATTTTGAAGATGTCACAACACATCATGATTGCATCTTGTTGAATTTCCCAGAAAAATAGTACTTTATATGCTCAAACACACAGCTTGTGTGACTTTTCAAAATTTGAAGCTCGATAACTTCGGCAAATGAGGACCAAATTCCTTAAACAAAGTGTCAAATTAATCAGATCGACGAGATTTTGAAGATGTTACAACACATCATGATTGCATCTTGTTGAACTTCCAAGAAAAATAGTACTTTATGTGCTCAAACACACAACTTGAGTGACTTTTCAAACTTTGAAGCTCGATAACTTCGGCAAATGAGGACCAAATTCCTTAAACAAAGTGTCAAATTAATCAGATCGACGAGATTTTGAAGATGTTACAACACAACATGATTGCATCTTGTTGAACTTCCAAGAAAAATAGTACTTTATGTGCTCAAACACACAACTTGTGTGACTTTTCAAACTTTGAAGCTCGATAACTTCGGCATATGAGGACCAAATTCCTTAAACAAAGTGTCAATATAATCAGATCGACGAGATTTTGAAGATGTTACAACACATCATGATTGCATCTTGTTGAACTTCCAAGAAAAATAGTACTTTATGTGCTCAAACACACAACTTGAGTGACTTTTCAAACTTTGAAGCTCGATAACTTCGGCAAATGAGGACCAAATTCCTTAAACAAAGTGTCAAAGTAATCAGATCGACGAGATTTTGAAGATGTTACAACACATCATGATTGCATCTTGTTGAACTTCCAAGAAAAATAGTACTTTATGTGCTCAAACACACAACTTGTGTGACTTTTCAAACTTTGAAGCTCGATAACTTCGGCATATGAGGACCAAATTCCTTAAACAAAGTGTCAATATAATCAGATCGACGAGATTTTGAAGATGTCACAACACATCATGATTGCATCTTGTTGAACTTCCAAGAAAAATAGTACTTTATGTGCTCAAACACACAAGTTGTGTGACTTTTCAAACTTTGAAGCTCGATAACTTCGGCATATGAGGACCAAATTCCTTAAACAAAGTGTCAATACAATCAGATCAACGAGATTTTGAAGATGTCACAACACATCATGATTGCATCTTGTTGAACTTCAGAGAAAAATAGTACTTTATGAGCTCAAACATACATCTTGTGTGACTTTTCAAACTTTGAAGCTCGATAACTTCGGCATATGATGACCAAATTCCTTAAACAAAGTGTCAATATACTCAGATCGACGAGATTTTGAAGATGTTACAACACAGCATGATTGCATCTTGTTGAACTTCCAAGAAAAATAGTACTTTATGTGCTCAAACACACATCTTGTGTGACTTTTCAAACTTTGAAGCTCGATAACTTCGGCAAATGAGGACCAAATTCCTTAAACAAAGTGTCAAAGTAATCAGATCGACGAGATTTTGAAGATGTTACAACACATCATGATTGCATCTTGTTGAACTTCCAAGAAAAATAGTACTTTATGTGCTCAAACACACAACTTGTGTGACTTTTCAAACTTTGAAGCTCGATAACTTCGGCATATGAGGACCAAATTCCTTAAACAAAGTGTCAATATAATCAGATCGACGAGATTTTGAAGATGTTACAACACAGCATGATTGCATCTTGTTGAACTTCCAAGAAAAATAGTACTTTATGTGCTCAAACACACAACTTGTGTGACTTTTCAAACTTTGAAGCTCGATAACTTCGGCAAATGAGGACCAAATTCCTTAAACAAAGTGTCAAATTAATCAGATCGACGAGATTTTGACGATGTTACAACACACCATGATTGCATCTTGTTGAACTTCCAAGAAAAATAGTACTTTATGTGCTCAAACACACAACTTGTGTGACTTTTCAAACTTTGAAGCTCGATAACTTCGGCAAATGAGGACCAAATTCCTTAAACAAAGTGTCAAATTAATCAGATCGACGAGATTTTGACGATGTTACAACACACCATGATTGCATCTTGTTGAACTTCCAAGAAAAATAGTACTTTATGTGCTCAAACACACAACTTGTGTGACTTTTCAAAATTTTAAGCTCGATAACTTCGGCAAATGACGACCAAATTCCTTAAACAAAGTGTCAAATTAATCAGATCGACGAGATTTTGAAGATGTTACAACACAACATGATTGCATCTTGTTGAACTTCCAAAAAAAATAGTACTTTATGTGCTCAAACACACGTCTTTTGTGACTTTTCAAACTTTGAAGCTCGATAACTTCGGCATATGATGACCAAATTCCTTAAACAAAGTGTCAAATTATTCAGATCGACGAGATTTTGAAGATGTCACAACACATCATGATTGCATCTTGTTGAATTTCCCAGAAAAATAGTACTTTATATGCTCAAACACACAGCTTGTGTGACTTTTCAAAATTTGAAGCTCGATAACTTCGGCAAATGAGGACCAAATTCCTTAAACAAAGTGTCAATATAATCAGATCGACGAGATTTTGAAGATGTTACAACACATCATGATTGCATCTTGTTGAACTTCCAAGAAAAATAGTACTTTATGTGCTCAAACACACAACTTGAGTGACTTTTCAAACTTTGAAGCTCGATAACTTCGGCAAATGAGGACCAAATTCCTTAAACAAAGTGTCAAATTAATCAGATCGACGAGATTTTGAAGATGTTACAACACAACATGATTGCATCTTGTTGAACTTCCAAGAAAAATAGTACTTTATGTGCTCAAACACACAACTTGTGTGACTTTTCAAACTTTGAAGCTCGATAACTTCGGCATATGAGGACCAAATTCCTTAAACAAAGTGTCAATATAATCAGATCGACGAGATTTTGAAGATGTTACAACACATCATGATTGCATCTTGTTGAACTTCCAAGAAAAATAGTACTTTATGTGCTCAAACACACAACTTGAGTGACTTTTCAAACTTTGAAGCTCGATAACTTCGGCAAATGAGGACCAAATTCCTTAAACAAAGTGTCAAATTAATCAGATCGACGAGATTTTGAAGATGTTACAACACATCATGATTGCATCTTGTTGAACTTCCAAGAAAAATAGTACTTTATGTGCTCAAACACACAACTTGTGTGACTTTTCAAACTTTGAAGCTCGATAACTTCGGCATATGAGGACCAAATTCCTTAAACAAAGTGTCAATATAATCAGATCGACGAGATTTTGAAGATGTTACAACACATCATGATTGCATCTTGTTGAACTTCCAAGAAAAATAGTACTTTATGTGCTCAAACACACAACTTGAGTGACTTTTCAAACTTTGAAGCTCGATAACTTCGGCAAATGAGGACCAAATTCCTTAAACAAAGTGTCAAATTAATCAGATCGACGAGATTTTGAAGATGTTACAACACATCATGATTGCATCTTGTTGAACTTCCAAGAAAAATAGTACTTTATGTGCTCAAACACACAACTTGTGTGACTTTTCAAACTTTGAAGCTCGATAACTTCGGCATATGAGGACCAAATTCCTTAAACAAAGTGTCAATATAATCAGATCGACGAGATTTTGAAGATGTCACAACACATCATGATTGCATCTTGTTGAACTTCCAAGAAAAATAGTACTTTATGTGCTCAAACACACAAGTTGTGTGACTTTTCAAACTTTGAAGCTCGATAACTTAGGCAAATGAGGACCAAATTCCTTAAACAAAGTGTCAAATTAATCAGATCGACGAGATTTTGAAGATGTTACAACACATCATGATTGCATCTTGTTGAACTTCAGAGAAAAATAGTACTTTATGAGCTCAAACACACATCTTTTGTGACTTTTCAAACTTTGAAGCTCGATAACTTCGGCATATGAGGACCAAATTCCTTAAACAAAGTGTCAAATTAATCAGATCGACGAGATTTTGAAGATGTTACAACACACCATGATTGCATCTTGTTGAACTTCCAAGAAAAATAGTACTTTATGTGCTCAAACACACAACTTGTGTGACTTTTCAAATTTGAAGCTCGATAACTTCGGCAAATGAGGACCAAATTCCTTAAACAAAGTGTCAAAGTAATCAGATCGACGAGATTTTGAAGATGTTACAACACATCATGATTGCATCTTGTTGAACTTCCAAGAAAAATAGTACTTTATGTGCTCAAACACACAACTTGTGTGACTTTTCAAACTTTGAAGCTCGATAACTTCGGCATATGAGGACCAAATTCCTTAAACAAAGTGTCAATATAATCAGATCGACGAGATTTTGAAGATGTTACAACACACCATGATTGCATCTTGTTGAACTTCCAAGAAAAATAGTACTTTATGTGCTCAAACACACATCTTTTGTGACTTTTCAAACTTTGAAGCTCGATAACTTCGGCAAATGAGGACCAAATTCCTTAAACAAAGTGTCAAATTAATCAGATCGACGAGATTTTGAAGATGTTACAACACATCATGATTGCATCTTGTTGAACTTCCAAGAAAAATAGTACTTTATGTGCTCAAACACACAACTTGTGTGACTTTTCAAACTTTGAAGCTCGATAACTTCGGCATATGAGGACCAAATTCCTTAAACAAAGTGTCAATATAATCAGATCGACGAGATTTTGAAGATGTTACAACACATCATGATTGCATCTTGTTGAACTTCCAAGAAAAATAGTACTTTATGTGCTCAAACACACAACTTGAGTGACTTTTCAAACTTTGAAGCTCGATAACTTCGGCAAATGAGGACCAAATTCCTTAAACAAAGTGTCAAATTAATCAGATCGACGAGATTTTGAAGATGTTACAACACATCATGATTGCATCTTGTTGAACTTCCAAGAAAAATAGTACTTTATGTGCTCAAACACACAACTTGTGTGACTTTTCAAACTTTGAAGCTCGATAACTTCGGCATATGAGGACCAAATTCCTTAAACAAAGTGTCAATATAATCAGATCGACGAGATTTTGAAGATGTTACAACACATCATGATTGCATCTTGTTGAACTTCCAAGAAAAATAGTACTTTATGTGCTCAAACACACAACTTGAGTGACTTTTCAAACTTTGAAGCTCGATAACTTCGGCAAATGAGGACCAAATTCCTTAAACAAAGTGTCAAAGTAATCAGATCGACGAGATTTTGAAGATGTTACAACACATCATGATTGCATCTTGTTGAACTTCCAAGAAAAATAGTACTTTATGTGCTCAAACACACAACTTGTGTGACTTTTCAAACTTTGAAGCTCGATAACTTCGGCATATGAGGACCAAATTCCTTAAACAAAGTGTCAATATAATCAGATCGACGAGATTTTGAAGATGTCACAACACATCATGATTGCATCTTGTTGAACTTCCAAGAAAAATAGTACTTTATGTGCTCAAACACACAAGTTGTGTGACTTTTCAAACTTTGAAGCTCGATAACTTAGGCAAATGAGGACCAAATTCCTTAAACAAAGTGTCAAATTAATCAGATCGACGAGATTTTGAAGATGTTACAACACATCATGATTGCATCTTGTTGAACTTCAGAGAAAAATAGTACTTTATGAGCTCAAACACACATCTTTTGTGACTTTTCAAACTTTGAAGCTCGATAACTTCGGCATATGAGGACCAAATTCGTTAAACAAAGTGTCAAATTAATCAGATCGACGAGATTTTGAAGATGTTACAACACACCATGATTGCATCTTGTTGAACTTCCAAGAAAAATAGTACTTTATGTGCTCAAACACACAACTTGTGTGACTTTTCAAATTTGAAGCTCGATAACTTCGGCAAATGAGGACCAAATTCCTTAAACAAAGTGTCAAAGTAATCAGATCGACGAGATTTTGAAGATGTTACAACACATCATGATTGCATCTTGTTGAACTTCCAAGAAAAATAGTACTTTATGTGCTCAAACACACAACTTGTGTGACTTTTCAAACTTTGAAGCTCGATAACTTCGGCATATGAGGACCAAATTCCTTAAACAAAGTGTCAATATAATCAGATCGACGAGATTTTGAAGATGTTACAACACACCATGATTGCATCTTGTTGAACTTCCAAGAAAAATAGTACTTTATGTGCTCAAACACACATCTTTTGTGACTTTTCAAATTTTTGAAGCTCGATAACTTCGGCAAATGAGGACCAAATTCCTTAAACAAAGTGTCAAATTAATCAGATCGACGAGATTTTGAAGATGTTACAACACATCATGATTGCATCTTGTTGAACTTCCAAGAAAAATAGTACTTTATGTGCTCAAACACACAACTTGTGTGACTTTTCAAACTTTGAAGCTCGATAACTTCGGCATATGAGGACCAAATTCCTTAAACAAAGTGTCAATATAATCAGATCGACGAGATTTTGAAGATGTTACAACACATCATGATTGCATCTTGTTGAACTTCCAAGAAAAATAGTACTTTATGTGCTCAAACACACAACTTGAGTGACTTTTCAAACTTTGAAGCTCGATAACTTCGGCAAATGAGGACCAAATTCCTTAAACAAAGTGTCAATATAATCAGATCAACGAGATTTTGAAGATGTCACAACACATCATGATTGCATCTTGTTGAATTTCCCAGAAAAATAGTACTTTATGTGCTCAAACACACAACTTGTGTGACTTTTCAAAATTTGAAGCTCGATAACTTCGGCAAATGAGGACCAAATTCCTTAAACAAAGTGTCAATATAATCAGATCGACGAGATTTTGAAGATGTTACAACACAGCATGATTGCATCTTGTTGAACTTCCAAGAAAAATAGTACTTTATGTGCTCAAACACACAACTTGTGTGACTTTTCAAACTTTGAAGCTCGATAACTTCGGCAAATGAGGACCAAATTCCTTAAACAAAGTGTCAAATTAATCAGATCGACGAGATTTTGACGATGTTACAACACACCATGATTGCATCTTGTTGAACTTCCAAGAAAAATAGTACTTTATGTGCTCAAACACACAACTTGTGTGACTTTTCAAAATTTGAAGCTCGATAACTTCGGCAAATGAGGACCAAATTCCTTAAACAAAGTGTCAATATAATCAGATCGACGAGATTTTGAAGATGTTACAACACAGCATGATTGCATCTTGTTGAACTTCCAAGAAAAATAGTACTTTATGTGCTCAAACACACAACTTGTGTGACTTTTCAAACTTTGAAGCTCGATAACTTCGGCATATGATGACCAAATTCCTTAAACAAAGTGTCAAATTAATCAGATCGACGAGATTTTCACGATGTTACAACACACCATGATTGCATCTTGTTGAACTTCCAAGAAAAATAGTACTTTATGTGCTCAAACACACAACTTGTGTGACTTTTCAAACTTTGAAGCTCGATAACTTCGGCATATGAGGACCAAATTCCTTAAACAAAGTGTCAAATTAATCAGATCGACGAGATTTTGAAGATGTTACAACACATCATGATTGCATCTTGTTGAACTTCCAAGAAAAATAGTACTTTATGTGCTCAAACACACAACTTGAGTGACTTTTCAAACTTTGAAGCTCGATAACTTCGGCAAATGAGGACCAAATTCCTTAAACAAAGTGTCAATATAATCAGATCGACGAGATTTTGAAGATGTTACAACACACCATGATTGCATCTTGTTGAACTTCCAAGAAAAATAGTACTTTATGTGCTCAAACACACATCTTTTGTGACTTTTCAAACTTTGAAGCTCGATAACTTCGGCAAATGAGGACCAAATTCCTTAAACAAAGTGTCAAATTAATCAGATCGACGAGATTTTGAAGATGTTACAACACATCATGATTGCATCTTGTTGAACTTCCAAGAAAAATAGTACTTTATGTGCTCAAACACACAACTTGTGTGACTTTTCAAACTTTGAAGCTCGATAACTTCGGCAAATGAGGACCAAATTCCTTAAACAAAGTGTCAAATTAATCAGATCGACGAGATTTTGAAGATGTTACAACACATCATGATTGCATCTTGTTGAACTTCCAAGAAAAATAGTACTTTATGTGCTCAAACACACAACTTGTGTGACTTTTCAAACTTTGAAGCTCGATAACTTCGGCATATGAGGACCAAATTCCTTAAACAAAGTGTCAATATAATCAGATCGACGAGATTTTGAAGATGTTACAACACATCATGATTGCATCTTGTTGAACTTCCAAGAAAAATAGTACTTTATGTGCTCAAACACACAACTTGAGTGACTTTTCAAACTTTGAAGCTCGATAACTTCGGCAAATGAGGACCAAATTCCTTAAACAAAGTGTCAAAGTAATCAGATCGACGAGATTTTGAAGATGTTACAACACATCATGATTGCATCTTGTTGAACTTCCAAGAAAAATAGTACTTTATGTGCTCAAACACACAACTTGTGTGACTTTTCAAACTTTGAAGCTCGATAACTTCGGCATATGAGGACCAAATTCCTTAAACAAAGTGTCAATATAATCAGATCGACGAGATTTTGAAGATGTCACAACACATCATGATTGCATCTTGTTGAACTTCCAAGAAAAATAGTACTTTATGTGCTCAAACACACAAGTTGTGTGACTTTTCAAACTTTGAAGCTCGATAACTTAGGCAAATGAGGACCAAATTCCTTAAACAAAGTGTCAAATTAATCAGATCGACGAGATTTTGAAGATGTTACAACACATCATGATTGCATCTTGTTGAACTTCAGAGAAAAATAGTACTTTATGAGCTCAAACACACATCTTTTGTGACTTTTCAAACTTTGAAGCTCGATAACTTCGGCATATGAGGACCAAATTCGTTAAACAAAGTGTCAAATTAATCAGATCGACGAGATTTTGAAGATGTTACAACACACCATGATTGCATCTTGTTGAACTTCCAAGAAAAATAGTACTTTATGTGCTCAAACACACAACTTGTGTGACTTTTCAAATTTGAAGCTCGATAACTTCGGCAAATGAGGACCAAATTCCTTAAACAAAGTGTCAAAGTAATCAGATCGACGAGATTTTGAAGATGTTACAACACATCATGATTGCATCTTGTTGAACTTCCAAGAAAAATAGTACTTTATGTGCTCAAACACACAACTTGTGTGACTTTTCAAACTTTGAAGCTCGATAACTTCGGCATATGAGGACCAAATTCCTTAAACAAAGTGTCAATATAATCAGATCGTCGAGATTTTGAAGATGTTACAACACACCATGATTGCATCTTGTTGAACTTCCAAGAAAAATAGTACTTTATGTGCTCAAACACACATCTTTTGTGACTTTTCAAACTTTGAAGCTCGATAACTTCGGCAAATGAGGACCAAATTCCTTAAACAAAGTGTCAAATTAATCAGATCGACGAGATTTTGAAGATGTTACAACACATCATGATTGCATCTTGTTGAACTTCCAAGAAAAATAGTACTTTATGTGCTCAAACACACAACTTGTGTGACTTTTCAAACTTTGAAGCTCGATAACTTCGGCATATGAGGACCAAATTCCTTAAACAAAGTGTCAATATAATCAGATCGACGAGATTTTGAAGATGTTACAACACATCATGATTGCATCTTGTTGAACTTCCAAGAAAAATAGTACTTTATGTGCTCAAACACACAACTTGAGTGACTTTTCAAACTTTGAAGCTCGATAACTTCGGCAAATGAGGACCAAATTCCTTAAACAAAGTGTCAATATAATCAGATCAACGAGATTTTGAAGATGTCACAACACATCATGATTGCATCTTGTTGAATTTCCCAGAAAAATAGTACTTTATGTGCTCAAACACACAACTTGTGTGACTTTTCAAAATTTGAAGCTCGATAACTTCGGCAAATGAGGACCAAATTCCTTAAACAAAGTGTCAATATAATCAGATCGACGAGATTTTGAAGATGTTACAACACAGCATGATTGCATCTTGTTGAACTTCCAAGAAAAATAGTACTTTATGTGCTCAAACACACAACTTGTGTGACTTTTCAAACTTTGAAGCTCGATAACTTCGGCAAATGAGGACCAAATTCCTTAAACAAAGTGTCAAATTAATCAGATCGACGAGATTTTGACGATGTTACAACACACCATGATTGCATCTTGTTGAACTTCCAAGAAAAATAGTACTTTATGTGCTCAAACACACAACTTGTGTGACTTTTCAAACTTTGAAGCTCGATAACTTCGGCATATGAGGACCAAATTCCTTAAACAAAGTGTCAATATAATCAGATCGACGAGATTTTGAAGATGTTACAACACATCATGATTGCATCTTGTTGAACTTCCAAGAAAAATAGTACTTTATGTGCTCAAACACACAACTTGAGTGACTTTTCAAACTTTGAAGCTCGATAACTTCGGCAAATGAGGACCAAATTCCTTAAACAAAGTGTCAATATAATCAGATCGACGAGATTTTGAAGATGTTACAACACACCATGATTGCATCTTGTTGAACTTCCAAGAAAAATAGTACTTTATGTGCTCAAACACACATCTTTTGTGACTTTTCAAACTTTGAAGCTCGATAACTTCGGCAAATGAGGACCAAATTCCTTAAACAAAGTGTCAAATTAATCAGATCGACGAGATTTTGAAGATGTTACAACACATCATGATTGCATCTTGTTGAACTTCCAAGAAAAATAGTACTTTATGTGCTCAAACACACAACTTGTGTGACTTTTCAAACTTTGAAGCTCGATAACTTCGGCATATGAGGACCAAATTCCTTAAACAAAGTGTCAATATAATCAGATCGACGAGATTTTGAAGATGTTACAACACATCATGATTGCATCTTGTTGAACTTCCAAGAAAAATAGTACTTTATGTGCTCAAACACACAACTTGAGTGACTTTTCAAACTTTGAAGCTCGATAACTTCGGCAAATGAGGACCAAATTCCTTAAACAAAGTGTCAAATTAATCAGATCGACGAGATTTTGAAGATGTTACAACACAACATGATTGCATCTTGTTGAACTTCCAAGAAAAATAGTACTTTATGTGCTCAAACACACAACTTGTGTGACTTTTCAAACTTTGAAGCTCGATAACTTCGGCATATGAGGACCAAATTCCTTAAACAAAGTGTCAATATAATCAGATCGACGAGATTTTGAAGATGTTACAACACATCATGATTGCATCTTGTTGAACTTCCAAGAAAAATAGTACTTTATGTGCTCAAACACACAACTTGAGTGACTTTTCAAACTTTGAAGCTCGATAACTTCGGCAAATGAGGACCAAATTCCTTAAACAAAGTGTCAAATTAATCAGATCGACGAGATTTTGAAGATGTTACAACACATCATGATTGCATCTTGTTGAACTTCCAAGAAAAATAGTACTTTATGTGCTCAAACACACAACTTGTGTGACTTTTCAAACTTTGAAGCTCGATAACTTCGGCATATGAGGACCAAATTCCTTAAACAAAGTGTCAATATAATCAGATCGACGAGATTTTGAAGATGTTACAACACATCATGATTGCATCTTGTTGAACTTCCAAGAAAAATAGTACTTTATGTGCTCAAACACACAACTTGAGTGACTTTTCAAAATTTGAAGCTCGATAACTTCGGCAAATGAGGACCAAATTCCTTAAACAAAGTGTCAAAGTAATCAGATCGACGAGATTTTGAAGATGTTACAACACATCATGATTGCATCTTGTTGAACTTCCAAGAAAAATAGTACTTTATGTGCTCAAACACACAACTTGTGTGACTTTTCAAACTTTGAAGCTCGATAACTTCGGCAAATGAGGACCAAATTCCTTAAACAAAGTGTCAAATTAATCAGATCGACGAGATTTTGACGATGTTACAACACACCATGATTGCATCTTGTTGAACTTCCAAGAAAAATAGTACTTTATGTGCTCAAACACACAACTTGTGTGACTTTTCAAAATTTTAAGCTCGATAACTTCGGCAAATGACGACCAAATTCCTTAAACAAAGTGTCTAATTAATCAGATCGACGAGATTTTGAAGATGTTACAACACAACATGATTGCATCTTGTTGAACTTCCAAGAAAAATAGTACTTTATGTGCTCAAACACACATCTTTTGTGACTTTTCAAACTTTGAAGCTCGATAACTTCGGCATATGATGACCAAATTCCTTAAACAAAGTGTCAAATTAATCAGATCGACGAGATTTTGAAGATGTTACAACACAGCATGATTGCATCTTGTTGAACTTCCAAGAAAAATAGTACTTTATGTGCTCAAACACACAACTTGTGTGACTTTTCAAACTTTGAAGCTCGATAACTTCGGCATATGAGGACCAAATTCCTTAAACAAAGTGTCAATATAATCAGATCGACGAGATTTTGAAGATGTTACAACACATCATGATTGCATCTTGTTGAACTTCCAAGAAAAATAGTACTTTATGTGCTCAAACACACAACTTGAGTGACTTTTCAAACTTTGAAGCTCGATAACTTCGGCAAATGAGGACCAAATTCCTTAAACAAAGTGTCAATATAATCAGATCGACGAGATTTTGAAGATGTTACAACACACCATGATTGCATCTTGTTGAACTTCCAAGAAAAATAGTACTTTATGTGCTCAAACACACATCTTTTGTGACTTTTCAAACTTTGAAGCTCGATAACTTCGGCAAATGAGGACCAAATTCCTTAAACAAAGTGTCAAATTAATCAGATCGACGAGATTTTGAAGATGTTACAACACATCATGATTGCATCTTGTTGAACTTCCAAGAAAAATAGTACTTTATGTGCTCAAACACACAACTTGTGTGACTTTTCAAACTTTGAAGCTCGATAACTTCGGCATATGAGGACCAAATTCCTTAAACAAAGTGTCAATATAATCAGATCGACGAGATTTTGAAGATGTTACAACACATCATGATTGCATCTTGTTGAACTTCCAAGAAAAATAGTACTTTATGTGCTCAAACACACAACTTGAGTGACTTTTCAAACTTTGAAGCTCGATAACTTCGGCAAATGAGGACCAAATTCCTTAAACAAAGTGTCAAATTAATCAGATCGACGAGATTTTGACGATGTTACAACACACCATGATTGCATCTTGTTGAACTTCCAAGAAAAATAGTACTTTATGTGCTCAAACACACAACTTGTGTGACTTTTCAAACTTTGAAGCTCGATAACTTCGGCATATGAGGACCAAATTCCTTAAACAAAGTGTCAATATAATCAGATCGACGAGATTTTGAAGATGTTACAACACATCATGATTGCATCTTGTTGAACTTCCAAGAAAAATAGTACTTTATGTGCTCAAACACACAACTTGAGTGACTTTTCAAACTTTGAAGCTCGATAACTTCGGCAAATGAGGACCAAATTCCTTAAACAAAGTGTCAAATTAATCAGATCGACGAGATTTTGAAGATGTTACAACACATCATGATTGCATCTTGTTGAACTTCCAAGAAAAATAGTACTTTATGTGCTCAAACACACAACTTGTGTGACTTTTCAAACTTTGAAGCTCGATAACTTCGGCATATGAGGACCAAATTCCTTAAACAAAGTGTCAATATAATCAGATCGACGAGATTTTGAAGATGTTACAACACATCATGATTGCATCTTGTTGAACTTCCAAGAAAAATAGTACTTTATGTGCTCAAACACACAACTTGAGTGACTTTTCAAACTTTGAAGCTCGATAACTTCGGCAAATGAGGACCAAATTCCTTAAACAAAGTGTCAAAGTAATCAGATCGACGAGATTTTGAAGATGTTACAACACATCATGATTGCATCTTGTTGAACTTCCAAGAAAAATAGTACTTTATGTGCTCAAACACACAACTTGTGTGACTTTTCAAACTTTGAAGCTCGATAACTTCGGCATATGAGGACCAAATTCCTTAAACAAAGTGTCAATATAATCAGATCGACGAGATTTTGAAGATGTCACAACACATCATGATTGCATCTTGTTGAACTTCCAAGAAAAATAGTACTTTATGTGCTCAAACACACAAGTTGTGTGACTTTTCAAACTTTGAAGCTCGATAACTTAGGCAAATGAGGACCAAATTCCTTAAACAAAGTGTCAAATTAATCAGATCGACGAGATTTTGAAGATGTTACAACACATCATGATTGCATCTTGTTGAACTTCAGAGAAAAATAGTACTTTATGAGCTCAAACACACATCTTTTGTGACTTTTCAAACTTTGAAGCTCGATAACTTCGGCATATGAGGACCAAATTCGTTAAACAAAGTGTCAAATTAATCAGATCGACGAGATTTTGAAGATGTTACAACACACCATGATTGCATCTTGTTGAACTTCCAAGAAAAATAGTACTTTATGTGCTCAAACACACAACTTGTGTGACTTTTCAAATTTGAAGCTCGATAACTTCGGCAAATGAGGACCAAATTCCTTAAACAAAGTGTCAAAGTAATCAGATCGACGAGATTTTGAAGATGTTACAACACATCATGATTGCATCTTGTTGAACTTCCAAGAAAAATAGTACTTTATGTGCTCAAACACACAACTTGTGTGACTTTTCAAACTTTGAAGCTCGATAACTTCGGCATATGAGGACCAAATTCCTTAAACAAAGTGTCAATATAATCAGATCGACGAGATTTTGAAGATGTTACAACACATCATGATTGCATCTTGTTGAACTTCCAAGAAAAATAGTACTTTATGTGCTCAAACACACAACTTGAGTGACTTTTCAAACTTTGAAGCTCGATAACTTCGGCAAATGAGGACCAAATTCCTTAAACAAAGTGTCAATATAATCAGATCAACGAGATTTTGAAGATGTCACAACACATCATGATTGCATCTTGTTGAATTTCCCAGAAAAATAGTACTTTATGTGCTCAAACACACAACTTGTGTGACTTTTCAAAATTTGAAGCTCGATAACTTCGGCAAATGAGGACCAAATTCCTTAAACAAAGTGTCAATATAATCAGATCGACGAGATTTTGAAGATGTTACAACACAGCATGATTGCATCTTGTTGAACTTCCAAGAAAAATAGTACTTTATGTGCTCAAACACACAACTTGTGTGACTTTTCAAACTTTGAAGCTCGATAACTTCGGCAAATGAGGACCAAATTCCTTAAACAAAGTGTCAAATTAATCAGATCGACGAGATTTTGACGATGTTACAACACACCATGATTGCATCTTGTTGAACTTCCAAGAAAAATAGTACTTTATGTGCTCAAACACACAACTTGTGTGACTTTTCAAACTTTGAAGCTCGATAACTTCGGCATATGAGGACCAAATTCCTTAAACAAAGTGTCAATATAATCAGATCGACGAGATTTTGAAGATGTTACAACACATCATGATTGCATCTTGTTGAACTTCCAAGAAAAATAGTACTTTATGTGCTCAAACACACAACTTGAGTGACTTTTCAAACTTTGAAGCTCGATAACTTCGGCAAATGAGGACCAAATTCCTTAAACAAAGTGTCAATATAATCAGATCGACGAGATTTTGAAGATGTTACAACACACCATGATTGCATCTTGTTGAACTTCCAAGAAAAATAGTACTTTATGTGCTCAAACACACATCTTTTGTGACTTTTCAAACTTTGAAGCTCGATAACTTCGGCAAATGAGGACCAAATTCCTTAAACAAAGTGTCAAATTAATCAGATCGACGAGATTTTGAAGATGTTACAACACATCATGATTGCATCTTGTTGAACTTCCAAGAAAAATAGTACTTTATGTGCTCAAACACACAACTTGTGTGACTTTTCAAACTTTGAAGCTCGATAACTTCGGCATATGAGGACCAAATTCCTTAAACAAAGTGTCAATATAATCAGATCGACGAGATTTTGAAGATGTTACAACACATCATGATTGCATCTTGTTGAACTTCCAAGAAAAATAGTACTTTATGTGCTCAAACACACAACTTGAGTGACTTTTCAAACTTTGAAGCTCGATAACTTCGGCAAATGAGGACCAAATTCCTTAAACAAAGTGTCAAATTAATCAGATCGACGAGATTTTGAAGATGTTACAACACAACATGATTGCATCTTGTTGAACTTCCAAGAAAAATAGTACTTTATGTGCTCAAACACACAACTTGTGTGACTTTTCAAACTTTGAAGCTCGATAACTTCGGCATATGAGGACCAAATTCCTTAAACAAAGTGTCAATATAATCAGATCGACGAGATTTTGAAGATGTTACAACACATCATGATTGCATCTTGTTGAACTTCCAAGAAAAATAGTACTTTATGTGCTCAAACACACAACTTGAGTGACTTTTCAAACTTTGAAGCTCGATAACTTCGGCAAATGAGGACCAAATTCCTTAAACAAAGTGTCAAAGTAATCAGATCGACGAGATTTTGAAGATGTTACAACACATCATGATTGCATCTTGTTGAACTTCCAAGAAAAATAGTACTTTATGTGCTCAAACACACAACTTGTGTGACTTTTCAAACTTTGAAGCTCGATAACTTCGGCATATGAGGACCAAATTCCTTAAACAAAGTGTCAATATAATCAGATCGACGAGATTTTGAAGATGTCACAACACATCATGATTGCATCTTGTTGAACTTCCAAGAAAAATAGTACTTTATGTGCTCAAACACACAAGTTGTGTGACTTTTCAAACTTTGAAGCTCGATAACTTAGGCAAATGAGGACCAAATTCCTTAAACAAAGTGTCAAATTAATCAGATCGACGAGATTTTGAAGATGTTACAACACATCATGATTGCATCTTGTTGAACTTCAGAGAAAAATAGTACTTTATGAGCTCAAACACACATCTTTTGTGACTTTTCAAACTTTGAAGCTCGATAACTTCGGCATATGAGGACCAAATTCGTTAAACAAAGTGTCAAATTAATCAGATCGACGAGATTTTGAAGATGTTACAACACAACATGATTGCATCTTGTTGAACTTCCAAGAAAAATAGTACTTTATGTGCTCAAACACACAACTTGTGTGACTTTTCAAATTTGAAGCTCGATAACTTCGGCAAATGAGGACCAAATTCCTTAAACAAAGTGTCAAAGTAATCAGATCGACGAGATTTTGAAGATGTTACAACACATCATGATTGCATCTTGTTGAACTTCCAAGAAAAATAGTACTTTATGTGCTCAAACACACAACTTGTGTGACTTTTCAAACTTTGAAGCTCGATAACTTCGGCATATGAGGACCAAATTCCTTAAACAAAGTGTCAATATAATCAGATCGACGAGATTTTGAAGATGTTACAACACACCATGATTGCATCTTGTTGAACTTCCAAGAAAAATAGTACTTTATGTGCTCAAACACACATCTTTTGTGACTTTTCAAACTTTGAAGCTCGATAACTTCGGCAAATGAGGACCAAATTCCTTAAACAAAGTGTCAAATTAATCAGATCGACGAGATTTTGAAGATGTTACAACACATCATGATTGCATCTTGTTGAACTTCCAAGAAAAATAGTACTTTATGTGCTCAAACACACAACTTGTGTGACTTTTCAAACTTTGAAGCTCGATAACTTCGGCATATGAGGACCAAATTCCTTAAACAAAGTGTCAATATAATCAGATCGACGAGATTTTGAAGATGTTACAACACATCATGATTGCATCTTGTTGAACTTCCAAGAAAAATAGTACTTTATGTGCTCAAACACACAACTTGAGTGACTTTTCAAACTTTGAAGCTC
Source organism: Euwallacea fornicatus (assembly GCF_040115645.1). Classification (NCBI taxonomy): domain Eukaryota; kingdom Metazoa; phylum Arthropoda; class Insecta; order Coleoptera; family Curculionidae; genus Euwallacea; species Euwallacea fornicatus. The sequence continues at coordinate 207,442 of NW_027096061.1, read as the reverse complement.
GATAACTTCGGCAAATGAGGACCAAATTCCTTAAACAAAGTGTCAATATAATCAGATCAACGAGATTTTGAAGATGTCACAACACATCATGATTGCATCTTGTTGAATTTCCCAGAAACATAGTACTTTATGTGCTCAAACACACAACTTGTGTGACTTTTCAAAATTTGAAGCTCGATAACTTCGGCAAATGAGGACCAAATTCCTTAAACAAAGTGTCAATATAATCAGATCGACGAGATTTTGAAGATGTTACAACACAGCATGATTGCATCTTGTTGAACTTCCAAGAAAAATAGTACTTTATGTGCTCAAACACACAACTTGTGTGACTTTTCAAACTTTGAAGCTCGATAACTTCGGCAAATGAGGACCAAATTCCTTAAACAAAGTGTCAAATTAATCAGATCGACGAGATTTTGACGATGTTACAACACACCATGATTGCATCTTGTTGAACTTCCAAGAAAAATAGTACTTTATGTGCTCAAACACACAACTTGTGTGACTTTTCAAACTTTGAAGCTCGATAACTTAGGCAAATGAGGACCAAATTCCTTAAACAAAGTGTCAAATTAATCAGATCGACGAGATTTTGAAGATGGTACAACACAACATGATTGCATCTTGTTGAACTTCCAAGAAAAATAGTACTTTATGTGCTCAAACACACAACTTGTGTGACTTTTCAAACTTTGAAGCTCGATAACTTCGGCAAATGAGGACCAAATTCCTTAAACAAAGTGTCAAATTAATCAGATCGACGAGATTTTGAAGATGTTACAACACATCATGATTGCATCTTGTTGAACTTCCAAGAAAAATAGTACTTTATGTGCTCAAACACACAACTTGAGTGACTTTTCAAACTTTGAAGCTCGATAACTTCGGCAAATGAGGACCAAATTCCTTAAACAAAGTGTCAAATTAATCAGATCGACGAGATTTTGAAGATGTTACAACACAACATGATTGCATCTTGTTGAACTTCCAAGAAAAATAGTACTTTATGTGCTCAAACACACAACTTGTGTGACTTTTCAAACTTTGAAGCTCGATAACTTCGGCATATGAGGACCAAATTCCTTAAACAAAGTGTCAATATAATCAGATCGACGAGATTTTGAAGATGTTACAACACATCATGATTGCATCTTGTTGAACTTCCAAGAAAAATAGTACTTTATGTGCTCAAACACACAACTTGAGTGACTTTTCAAACTTTGAAGCTCGATAACTTCGGCAAATGAGGACCAAATTCCTTAAACAAAGTGTCAAAGTAATCAGATCGACGAGATTTTGAAGATGTTACAACACATCATGATTGCATCTTGTTGAACTTCCAAGAAAAATAGTACTTTATGTGCTCAAACACACAACTTGTGTGACTTTTCAAACTTTGAAGCTCGATAACTTCGGCATATGAGGACCAAATTCCTTAAACAAAGTGTCAATATAATCAGATCGACGAGATTTTGAAGATGTCACAACACATCATGATTGCATCTTGTTGAACTTCCAAGAAAAATAGTACTTTATGTGCTCAAACACACAAGTTGTGTGACTTTTCAAACTTTGAAGCTCGATAACTTCGGCATATGATGACCAAATTCCTTAAACAAAGTGTCAATATACTCAGATCGACGAGATTTTGAAGATGTTACAACACAGCATGATTGCATCTTGTTGAACTTCCAAGAAAAATAGTACTTTATGTGCTCAAACACACATCTTGTGTGACTTTTCAAATTTTGAAGCTCGATAACTTCGGCAAATGAGGACCAAATTCCTTAAACAAAGTGTCAATATAATCAGATCGACGAGATTTTGAAGATGTTACAACACAGCATGATTGCATCTTGTTGAACTTCCAAGAAAAATAGTACTTTATGTGCTCAAACACACAACTTGTGTGACTTTTCAAACTTTGAAGCTCGATAACTTCGGCAAATTAGGACCAAATTCCTTAAACAAAGTGTCAAATTAATCAGATCGACGAGATTTTGACGATGTTACAACACACCATGATTGCATCTTGTTGAACTTCCAAGAAAAATAGTACTTTATGTGCTCAAACACACAACTTGTGTGACTTTTCAAACTTTGAAGCTCGATAACTTCGGCAAATGAGGACCAAATTCCTTAAACAAAGTGTCAAATTAATCAGATCGACAAGATTTTGACGATGTTACAACACACCATGATTGCATCTTGTTGAACTTCCAAGAAAAATAGTACTTTATGTGCTCAAACACACAACTTGTGTGACTTTTCAAAATTTTAAGCTCGATAACTTCGGCAAATGACGACCAAATTCCTTAAACAAAGTGTCTAATTAATCAGATCGACGAGATTTTGAAGATGTTACAACACAACATGATTGCATCTTGTTGAACTTCCAAGAAAAATAGTACTTTATGTGCTCAAACACACATCTTTTGTGACTTTTCAAACTTTGAAGCTCGATAACTTCGGCATATGATGACCAAATTCCTTAAACAAAGTGTCAAATTATTCAGATCGACGAGATTTTGAAGATGTCACAACACATCATGATTGCATCTTGTTGAATTTCCCAGAAAAATAGTACTTTATATGCTCAAACACACAGCTTGTGTGACTTTTCAAAATTTGAAGCTCGATAACTTCGGCAAATGAGGACCAAATTCCTTAAACAAAGTGTCAAATTAATCAGATCGACGAGATTTTGAAGATGTCACAACACATCATGATTGCATCTTGTTGAACTTCCAAGAAAAATAGTACTTTATGTGCTCAAACACACAACTTGAGTGACTTTTCAAACTTTGAAGCTCGATAACTTCGGCAAATGAGGACCAAATTCCTTAAACAAAGTGTCAATATAATCAGATCGACGAGATTTTGAAGATGTTACAACACATCATGATTGCATCTTGTTGAACTTCCAAGAAAAATAGTACTTTATGTGCTCAAACACACAACTTGAGTGACTTTTCAAACTTTGAAGCTCGATAACTTCGGCAAATGAGGACCAAATTCCTTAAACAAAGTGTCAATATAATCAGATCAACGAGATTTTGAAGATGTCACAACACATCATGATTGCATCTTGTTGAATTTCCCAGAAAAATAGTACTTTATGTGCTCAAACACACAACTTGTGTGACTTTTCAAAATTTGAAGCTCGATAACTTCGGCAAATGAGGACCAAATTCCTTAAACAAAGTGTCAATATAATCAGATCGACGAGATTTTGAAGATGTTACAACACAGCATGATTGCATCTTGTTGAACTTCCAAGAAAAATAGTACTTTATGTGCTCAAACACACAACTTGTGTGACTTTTCAAACTTTGAAGCTCGATAACTTCGGCAAATGAGGACCAAATTCCTTAAACAAAGTGTCAAATTAATCAGATCGACGAGATTTTGACGATGTTACAACACACCATGATTGCATCTTGTTGAACTTCCAAGAAAAATAGTACTTTATGTGCTCAAACACACAACTTGTGTGACTTTTCAAACTTTGAAGCTCGATAACTTCGGCATATGAGGACCAAATTCCTTAAACAAAGTGTCAAATTAATCAGATCGACGAGATTTTGAAGATGTTACAACACATCATGATTGCATCTTGTTGAACTTCCAAGAAAAATAGTACTTTATGTGCTCAAACACACAACTTGAGTGACTTTTCAAACTTTGAAGCTCGATAACTTCGGCAAATGAGGACCAAATTCCTTAAACAAAGTGTCAATATAATCAGATCGACGAGATTTTGAAGATGTTACAACACACCATGATTGCATCTTGTTGAACTTCCAAGAAAAATAGTACTTTATGTGCTCAAACACACATCTTTTGTGACTTTTCAAACTTTGAAGCTCGATAACTTCGGCAAATGAGGACCAAATTCCTTAAACAAAGTGTCAAATTAATCAGATCGACGAGATTTTGAAGATGTTACAACACATCATGATTGCATCTTGTTGAACTTCCAAGAAAAATAGTACTTTATGTGCTCAAACACACAACTTGTGTGACTTTTCAAACTTTGAAGCTCGATAACTTCGGCATATGAGGACCAAATTCCTTAAACAAAGTGTCAATATAATCAGATCGACGAGATTTTGAAGACGTTACAACACATCATGATTGCATCTTGTTGAACTTCCAAGAAAAATAGTACTTTATGTGCTCAAACACACAACTTGAGTGACTTTTCAAACTTTGAAGCTCGATAACTTCGGCAAATGAGGACCAAATTCCTTAAACAAAGTGTCAAATTAATCAGATCGACGAGATTTTGAAGATGTTACAACACAACATGATTGCATCTTGTTGAACTTCCAAGAAAAATAGTACTTTATGTGCTCAAACACACAACTTGTGTGACTTTTCAAACTTTGAAGCTCGATAACTTCGGCATATGAGGACCAAATTCCTTAAACAAAGTGTCAATATAATCAGATCGACGAGATTTTGAAGATGTTACAACACATCATGATTGCATCTTGTTGAACTTCCAAGAAAAATAGTACTTTATGTGCTCAAACACACAACTTGAGTGACTTTTCAAACTTTGAAGCTCGATAACTTCGGCAAATGAGGACCAAATTCCTTAAACAAAGTGTCAAAGTAATCAGATCGACGAGATTTTGAAGATGTTACAACACATCATGATTGCATCTTGTTGAACTTCCAAGAAAAATAGTACTTTATGTGCTCAAACACACAACTTGTGTGACTTTTCAAACTTTGAAGCTCGATAACTTCGGCATATGAGGACCAAATTCCTTAAACAAAGTGTCAATATAATCAGATCGACGAGATTTTGAAGATGTCACAACACATCATGATTGCATCTTGTTGAACTTCCAAGAAAAATAGTACTTTATGTGCTCAAACACACAAGTTGTGTGACTTTTCAAACTTTGAAGCTCGATAACTTAGGCAAATGAGGACCAAATTCCTTAAACAAAGTGTCAAATTAATCAGATCGACGAGATTTTGAAGATGTTACAACACATCATGATTGCATCTTGTTGAACTTCAGAGAAAAATAGTACTTTATGAGCTCAAACACACATCTTTTGTGACTTTTCAAACTTTGAAGCTCGATAACTTCGGCATATGAGGACCAAATTCGTTAAACAAAGTGTCAAATTAATCAGATCGACGAGATTTTGAAGATGTTACAACACACCATGATTGCATCTTGTTGAACTTCCAAGAAAAATAGTACTTTATGTGCTCAAACACACAACTTGTGTGACTTTTCAAACTTTGAAGCTCGATAACTTCGGCATATGAGGACCAAATTCCTTAAACAAAGTGTCAATATAATCAGATCGACGAGATTTTGAAGATGTTACAACACATCATGATTGCATCTTGTTGAACTTCCAAGAAAAATAGTACTTTATGTGCTCAAACACACAACTTGAGTGACTTTTCAAATTTGAAGCTCGATAACTTCGGCAAATGAGGACCAAATTCCTTAAACAAAGTGTCAAAGTAATCAGATCGACGAGATTTTGAAGATGTTACAACACATCATGATTGCATCTTGTTGAATTTCCCAGAAAAATAGTACTTTATGTGCTCAAACACACAACTTGTGTGACTTTTCAAATTTGAAGCTCGATAACTTCGGCAAATGAGGACCAAATTCCTTAAACAAAGTGTCAAAGTAATCAGATCGACGAGATTTTGAAGATGTTACAACACATCATGATTGCATCTTGTTGAACTTCCAAGAAAAATAGTACTTTATGTGCTCAAACACACAACTTGTGTGACTTTTCAAACTTTGAAGCTCGATAACTTCGGCATATGAGGACCAAATTCCTTAAACAAAGTGTCAATATAATCAGATCGACGAGATTTTGAAGATGTTACAACACACCATGATTGCATCTTGTTGAACTTCCAAGAAAAATAGTACTTTATGTGCTCAAACACACATCTTTTGTGACTTTTCAAACTTTGAAGCTCGATAACTTCGGCAAATGAGGACCAAATTCCTTAAACAAAGTGTCAAATTAATCAGATCGACGAGATTTTGAAGATGTTACAACACATCATGATTGCATCTTGTTGAACTTCCAAGAAAAATAGTACTTTATGTGCTCAAACTCACAACTTGTGTGACTTTTCAAACTTTGAAGCTCGATAACTTCGGCATATGAGGACCAAATTCCTTAAACAAAGTGTCAATATAATCAGATCGACGAGATTTTGAAGATGTTACAACACATCATGATTGCATCTTGTTGAACTTCCAAGAAAAATAGTACTTTATGTGCTCAAACACACAACTTGAGTGACTTTTCAAACTTTGAAGCTCGATAACTTCGGCAAATGAGGACCAAATTCCTTAAACAAAGTGTCAATATAATCAGATCAACGAGATTTTGAAGATGTCACAACACATCATGATTGCATCTTGTTGAATTTCCCAGAAAAATAGTACTTTATGTGCTCAAACACACAACTTGTGTGACTTTTCAAAATTTGAAGCTCGATAACTTCGGCAAATGAGGACCAAATTCCTTAAACAAAGTGTCAATATAATCAGATCGACGAGATTTTGAAGATGTTACAACACAGCATGATTGCATCTTGTTGAACTTCCAAGAAAAATAGTACTTTATGTGCTCAAACACACAACTTGTGTGACTTTTCAAACTTTGAAGCTCGATAACTTCGGCAAATGAGGACCAAATTCCTTAAACAAAGTGTCAAATTAATCAGATCGACGAGATTTTGACGATGTTACAACACACCATGATTGCATCTTGTTGAACTTCCAAGAAAAATAGTACTTTATGTGCTCAAACACACAACTTGTGTGACTTTTCAAACTTTGAAGCTCGATAACTTCGGCATATGAGGACCAAATTCCTTAAACAAAGTGTCAAATTAATCAGATCGACGAGATTTTGAAGATGTTACAACACATCATGATTGCATCTTGTTGAACTTCCAAGAAAAATAGTACTTTATGTGCTCAAACACACAACTTGAGTGACTTTTCAAACTTTGAAGCTCGATAACTTCGGCAAATGAGGACCAAATTCCTTAAACAAAGTGTCAATATAATCAGATCGACGAGATTTTGAAGATGTTACAACACACCATGATTGCATCTTGTTGAACTTCCAAGAAAAATAGTACTTTATGTGCTCAAACACACATCTTTTGTGACTTTTCAAACATTGAAGCTCGATAACTTCGGCAAATGAGGACCAAATTCCTTAAACAAAGTGTCAAATTAATCAGATCGACGAGATTTTGAAGATGTTACAACACATCATGATTGCATCTTGTTGAACTTCCAAGAAAAATAGTACTTTATGTGCTCAAACACACAACTTGTGTGACTTTTCAAACTTTGAAGCTCGATAACTTCGGCATATGAGGACCAAATTCCTTAAACAAAGTGTCAATATAATCAGATCGACGAGATTTTGAAGATGTTACAACACATCATGATTGCATCTTGTTGAACTTCCAAGAAAAATAGTACTTTATGTGCTCAAACACACAACTTGAGTGACTTTTCAAACTTTGAAGCTCGATAACTTCGGCAAATGAGGACCAAATTCCTTAAACAAAGTGTCAAATTAATCAGATCGACGAGATTTTGAAGATGTTACAACACAACATGATTGCATCTTGTTGAACTTCCAAGAAAAATAGTACTTTATGTGCTCAAACACACAACTTGTGTGACTTTTCAAACTTTGAAGCTCGATAACTTCGGCATATGAGGACCAAATTCCTTAAACAAAGTGTCAATATAATCAGATCGACGAGATTTTGAAGATGTTACAACACATCATGATTGCATCTTGTTGAACTTCAGAGAAAAATAGTACTTTATGAGCTCAAACACACATCTTTTGTGACTTTTCAAACTTTGAAGCTCGATAACTTCGGCATATGAGGACCAAATTCCTTAAACAAAGTGTCAATATAATCAGATCGACGAGATTTTGAAGATGTCACAACACATCATGATTGCATCTTGTTGAACTTCCAAGAAAAATAGTACTTTATGTGCTCAAACACACAAGTTGTGTGACTTTTCAAACTTTGAAGCTCGATAACTTAGGCAAATGAGGACCAAATTCCTTAAACAAAGTGTCAAATTAATCAGATCGACGAGATTTTGAAGATGTTACAACACATCATGATTGCATCTTGTTGAACTTCAGAGAAAAATAGTACTTTATGAGCTCAAACACACATCTTTTGTGACTTTTCAAACTTTGAAGCTCGATAACTTCGGCATATGAGGACCAAATTCGTTAAACAAAGTGTCAAATTAATCAGATCGACGAGATTTTGAAGATGTTACAACACACCATGATTGCATCTTGTTGAACTTCCAAGAAAAATAGTACTTTATGTGCTCAAACACACAACTTGTGTGACTTTTCAAATTTGAAGCTCGATAACTTCGGCAAATGAGGACCAAATTCCTTAAACAAAGTGTCAAAGTAATCAGATCGACGAGATTTTGAAGATGTTACAACACATCATGATTGCATCTTGTTGAACTTCCAAGAAAAATAGTACTTTATGTGCTCAAACACACAACTTGTGTGACTTTTCAAACTTTGAAGCTCGATAACTTCGGCATATGAGGACCAAATTCCTTAAACAAAGTGTCAATATAATCAGATCGACGAGATTTTGAAGATGTTACAACACACCATGATTGCATCTTGTTGAACTTCCAAGAAAAATAGTACTTTATGTGCTCAAACACACATCTTTTGTGACTTTTCAAACTTTGAAGCTCGATAACTTCGGCAAATGAGGACCAAATTCCTTAAACAAAGTGTCAAATTAATCAGATCGACGAGATTTTGAAGATGTTACAACACATCATGATTGCATCTTGTTGAACTTCCAAGAAAAATAGTACTTTATGTGCTCAAACACACAACTTGTGTGACTTTTCAAACTTTGAAGCTCGATAACTTCGGCATATGAGGACCAAATTCCTTAAACAAAGTGTCAATATAATCAGATCGACGAGATTTTGAAGATGTTACAACACATCATGATTGCATCTTGTTGAACTTCCAAGAAAAATAGTACTTTATGTGCTCAAACACACAACTTGAGTGACTTTTCAAACTTTGAAGCTCGATAACTTCGGCAAATGAGGACCAAATTCCTTAAACAAAGTGTCAATATAATCAGATCAACGAGATTTTGAAGATGTCACAACACATCATGATTGCATCTTGTTGAATTTCCCAGAAACATAGTACTTTATGTGCTCAAACACACAACTTGTGTGACTTTTCAAAATTTGAAGCTCGATAACTTCGGCAAATGAGGACCAAATTCCTTAAACAAAGTGTCAATATAATCAGATCGACGAGATTTTGAAGATGTTACAACACAGCATGATTGCATCTTGTTGAACTTCCAAGAAAAATAGTACTTTATGTGCTCAAACACACAACTTGTGTGACTTTTCAAACTTTGAAGCTCGATAACTTCGGCAAATGAGGACCAAATTCCTTAAACAAAGTGTCAAATTAATCAGATCGACGAGATTTTGACGATGTTACAACACAGCATGATTGCATCTTGTTGAACTTCCAAGAAAAATAGTACTTTATGTGCTCAAACACACAACTTGTGTGACTTTTCAAACTTTGAAGCTCGATAACTTAGGCAAATGAGGACCAAATTCCTTAAACAAAGTGTCAAATTAATCAGATCGACGAGATTTTGAAGATGGTACAACACAACATGATTGCATCTTGTTGAACTTCCAAGAAAAATAGTACTTTATGTGCTCAAACACACAACTTGTGTGACTTTTCAAACTTTGAAGCTCGATAACTTCGGCAAATGAGGACCAAATTCCTTAAACAAAGTGTCAAATTAATCAGATCGACGAGATTTTGAAGATGTTACAACACATCATGATTGCATCTTGTTGAACTTCAGAGAAAAATAGTACTTTATGAGCTCAAACATACATCTTGTGTGACTTTTCAAACTTTGAAGCTCGATAACTTCGGCATATGATGACCAAATTCCTTAAACAAAGTGTCAATATACTCAGATCGACGAGATTTTGAAGATGTTACAACACAGCATGATTGCATCTTGTTGAACTTCCAAGAAAAATAGTACTTTATGTGCTCAAACACACATCTTGTGTGACTTTTCAAATTTTGAAGCTCGATAACTTCGGCAAATGAGGACCAAATTCCTTAAACAAAGTGTCAAATTAATCAGATCGACGAGATTTTGACGATGTTACAACACACCATGATTGCATCTTGTTGAACTTCCAAGAAAAATAGTACTTTATGTGCTCAAACACACAACTTGAGTGACTTTTCAAACTTTGAAGCTCGATAACTTCGGCAAATGAGGACCAAATTCCTTAAACAAAGTGTCAATATAATCAGATCAACGAGATTTTGAAGATGTCACAACACATCATGATTGCATCTTGTTGAATTTCCCAGAAAAATAGTACTTTATGTGCTCAAACACACAACTTGTGTGACTTTTCAAATTTGAAGCTCGATAACTTCGGCAAATGAGGACCAAATTCCTTAAACAAAGTGTCAAAGTAATCAGATCGACGAGATTTTGAAGATGTTACAACACATCATGATTGCATCTTGTTGAACTTCCAAGAAAAATAGTACTTTATGTGCTCAAACACACAACTTGTGTGACTTTTCAAACTTTGAAGCTCGATAACTTCGGCATATGAGGACCAAATTCCTTAAACAAAGTGTCAATATAATCAGATCGACGAGATTTTGAAGATGTTACAACACACCATGATTGCATCTTGTTGAACTTCCAAGAAAAATAGTACTTTATGTCCTCAAACACACATCTTTTGTGACTTTTCAAACTTTGAAGCTCGATAACTTCGGCAAATGAGGACCAAATTCCTTAAACAAAGTGTCAAATTAATCAGATCGACGAGATTTTGAAGATGTTACAACACATCATGATTGCATCTTGTTGAACTTCCAAGAAAAATAGTACTTTATGTGCTCAAACACACAACTTGTGTGACTTTTCAAACTTTGAAGCTCGATAACTTCGGCATATGAGGACCAAATTCCTTAAACAAAGTGTCAATATAATCAGATCGACGAGATTTTGAAGATGTTACAACACATCATGATTGCATCTTGTTGAACTTCCAAGAAAAATAGTACTTTATGTGCTCAAACACACAACTTGAGTGACTTTTCAAACTTTGAAGCTCGATAACTTCGGCAAATGAGGACCAAATTCCTTAAACAAAGTGTCAATATAATCAGATCAACGAGATTTTGAAGATGTCACAACACATCATGATTGCATCTTGTTGAATTTCCCAGAAAAATAGTACTTTATGTGCTCAAACACACAACTTGTGTGACTTTTCAAAATTTGAAGCTCGATAACTTCGGCAAATGAGGACCAAATTCCTTAAACAAAGTGTCAATATAATCAGATCGACGAGATTTTGAAGATGTTACAACACAGCATGATTGCATCTTGTTGAACTTCCAAGAAAAATAGTACTTTATGTGCTCAAACACACAACTTGTGTGACTTTTCAAACTTTGAAGCTCGATAACTTCGGCAAATGAGGACCAAATTCCTTAAACAAAGTGTCAAATTAATCAGATCGACGAGATTTTGACGATGTTACAACACACCATGATTGCATCTTGTTGAACTTCCAAGAAAAATAGTACTTTATGTGCTCAAACACACAACTTGTGTGACTTTTCAAACTTTGAAGCTCGATAACTTCGGCATATGAGGACCAAATTCCTTAAACAAAGTGTCAAATTAATCAGATCGACGAGATTTTGAAGATGTTACAACACATCATGATTGCATCTTGTTGAACTTCCAAGAAAAATAGTACTTTATGTGCTCAAACACACAACTTGAGTGACTTTTCAAACTTTGAAGCTCGATAACTTCGGCAAATGAGGACCAAATTCCTTAAACAAAGTGTCAATATAATCAGATCGACGAGATTTTGAAGATGTTACAACACACCATGATTGCATCTTGTTGAACTTCCAAGAAAAATAGTACTTTATGTGCTCAAACACACATCTTTTGTGACTTTTCAAACTTTGAAGCTCGATAACTTCGGCAAATGAGGACCAAATTCCTTAAACAAAGTGTCAAATTAATCAGATCGACGAGATTTTGAAGATGTTACAACACATCATGATTGCATCTTGTTGAACTTCCAAGAAAAATAGTACTTTATGTGCTCAAACACACAACTTGTGTGACTTTTCAAACTTTGAAGCTCGATAACTTCGGCATATGAGGACCAAATTCCTTAAACAAAGTGTCAATATAATCAGATCGACGAGATTTTGAAGATGTTACAACACATCATGATTGCATCTTGTTGAACTTCCAAGAAAAATAGTACTTTATGTGCTCAAACACACAACTTGAGTGACTTTTCAAACTTTGAAGCTCGATAACTTCGGCAAATGAGGACCAAATTCCTTAAACAAAGTGTCAAATTAATCAGATCGACGAGATTTTGAAGATGTTACAACACAACATGATTGCATCTTGTTGAACTTCCAAGAAAAATAGTACTTTATGTGCTCAAACACACAACTTGTGTGACTTTTCAAACTTTGAAGCTCGATAACTTCGGCATATGAGGACCAAATTCCTTAAACAAAGTGTCAATATAATCAGATCGACGAGATTTTGAAGATGTTACAACACATCATGATTGCATCTTGTTGAACTTCAGAGAAAAATAGTACTTTATGAGCTCAAACACACATCTTTTGTGACTTTTCAAACTTTGAAGCTCGATAACTTCGGCATATGAGGACCAAATTCCTTAAACAAAGTGTCAATATAATCAGATCGACGAGATTTTGAAGATGTCACAACACATCATGATTGCATCTTGTTGAACTTCCAAGAAAAATAGTACTTTATGTGCTCAAACACACAAGTTGTGTGACTTTTCAAACTTTGAAGCTCGATAACTTAGGCAAATGAGGACCAAATTCCTTAAACAAAGTGTCAAATTAATCAGATCGACGAGATTTTGAAGATGTTACAACACATCATGATTGCATCTTGTTGAACTTCAGAGAAAAATAGTACTTTATGAGCTCAAACACACATCTTTTGTGACTTTTCAAACTTTGAAGCTCGATAACTTCGGCATATGAGGACCAAATTCGTTAAACAAAGTGTCAAATTAATCAGATCGACGAGATTTTGAAGATGTTACAACACACCATGATTGCATCTTGTTGAACTTCCAAGAAAAATAGTACTTTATGTGCTCAAACACACAACTTGTGTGACTTTTCAAATTTGAAGCTCGATAACTTCGGCAAATGAGGACCAAATTCCTTAAACAAAGTGTCAAAGTAATCAGATCGACGAGATTTTGAAGATGTTACAACACATCATGATTGCATCTTGTTGAACTTCCAAGAAAAATAGTACTTTATGTGCTCAAACACACAACTTGTGTGACTTTTCAAACTTTGAAGCTCGATAACTTCGGCATATGAGGACCAAATTCCTTAAACAAAGTGTCAATATAATCAGATCGACGAGATTTTGAAGATGTTACAACACACCATGATTGCATCTTGTTGAACTTCCAAGAAAAATAGTACTTTATGTGCTCAAACACACATCTTTTGTGACTTTTCAAACTTTGAAGCTCGATAACTTCGGCAAATGAGGACCAAATTCCTTAAACAAAGTGTCAAATTAATCAGATCGACGAGATTTTGAAGATGTTACAACACATCATGATTGCATCTTGTTGAACTTCCAAGAAAAATAGTACTTTATGTGCTCAAACACACAACTTGTGTGACTTTTCAAACTTTGAAGCTCGATAACTTCGGCATATGAGGACCAAATTCCTTAAACAAAGTGTCAATATAATCAGATCGACGAGATTTTGAAGATGTTACAACACATCATGATTGCATCTTGTTGAACTTCCAAGAAAAATAGTACTTTATGTGCTCAAACACACAACTTGAGTGACTTTTCAAACTTTGAAGCTCGATAACTTCGGCAAATGAGGACCAAATTCCTTAAACAAAGTGTCAATATAATCAGATCAACGAGATTTTGAAGATGTCACAACACATCATGATTGCATCTTGTTGAATTTCCCAGAAACATAGTACTTTATGTGCTCAAACACACAACTTGTGTGACTTTTCAAAATTTGAAGCTCGATAACTTCGGCAAATGAGGACCAAATTCCTTAAACAAAGTGTCAATATAATCAGATCGACGAGATTTTGAAGATGTTACAACACAGCATGATTGCATCTTGTTGAACTTCCAAGAAAAATAGTACTTTATGTGCTCAAACACACAACTTGTGTGACTTTTCAAACTTTGAAGCTCGATAACTTCGGCAAATGAGGACCAAATTCCTTAAACAAAGTGTCAAATTAATCAGATCGACGAGATTTTGACGATGTTACAACACACCATGATTGCATCTTGTTGAACTTCCAAGAAAAATAGTACTTTATGTGCTCAAACACACAACTTGTGTGACTTTTCAAACTTTGAAGCTCGATAACTTAGGCAAATGAGGACCAAATTCCTTAAACAAAGTGTCAAATTAATCAGATCGACGAGATTTTGAAGATGGTACAACACAACATGATTGCATCTTGTTGAACTTCCAAGAAAAATAGTACTTTATGTGCTCAAACACACAACTTGTGTGACTTTTCAAACTTTGAAGCTCGATAACTTCGGCAAATGAGGACCAAATTCCTTAAACAAAGTGTCAAATTAATCAGATCGACGAGATTTTGAAGATGTTACAACACATCATGATTGCATCTTGTTGAACTTCAGAGAAAAATAGTACTTTATGAGCTCAAACATACATCTTGTGTGACTTTTCAAACTTTGAAGCTCGATAACTTCGGCATATGATGACCAAATTCCTTAAACAAAGTGTCAATATACTCAGATCGACGAGATTTTGAAGATGTTACAACACAGCATGATTGCATCTTGTTGAACTTCCAAGAAAAATAGTACTTTATGTGCTCAAACACACATCTTGTGTGACTTTTCAAATTTTGAAGCTCGATAACTTCGGCAAATGAGGACCAAATTCCTTAAACAAAGTGTCAAATTAATCAGATCGACGAGATTTTGACGATGTTACAACACACCATGATTGCATCTTGTTGAACTTCCAAGAAAAATAGTACTTTATGTGCTCAAACACACAACTTGTGTGACTTTTCAAAATTTTAAGCTCGATAACTTCGGCAAATGACGACCAAATTCCTTAAACAAAGTGTCAAATTAATCAGATCGACGAGATTTTGAAGATGTTACAACACAACATGATTGCATCTTGTTGAACTTCCAAGAAAAATAGTACTTTATGTGCTCAAACACACATCTTTTGTGACTTTTCAAACTTTGAAGCTCGATAACTTCGGCATATGATGACCAAATTCCTTAAACAAAGTGTCAAATTATTCAGATCGACGAGATTTTGAAGATGTCACAACACATCATGATTGCATCTTGTTGAATTTCCCAGAAAAATAGTACTTTATATGCTCAAACACACAGCTTGTGTGACTTTTCAAAATTTGAAGCTCGATAACTTCGGCAAATGAGGACCAAATTCCTTAAACAAAGTGTCAAATTAATCAGATCGACGAGATTTTGAAGATGTTACAACACATCATGATTGCATCTTGTTGAACTTCCAAGAAAAATAGTACTTTATGTGCTCAAACACACAACTTGAGTGACTTTTCAAACTTTGAAGCTCGATAACTTCGGCAAATGAGGACCAAATTCCTTAAACAAAGTGTCAAATTAATCAGATCGACGAGATTTTGAAGATGTTACAACACAACATGATTGCATCTTGTTGAACTTCCAAGAAAAATAGTACTTTATGTGCTCAAACACACAACTTGTGTGACTTTTCAAACTTTGAAGCTCGATAACTTCGGCATATGAGGACCAAATTCCTTAAACAAAGTGTCAATATAATCAGATCGACGAGATTTTGAAGATGTTACAACACATCATGATTGCATCTTGTTGAACTTCCAAGAAAAATAGTACTTTATGTGCTCAAACACACAACTTGAGTGACTTTTCAAACTTTGAAGCTCGATAACTTCGGCAAATGAGGACCAAATTCCTTAAACAAAGTGTCAAAGTAATCAGATCGACGAGATTTTGAAGATGTTACAACACATCATGATTGCATCTTGTTGAACTTCCAAGAAAAATAGTACTTTATGTGCTCAAACACACAACTTGTGTGACTTTTCAAACTTTGAAGCTCGATAACTTCGGCATATGAGGACCAAATTCCTTAAACAAAGTGACAATATAATCAGATCGACGAGATTTTGAAGATGTCACAACACATCATGATTGCATCTTGTTGAACTTCCAAGAAAAATAGTACTTTATGTGCTCAAACACACAAGTTGTGTGACTTTTCAAACTTTGAAGCTCGATAACTTCGGCATATGAGGACCAAATTCCTTAAACAAAGTGTCAATATAATCAGATCAACGAGATTTTGAAGATGTCACAACACATCATGATTGCATCTTGTTGAACTTCAGAGAAAAATAGTACTTTATGAGCTCAAACATACATCTTGTGTGACTTTTCAAACTTTGAAGCTCGATAACTTCGGCATATGATGACCAAATTCCTTAAACAAAGTGTCAATATACTCAGATCGACGAGATTTTGAAGATGTTACAACACAGCATGATTGCATCTTGTTGAACTTCCAAGAAAAATAGTACTTTATGTGCTCAAACACACATCTTGTGTGACTTTTCAAATTTTGAAGCTCGATAACTTCGGCAAATGAGGACCAAATTCCTTAAACAAAGTGTCAATATAATCAGATCGACGAGATTTTGAAGATGTTACAACACAGCATGATTGCATCTTGTTGAACTTCCAAGAAAAATAGTACTTTATGTGCTCAAACACACAACTTGTGTGACTTTTCAAACTTTGAAGCTCGATAACTTCGGCAAATGAGGACCAAATTCCTTAAACAAAGTGTCAAATTAATCAGATCGACGAGATTTTGACGATGTTACAACACACCATGATTGCATCTTGTTGAACTTCCAAGAAAAATAGTACTTTATGTGCTCAAACACACAACTTGTGTGACTTTTCAAACTTTGAAGCTCGATAACTTCGGCAAATGAGGACCAAATTCCTTAAACAAAGTGTCAAATTAATCAGATCGACGAGATTTTGACGATGTTACAACACACCATGATTGCATCTTGTTGAACTTCCAAGAAAAATAGTACTTTATGTGCTCAAACACACAACTTGTGTGACTTTTCAAAATTTTAAGCTCGATAACTTCGGCAAATGACGACCAAATTCCTTAAACAAAGTGTCAAATTAATCAGATCGACGAGATTTTGAAGATGTTACAACACAACATGATTGCATCTTGTTGAACTTCCAAGAAAAATAGTACTTTATGTGCTCAAACACACATCTTTTGTGACTTTTCAAACTTTGAAGCTCGATAACTTCGGCATATGATGACCAAATTCCTTAAACAAAGTGTCAAATTATTCAGATCGACGAGATTTTGAAGATGTCACAACACATCATGATTGCATCTTGTTGAATTTCCCAGAAAAATAGTACTTTATATGCTCAAACACACAGCTTGTGTGACTTTTCAAAATTTGAAGCTCGATAACTTCGGCAAATGAGGACCAAATTCCTTAAACAAAGTGTCAAATTAATCAGATCGACGAGATTTTGAAGATGTTACAACACATCATGATTGCATCTTGTTGAACTTCCAAGAAAAATAGTACTTTATGTGCTCAAACACACAACTTGTGTGACTTTTCAAAATTTGAAGCTCGATAACTTCGGCAAATGAGGACCAAATTCCTTAAACAAAGTGTCAAATTAATCAGATCGACGAGATTGTGAAGATGTTACAACACATCATGATTGCATCTTGTTGAACTTCCAAGAAAAATAGTACTTTATGTGCTCAAACACACAACTTGTGTGACTTTTCAAACTTTGAAGCTCGATAACTTCGGCATATGAGGACCAAATTCCTTAAACAAAGTGTCAATATAATCAGATCGACGAGATTTTGAAGATGTCACAACACATCATGATTGCATCTTGTTGAACTTCCAAGAAAAATAGTACTTTATGTGCTCAAACACACAAGTTGTGTGACTTTTCAAACTTTGAAGCTCGATAACTTAGGCAAATGAGGACCAAATTCCTTAAACAAAGTGTCAAATTAATCAGATCGACGAGATTCTGAAGATGTTACAACACATCATGATTGCATCTTGTTGAACTTCAGGGAAAAATAGTACTTTATGAGTTCAAACACCCATCTTTTGTGACTTTTCAAACTTTGAAGCTCGATAACTTCGGCAAATGAGGACCAAATTCCTTAAACAAAGTGTCAAATTAATCAGATCGACGAGATTTTGAAGATGTCACAACACATCATGATTGCATCTTGTTGAACTTCCAAGAAAAATAGTACTTTATGTGCTCAAACACACAACTTGTGTGACTTTTCAAAATTTGAAGCTCGATAACTTCGGCAAATGAGGACCAAATTCCTTAAACAAAGTGTCAAATTAATCAGATCGACGAGATTTTGAAGATGTTACAACACATCATGATTGCATCTTGTTGAACTTCCAAGAAAAATAGTACTTTATGTGCTCAAACACACAACTTGTGTGACTTTTCAAACTTTGAAGCTCGATAACTTCGGCATATGAGGACCAAATTCCTTAAACAAAGTGTCAATATAATCAGATCGACGAGATTTTGAAGATGTCACAACACATCATGATTGCATCTTGTGGAACTTCCAAGAAAAATAGTACTTTATGTGCTCAAACACACAAGTTGTGTGACTTTTCAAACTTTGAAGCTCGATAACTTAGGCAAATGAGGACCAAATTCCTTAAACAAAGTGTCAAATTAATCAGATCGACGAGATTCTGAAGATGTTACAACACATCATGATTGCATCTTGTTGAACTTCAGGGAAAAATAGTACTTTATGAGCTCAAACACCCATCTTTTGTGACTTTTCAAACTTTGAAGCTCGATAACTTCGGCAAATGAGGACCAAATTCCTTAAACAAAGTGTCAAATTAATCAGATCGACGAGATTTTGAAGATGTCACAACACATCATGATTGCATCTTGTTGAACTTCCAAGAAAAATAGTACTTTATGTGCTCAAACACACATCTTTTGTGACTTTTCAAACTTTGAAGCTCGATAACTTCGGCATATGATGACCAAATTCCTTAAACAAAGTGTCAAATTATTCAGATCGACGAGATTTTGAAGATGTCACAACACATCATGATTGCATCTTGTTGAATTTCCCAGAAAAATAGTACTTTATATGCTCAAACACACAGCTTGTGTGACTTTTCAAAATTTGAAGCTCGATAACTTCGGCAAATGAGGACCAAATTCCTTAAACAAAGTGTCAAATTAATCAGATCGACGAGATTTTGAAGATGTTACAACACATCATGATTGCATCTTGTTGAACTTCCAAGAAAAATAGTACTTTATGTGCTCAAACACACAACTTGTGTGACTTTTCAAAATTTGAAGCTCGATAACTTCGGCAAATGAGGACCAAATTCCTTAAACAAAGTGTCAAATTAATCAGATCGACGAGATTGTGAAGATGTTACAACACATCATGATTGCATCTTGTTGAACTTCCAAGAAAAATAGTACTTTATGTGCTCAAACACACAACTTGTGTGACTTTTCAAACTTTGAAGCTCGATAACTTCGGCATATGAGGACCAAATTCCTTAAACAAAGTGTCAATATAATCAGATCGACGAGATTTTGAAGATGTCACAACACATCATGATTGCATCTTGTTGAACTTCCAAGAAAAATAGTACTTTATGTGCTCAAACACACAAGTTGTGTGACTTTTCAAACTTTGAAGCTCGATAACTTAGGCAAATGAGGACCAAATTCCTTAAACAAAGTGTCAAATTAATCAGATCGACGAGATTCTGAAGATGTTACAACACATCATGATTGCATCTTGTTGAACTTCAGGGAAAAATAGTACTTTATGAGCTCAAACACCCATCTTTTGTGACTTTTCAAACTTTGAAGCTCGATAACTTCGGCAAATGAGGACCAAATTCCTTAAACAAAGTGTCAAATTAATCAGATCGACGAGATTTTGAAGATGTCACAACACATCATGATTGCATCTTGTTGAACTTCCAAGAAAAATAGTACTTTATGTGCTCAAACACACAACTTGTGTGACTTTTCAAAATTTGAAGCTCGATAACTTCGGCAAATGAGGACCAAATTCCTTAAACAAAGTGTCAAATTAATCAGATCGACGAGATTTTGAAGATGTTACAACACATCATGATTGCATCTTGTTGAACTTCCAAGAAAAATAGTACTTTATGTGCTCAAACACACAACTTGTGTGACTTTTCAAACTTTGAAGCTCGATAACTTCGGCATATGAGGACCAAATTCCTTAAACAAAGTGTCAATATAATCAGATCGACGAGATTTTGAAGATGTCACAACACATCATGATTGCATCTTGTGGAACTTCCAAGAAAAATAGTACTTTATGTGCTCAAACACACAAGTTGTGTGACTTTTCAAACTTTGAAGCTCGATAACTTAGGCAAATGAGGACCAAATTCCTTAAACAAAGTGTCAAATTAATCAGATCGACGAGATTCTGAAGATGTTACAACACATCATGATTGCATCTTGTTGAACTTCAGGGAAAAATAGTACTTTATGAGCTCAAACACCCATCTTTTGTGACTTTTCAAACTTTGAAGCTCGATAACTTCGGCAAATGAGGACCAAATTCCTTAAACAAAGTGTCAAATTAATCAGATCGACGAGATTTTGAAGATGTCACAACACATCATGATTGCATCTTGTTGAACTTCCAAGAAAAATAGTACTTTATGTGCTCAAACACACAACTTGTGTGACTTTTCAAAATTTGAAGCTCGATAACTTCGGCAAATGAGGACCAAATTCCTTAAACAAAGTGTCAAATTAATCAGATCGACGAGATTTTGAAGATGTTACAACACATCATGATTGCATCTTGTTGAACTTCCAAGAAAAATAGTACTTTATGTGCTCAAACACACAACTTGTGTGACTTTTCAAACTTTGAAGCTCGATAACTTCGGCATATGAGGACCAAATTCCTTAAACAAAGTGTCAATATAATCAGATCGACGAGATTTTGAAGATGTCACAACACATCATGATTGCATCTTGTGGAACTTCCAAGAAAAATAGTACTTTATGTGCTCAAACACACAAGTTGTGTGACTTTTCAAACTTTGAAGCTCGATAACTTAGGCAAATGAGGACCAAATTCCTTAAACAAAGTGTCAAATTAATCAGATCGACGAGATTCTGAAGATGTTACAACACATCATGATTGCATCTTGTTGAACTTCAGGGAAAAATAGTACTTTATGAGCTCAAACACCCATCTTTTGTGACTTTTCAAACTTTGAAGCTCGATAACTTCGGCAAATGAGGACCAAATTCCTTAAACAAAGTGTCAAATTAATCAGATCGACGAGATTTTGAAGATGTCACAACACATCATGATTGCATCTTGTTGAACTTCCAAGAAAAATAGTACTTTATGTGCTCAAACACACATCTTTTGTGACTTTTCAAACTTTGAAGCTCGATAACTTCGGCATATGATGACCAAATTCCTTAAACAAAGTGTCAAATTATTCAGATCGACGAGATTTTGAAGATGTCACAACACATCATGATTGCATCTTGTTGAATTTCCCAGAAAAATAGTACTTTATATGCTCAAACACACAGCTTGTGTGACTTTTCAAAATTTGAAGCTCGATAACTTCGGCAAATGAGGACCAAATTCCTTAAACAAAGTGTCAAATTAATCAGATCGACGAGATTTTGAAGATGTTACAACACATCATGATTGCATCTTGTTGAACTTCCAAGAAAAATAGTACTTTATGTGCTCAAACACACAACTTGTGTGACTTTTCAAAATTTGAAGCTCGATAACTTCGGCAAATGAGGACCAAATTCCTTAAACAAAGTGTCAAATTAATCAGATCGACGAGATTGTGAAGATGTTACAACACATCATGATTGCATCTTGTTGAACTTCCAAGAAAAATAGTACTTTATGTGCTCAAACACACAACTTGTGTGACTTTTCAAACTTTGAAGCTCGATAACTTCGGCATATGAGGACCAAATTCCTTAAACAAAGTGTCAATATAATCAGATCGACGAGATTTTGAAGATGTCACAACACATCATGATTGCATCTTGTTGAACTTCCAAGAAAAATAGTACTTTATGTGCTCAAACACACAAGTTGTGTGACTTTTCAAACTTTGAAGCTCGATAACTTAGGCAAATGAGGACCAAATTCCTTAAACAAAGTGTCAAATTAATCAGATCGACGAGATTCTGAAGATGTTACAACACATCATGATTGCATCTTGTTGAACTTCAGGGAAAAATAGTACTTTATGAGCTCAAACACCCATCTTTTGTGACTTTTCAAACTTTGAAGCTCGATAACTTCGGCAAATGAGGACCAAATTCCTTAAACAAAGTGTCAAATTAATCAGATCGACGAGATTTTGAAGATGTCACAACACATCATGATTGCATCTTGTTGAACTTCCAAGAAAAATAGTACTTTATGTGCTCAAACACACAACTTGTGTGACTTTTCAAAATTTGAAGCTCGATAACTTCGGCAAATGAGGACCAAATTCCTTAAACAAAGTGTCAAATTAATCAGATCGACGAGATTTTGAAGATGTTACAACACATCATGATTGCATCTTGTTGAACTTCCAAGAAAAATAGTACTTTATGTGCTCAAACACACAACTTGTGTGACTTTTCAAACTTTGAAGCTCGATAACTTCGGCATATGAGGACCAAATTCCTTAAACAAAGTGTCAATATAATCAGATCGACGAGATTTTGAAGATGTCACAACACATCATGATTGCATCTTGTGGAACTTCCAAGAAAAATAGTACTTTATGTGCTCAAACACACAAGTTGTGTGACTTTTCAAACTTTGAAGCTCGATAACTTAGGCAAATGAGGACCAAATTCCTTAAACAAAGTGTCAAATTAATCAGATCGACGAGATTCTGAAGATGTTACAACACATCATGATTGCATCTTGTTGAACTTCAGGGAAAAATAGTACTTTATGAGCTCAAACACCCATCTTTTGTGACTTTTCAAACTTTGAAGCTCGATAACTTCGGCAAATGAGGACCAAATTCCTTAAACAAAGTGTCAAATTAATCAGATCGACGAGATTTTGAAGATGTCACAACACATCATGATTGCATCTTGTTGAACTTCCAAGAAAAATAGTACTTTATGTGCTCAAACACACATCTTTTGTGACTTTTCAAACTTTGAAGCTCGATAACTTCGGCATATGATGACCAAATTCCTTAAACAAAGTGTCAAATTATTCAGATCGACGAGATTTTGAAGATGTCACAACACATCATGATTGCATCTTGTTGAATTTCCCAGAAAAATAGTACTTTATATGCTCAAACACACAGCTTGTGTGACTTTTCAAAATTTGAAGCTCGATAACTTCGGCAAATGAGGACCAAATTCCTTAAACAAAGTGTCAAATTAATCAGATCGACGAGATTTTGAAGATGTTACAACACATCATGATTGCATCTTGTTGAACTTCCAAGAAAAATAGTACTTTATGTGCTCAAACACACAACTTGTGTGACTTTTCAAAATTTGAAGCTCGATAACTTCGGCAAATGAGGACCAAATTCCTTAAACAAAGTGTCAAATTAATCAGATCGACGAGATTGTGAAGATGTTACAACACATCATGATTGCATCTTGTTGAACTTCCAAGAAAAATAGTACTTTATGTGCTCAAACACACAACTTGTGTGACTTTTCAAACTTTGAAGCTCGATAACTTCGGCATATGAGGACCAAATTCCTTAAACAAAGTGTCAATATAATCAGATCGACGAGATTTTGAAGATGTCACAACACATCATGATTGCATCTTGTTGAACTTCCAAGAAAAATAGTACTTTATGTGCTCAAACACACAACTTGTGTGACTTTTCAAATTTGAAGCTCGATAACTTCGGCAAATGAGGACCAAATTCCTTAAACAAAGTGTCAAATTAATCAGATCGACGAGATTTTGAAGATGTCACAACACATCATGATTGCATCTTGTTGAACTTCCAAGAAAAATAGTACTTTATGTGCTCAAACACACAAGTTGTGTGACTTTTCAAACTTTGAAGCTCGATAACTTAGGCAAATGAGGACCAAATTCCTTAAACAAAGTGTCAAATTAATCAGATCGACGAGATTTTGAAGATGTTGCAACACATCATGATTGCATCTTGTTGAACTTCAGAGAAAAATAGTACTTTATGAGCTCAAACACACATCTTTTGTGACTTTTCAAACTTTGAAGCTCGATAACTTCGGCATATGAGGACCAAATTCGTTAAACAAAGTGTCAAATTAATCAGATCGACGAGATTTTGAAGATGTTACAACACACCATGATTGCATCTTGTTGAACTTCCAAGAAAAATAGTACTTTATGTGCTCAAACACACAACTTGTGTGACTTTTCAAATTTGAAGCTCGATAACTTCGGCAAATGAGGACCAAATTCCTTAAACAAAGTGTCAATATAATCAGATCGACGAGATTTTGAAGATGTTACAACACACCATGATTGCATCTTGTTGAACTTCCAAGAAAAATAGTACTTTATGTGCTCAAACACACATCTTTTGTGACTTTTCAAACTTTGAAGCTCGATAACTTCGGCAAATGAGGACCAAATTCCTTAAACAAAGTGTCAAATTAATCAGATCGACGAGATTTTGAAGATGTTACAACACATCATGATTGCATCTTGTTGAACTTCCAAGAAAAATAGTACTTTATGTGCTCAAACACACAACTTGTGTGACTTTTCAAACTTTGAAGCTCGATAACTTCGGCATATGAGGACCAAATTCCTTAAACAAAGTGTCAAATTAATCAGATCGACGAGATTTTGAAGATGTCACAACACATCATGATTGCATCTTGTTGAATTTCCCAGAAAAATAGTACTTTATATGCTCAAACACACAGCTTGTGTGACTTTTCAAAATTTGAAGCTCGATAACTTCGGCAAATGAGGACCAAATTCCTTAAACAAAGTGTCAAATTAATCAGATCGACGAGATTTTGAAGATGTTACAACACAACATGATTGCATCTTGTTGAACTTCCGAGAAAAATAGTACTTTATGTGCTCAAACACACAACTTGAGTGACTTTTCAAACTTTGAAGCTCGATAACTTCGGCAAATGAGGACCAAATTCCTTACACAAAGTGTCAAATTAATCAGATCGACGAGATTTTGAAGATGTTACAACACAACATGATTGCATTTTGTTGAACTTCCAAGAAAAATAGAACTTTATGTGCTCAAACACACATCTTTTGTGACTTTTCAAACTTTGAAGCTCGATAACTTCGGCAAATGAGGACCAAATTCCTTAAACAAAGTGTCAAATTAATCAGATCGACGAGATTTTGAAGATGTTACAACACATCATGATTGCATCTTGTTGAACTTCCAAGAAAAATAGTACTTTATGTGCTCAAACACACAACTTGTGTGACTTTTCAAAATTTGAAGCTCGATAACTTCGGCAAATGAGGACCAAATTCCTTAAACAAAGTGTCAAATTAATCAGATCGACGAGATTTTGAAGATGTTACAACACATCATGATTGCATCTTGTTGAACTTCTGAGAAAAATAGTACTTTATGAGCTCAAACACACATCTTTTGTGACTTTTCAAACTTTGAAGCTCGATAACTTCGGCAAATGAGGACCAAATTCCTTAAACAAAGTGTCAATATAATCAGATCGACGAGATTTTGAAGATGTTACAACACAACATGATTGCATCTTGTTGAACTTCCAAGAAAAATAGTACTCTATGTGCTCAAACACACAACTTGAGTGACTTTTCAAACTTTGAAGCTCGATAACTTCGGCAAATGAGGACCAAATTCCTTAAACAAAGTGTCAATATAATCAGATCGACGAGATTTTGAAGATGTCACAACACATCATGATTGCATCTTGTAGAACTTCCGAGAAAAATAGTACTTTATGAGCTCAAACACACATCTTTTGTGACTTTTCAAACTTTGAAGCTCGATAACTTCGGCAAATTAGGACCAAATTCGTTAAACAAAGTGTCAAATTAATCAGATCGATGAGATTTTGAAGATGTTATAACACATCATGATTGCATCTTGTTGAATTTCCCAGAAAAATAGTACTTTATGTGCTCAAACACACAACTTGTGTGACTTTTCAAAATTTGAAGCTCGATAACTTCGGCAAATGACGACCAAATTCCTTAAACAAAGTGTCAAATTAATCAGATCGACGAGATTTTGAAGATGTTACAACACAACATGATTGCATCTTGTTGAACTTCCAAGAAAAATAGTACTTTATGTGCTCAAACACACATCTTTTGTGACTTTTCAAA
Organism: Euwallacea fornicatus; assembly: GCF_040115645.1. Lineage (NCBI taxonomy): Eukaryota > Metazoa > Arthropoda > Insecta > Coleoptera > Curculionidae > Euwallacea > Euwallacea fornicatus. The sequence goes on along the minus strand of NW_027096061.1, from coordinate 180,708 downwards.
CTTTGAAGCTCGATAACTTCGGCATATGAGGACCAAATTCGTTAAACAAAGTGTCAAATTAATCAGATCGACGAGATTTTGAAGATGTTACAACACATCATGATTGCATCTTGTTGAACTTCAGAGAAAAATAGTACTTTATGAGCTCAAACACACATCTTTTGTGACTTTTCAAACTTTGAAGCTCGATAACTTCGGCAAATGAGGACCAAATTCCTTAAACAAAGTGTCAAATTAATCAGATCGACGAGATTTTGAAGATGTTACAACACATCATGATGGCATCTTGTTGAACTTCCAAGAAAAATAGTACTTTATGTGCTCAAACACACAACTTGTGTGACTTTTCAAAATTTGAAGCTCGATAACTTCGGCAAATGAGGAACAAATTCCTTAAACAAAGTGTCAAATTAATCAGATCGACGAGATTTTGAAGATGTTACAACACATCATGATTGCATCTTGTTGAACTTCCAAGAAAAATAGTACTTTATGAGCTCAAACACCCATCTTTTGTGACTTTTCAAACTTTGAAGCTCGATAACTTCGGCAAATGAGGACCAAATTCCTTAAACAAAGTGTCAAATTAATCAGATCGACGAGATTTTGAAGATGTTACAACACAACATGATTGCATCTTGTTGAACTTCCAAGAAAAATAGTACTTTATGTGCTCAAACACACAACTTGAGTGACTTTTCAAACTTTGAAGCTCGATAACTTCGGCAAATGAGGACCAAATTCCTTAAACAAAGTGTCAAATTATTCAGATCGACGAGATTTTGAAGATGTCACAACACATCAGAATTGCATCTTGTAGAACTTCCGAGAAAAATAGTACTTTATGAGCTCAAACACACATCTTTTGTGACTTTTCAAACTTTGAAGCTCGATAACTTCGGCAAATTAGGACCAAATTCGTTAAACAAAGTGTCAAATTAATCAGATCGACGAGATTTTGAAGATGTTATAACACATCATGATTGCATCTTGTTGAATTTCCCAGAAAAATAGTACTTTATGTGCTCAAACACACAACTTGTGTGACTTTTCAAAATTTGAAGCTCGATAACTTCGGCAAATGAGGACCAAATTCCTTAAACAAAGTGTCAAAGTAATCAGATCGACGAGATTTTGAAGATGTCACAACACATTATGATTGCATCTTGTTGAATTTCCCAGAAAAATAGTACGTTATATGCTCAAACACACAGCTTGTGTGACTTTTCAAAATTTGAAGCTCGATAACTTCGGCAAATGAGGACCAAATTCCTTAAACAAAGTGTCAAATTATTCAGATCGACGAGATTTTGAAGATGTCACAACACATCATGATTGCATCTTGTTGAATTTCCCAGAAAAATAGTACTTTATATGCTCAAACACACAGCTTGTGTGACTTTTCAAAATTTGAAGCTCGATAACTTCGGCAAATGAGGACCAAATTCCTTAAACAAAGTGTCAAATTAATCAGATCGACGAGATTTTGAAGATGTTACAACACAACATGACTGCATCTTGTTGAACTTCCGAGAAAAATAGTACTTTATGTGCTCAAACACACAACTTGAGTGACTTTTCAAACTTTGAAGCTCGATAACTTCGGCAAATGAGGACCAAATTCCTTACACAAAGTGTCAAATTAATCAGATCGACGAGATTTTGAAGATGTTACAACACAACATGATTGCATCTTGTTGAACTTCCGAGAAAAATAGTACTTTATGTGCTCAAACACACAACTTGAGTGACTTTTCAAACTTTGAAGCTCGATAACTTAGGCAAATGAGGACCAAATTCCTTAAACAAAGTGTCAAATTAATCAGATCGACGAGATTTTGAAGATGTTACAACACAACATGATTGCATTTTGTTGAACTTCCAAGAAAAATAGAACTTTATGTGCTCAAACACACATCTTTTGTGACTTTTCAAACTTTGAAGCTCGATAACTTCGGCAAATGAGGACCAAATTCCTTAAACAAAGTGTCAAATTAATCAGATCGACGAGATTTTGAAGATGTTACAACACATCATGATTGCATCTTGTTGAACTTCCAAGAAAAATAGTACTTTATGTGCTCAAACACACAACTTGTGTGACTTTTCAAACTTTGAAGCTCGATAACTTCGGCATATGAGGACCAAATTCCTTAAACAAAGTGTCAATATAATCAGATCGACGAGATTTTGAAGATGTTACAACACATCATGATTGCATCTTGTTGAACTTCCAAGAAAAATAGTACTTTATGTGCTCAAACACACAACTTGAGTGACTTTTCAATCTTTGAAGCTCGATGACTTCGGCAAATGAGGACCAAATTCCTTAAACAAAGTGTCAAAGTAATCAGATCGACGAGATTTTGAAGATGTTACAACACATCATGATTGCATCTTGTTGAACTTCCAAGAAAAATAGTACTTTATGTGCTCAAACACACAACTTGTGTGACTTTTCAAACTTTGAAGCTCGATAACTTCGGCATATGAGGACCAAATTCCTTAAACAAAGTGTCAATATAATCAGATCGACGAGATTTTGAAGATGTCACAACACATCATGATTGCATCTTGTTGAACTTCCAAGAAAAATAGTACTTTATGTGCTCAAACACACAAGTTGTGTGACTTTTCAAACTTTGAAGCTCGATAACTTAGGCAAATGAGGACCAAATTCCTTAAACAAAGTGTCAAATTAATCAGATCGACGAGATTTTGAAGATGTTACAACACAACATGATTGCATCTTGTTGAACTTCCAAGAAAAATAGTACTCTATGTGCTCAAACACACAAATTGTGTGACTTTTCAAAATTTGAAGCTCGATAACTTCGGCAAATGAGGACCAAATTCCTTAAACAAAGTGTCAAATTAATCAGATCGACGAGATTTTGAAGATGTTACAACACATCAGAATTGCATCTTGTTGAACTTCCGAGAAAAATAGTACTTTATGTGCTCAAACACACATCTTTTGTGACTTTTCAAACTTTGAAGCTCGATAACTTCGGCATATGAGGACCAAATTCCTTAAACAAAGTGTCAAATTAATCAGATCGACGAGATTTTGAAGATGTCACAACACATCATGATTGCACCTTGTTGAACTTCCAAGAAAAATAGTACTTTATGTGCTCAAACACACAATTTGTGTGACTTTTCAAATTTGAAGCTCGATAACTTCGGCAAATGAGGACCAAATTCCTTAAACAAAGTGTCAAATTAATCAGATCGACGAGATTTTGAAGATGTTACAACACATCATGATTGCATCTTGTTGAACTTCAGAGAAAAATAGTACTTTATGAGCTCAAACACACATCTTTTGTGACTTTTCAAACTTTGAAGCTCGATAACTTCGGCATATGAGGACCAAATTCGTTAAACAAAGTGTCAAATTAATCAGATCGACGAGATTTTGAAGATGTTACAACACACCATGATTGCATCTTGTTGAACTTCCAAGAAAAATAGTACTTTATGTGCTCAAACACACAACTTGTGTGACTTTTCAAACTTTGAAGCTCGATAACTTCGGCATATGAGGACCAAATTCCTTAAACAAAGTGTCAATATAATCAGATCGACGAGATTTTGAAGATGTCACAACACATCATGATTGCATCTTGTTGAACTTCCAAGAAAAATAGTACTTTATGTGCTCAAACACACAAGTTGTGTGACTTTTCAAACTTTGAAGCTCGATAACTTAGGCAAATGAGAACCAAATTCCTTAAACAAAGTGTCAAATTAATCAGATCGACGAGATTTTGAAGATGTTACAACACATCATGATTGCATCTTGTTGAACTTCAGAGAAAAATAGTACTTTATGAGCTCAAACACACATCTTTTGTGACTTTTCAAACTTTGAAGCTCGATAACTTCGGCATATGAGGACCAAATTCGTTAAACAAAGTGTCAAATTAATCAGATCGACGAGATTTTGAAGATGTTACAACACACCATGATTGCATCTTGTTGAACTTCCAAGAAAAATAGTACTTTATGTGCTCAAACACACAACTTGTGTGACTTTTCAAAATTTGAAGCTCGATAACTTCGGCAAATGAGGACCAAATTCCTTAAACAAAGTGTCAAATTAACCAGATCGACGAGATTTTGAAGATGTCACAACACATCATGATTGCATCTTGTTGAACTTCCAAGAAAAATAGTACTCTACGTGCTCAAACACACAAATTGTGTGACTTTTCAAAATTTGAAGCTCGATAACTTCGGCAAATGAGGACCAAATTCCTTAAACAAAGTGTCAAATTAATCAGATCGACGAGATTTTGAAGATGTTACAACACATCAGAATTGCATCTTGTTGAACTTCCGAGAAAAATAGTACTTTATGTGCTCAAACACACATCTTTTGTGACTTTTCAAACTTTGAAGCTCGATAACTTCGGCATATGAGGACCAAATTCCTTAAACAAAGTGTCAATATAATCAGATCGACGAGATTTTGAAGATGTCACAACACATCATGATTGCATCTTGTTGAACTTCCAAGAAAAATAGTACTTTATGTGCTCAAACACACAACTTGTGTGACTTTTCAAACTTTGAAGCTCGATAACTTCGGCATATGAGGACCAAATTCCTTAAACAAAGTGTCAATATAATCAGATCGACGAGATTTTGAAGATGTCACAACACATCATGATTGCATTTTGTTGAACTTCCAAGAAAAATAGTACTTTATGTGCTCAAACACACAACTTGTGTGACTTTTCAAAATTTGAAGCTCGATAACTTCGGCAAATGAGGACCAAATTCCTTAAACAAAGTGTCAAATTAATCAGATCGACGAGATTTTGAAGATGTCACAACACATCATGATTGCATCTTGTTGAACTTCCAAGAAAAATAGTACTCTATGTGCTCAAACACACAAATTGTGTGACTTTTCAAAATTTGAAGCTCGATAACTTCGGCAAATGAGGACCAAATTCCTTAAACAAAGTGTCAAATTAATCAGATCGACGAGATTTTGAAGATGTTACAACACATCAGAATTGCATCTTGTTGAACTTCCGAGAAAAATAGTACTTTATGTGCTCAAACACACATCTTTTGTGACTTTTCAAACTTTGAAGCTCGATAACTTCGGCATATGAGGACCAAATTCCTTAAACAAAGTGTCAATATAATCAGATCGACGAGATTTTGAAGATGTCACAACACATCATGATTGCATCTTGTTGAACTTCCAAGAAAAATAGTACTTTATGTGCTCAAACACACAATTTGTGTGACTTTTCAAATTTGAAGCTCGATAACTTCGGCATATGAGGACCAAATTCCTTAAACAAAGTGTCAATATAATCAGATCGACGAGATTTTGAAGATGTCACAACACATCATGATTGCATCTTGTTGAACTTCCAAGAAAAATAGTACTTTATGTGCTCAAACACACAACTTGTGTGACTTTTCAAATTTGAAGCTCGATAACTTCGGCAAATGAGGACCAAATTCCTTAAAAAAAGTGTCAAATTAATCAGATCGACGAGATTTTGAAGATGTTACAACACATCATGATTGTATCTTGTTGAACTTCAGAGAAAAATAGTACTTTATGTGCTCAAACACACAACTTGTGTGACTTTTCAAACTTTGAAGCTCGATAACTTCGGCATATGAGGACCAAATTCCTTAAACAAAGTGTCAATATAATCAGATCGACGAGATTTTGAAGATGTCACAACACATCATGATTGCATTTTGTTGAACTTCCAAGAAAAATAGTACTTTATGTGCTCAAACACACAACTTTTGTGACTTTTCAAAATTTGAAGCTCGATAACTTCGGCAAATGAGGACCAAATTCCTTAAACAAAGTGTCAAATTAATCAGATCGACGAGATTTTGAAGATGTCACAACACATCATGATTGCATCTTGTTGAACTTCCAAGAAAAATAGTACTCTATGTGCTCAAACACACAAATTGTGTGACTTTTCAAAATTTGAAGCTCGATAACTTCGGCAAATGAGGACCAAATTCCTTAAACAAAGTGTCAAATTAATCAGATCGACGAGATTTTGAAGATGTTACAACACATCAGAATTGCATCTTGTTGAACTTCCGAGAAAAATAGTACTTTATGTGCTCAAACACACATCTTTTGTGACTTTTCAAACTTTGAAGCTCGATAACTTCGGCATATGAGGACCAAATTCCTTAAACAAAGTGTCAATATAATCAGATCGACGAGATTTTGAAGATGTCACAACACATCATGATTGCATCTTGTTGAACTTCCAAGAAAAATAGTACTTTATGTGCTCAAACACACAAGTTGTGTGACTTTTCAAACTTTGAAGCTCGATAACTTAGGCAAATGAGGACCAAATTCCTTAAACAAAGTGTCAAATTAATCAGATCGACGAGATTTTGAAGATGTTACAACACATCATGATTGCATCTTGTTGAACTTCAGAGAAAAATAGTACTTTATGAGCTCAAACACACATCTTTTGTGACTTTTAAAACTTTGAAGCTCGATAACTTCGGCATATGAGGACCAAATTCCTTAAACAAAGTGTCAATATAATCAGATCGACGAGATTTTGAAGATGTCACAACACATCATGATTGCATCTTGTTGAACTTCCAAGAAAAATAGTACTTTATGTGCTCAAACACACAACTTGTGTGACTTTTCAAATTTGAAGCTCGATAACTTCGGCAAATGAGGACCAAATTCCTTAAACAAAGTGTCAAATTAATCAGATCGACGAGATTTTGAAGATGTTACAACACATCATGATTGCATCTTGTTGAACTTCAGAGAAAAATAGTACTTTATGTGCTCAAACACACAACTTGTGTGACTTTTCAAACGTTGAAGCTCGATAACTTCGGCATATGAGGACCAAATTCCTTAAACAAAGTGTCAATATAATCAGATCGACGAGATTTTGAAGATGTCACAACACATCATGATTGCATCTTGTTGAACTTCCAAGAAAAATAGTACTTTATGTGCTCAAACACACAACTTGTGTGACTTTTCAAACTTTGAAGCTCGATAACTTCGGCATATGAGGACCAAATTCCTTAAACAAAGTGTCAATATAATCAGATCGACGAGATTTTGAAGATGTCACAACACATCATGATTGCATCTTGTTGAACTTTCAAGAAAAATAGTACTTTATGTGCTCAAACACACAACTTGTGTGACTTTTCAAATTTGAAGCTCGATAACTTCGGCAAATGAGGACCAAATTCCTTAAACAAAGTGTCAAATTAATCAGATCGACGAGATTTTGAAGATGTTACAACACATCATGATTGCATCTTGTTGAACTTCAGAGAAAAATAGTACTTTATGTGCTCAAACACACAACTTGTGTGACTTTTCAAACTTTGAAGCTCGATAACTTCGGCATATGAGGACCAAATTCCTTAAACAAAGTGTCAATATAATCAGATCGACGAGATTTTGAAGATGTCACAACACATCATGATTGCATTTTGTTGAACTTCCAAGAAAAATAGTACTTTATGTGCTCAAACACACAACTTGTGTGACTTTTCAAAATTTGAAGCTCGATAACTTCGGCAAATGAGGACCAAATTCCTTAAACAAAGTGTCAAATTAATCAGATCGACGAGATTTTGAAGATGTCACAACACATCATGATTGCATCTTGTTGAACTTCCAAGAAAAATAGTACTCTATGTGCTCAAACACACAAATTGTGTGACTTTTCAAAATTTGAAGCTCGATAACTTCGGCAAATGAGGACCAAATTCCTTAAACAAAGTGTCAAATTAATCAGATCGACGAGATTTTGAAGATGTTACAACACATCAGAATTGCATCTTGTTGAACTTCCGAGAAAAATAGTACTTTATGTGCTCAAACACACATCTTTTGTGACTTTTCAAACTTTGAAGCTCGATAACTTCGGCATATGAGGACCAAATTCCTTAAACAAAGTGTCAATATAATCAGATCGACGAGATTTTGAAGATGTCACAACACATCATGATTGCATCTTGTTGAACTTCCAAGAAAAATAGTACTTTATGTGCTCAAACACACAATTTGTGTGACTTTTCAAATTTGAAGCTCGATAACTTCGGCATATGAGGACCAAATTCCTTAAACAAAGTGTCAATATAATCAGATCGACGAGATTTTGAAGATGTCACAACACATCATGATTGCATCTTGTTGAACTTCCAAGAAAAATAGTACTTTATGTGCTCAAACACACAACTTGTGTGACTTTTCAAATTTGAAGCTCGATAACTTCGGCAAATGAGGACCAAATTCCTTAAAAAAAGTGTCAAATTAATCAGATCGACGAGATTTTGAAGATGTTACAACACATCATGATTGTATCTTGTTGAACTTCAGAGAAAAATAGTACTTTATGTGCTCAAACACACAACTTGTGTGACTTTTCAAACTTTGAAGCTCGATAACTTCGGCATATGAGGACCAAATTCCTTAAAGAAAGTGTCAATATAATCAGATCGACGAGATTTTGAAGATGTCACAACACATCATGATTGCATTTTGTTGAACTTCCAAGAAAAATAGTACTTTATGTGCTCAAACACACAACTTTTGTGACTTTTCAAATTTTGAAGCTCGATAACTTCGGCATATGAGGACCAAATTCCTTAAACAAAGTGTCAATATAATCAGATCGACGAGATTTTGAAGATGTCACAACACATCATGATTGCATCTTGTTGAACTTCCAAGAAAAATAGTACTTTATGTGCTCAAACACACAACTTGTGTGACTTTTCAAATTTGAAGCTCGATAACTTCGGAAAATGTGGTAAAATTCCTTAAACAAAGTGTCAACTTAATCAGATCGACGAGATTTTGAAGATGTTACAACACATCATGATTGCATCTTGTTGAACTTCCAAGAAAAATAGTACTATATGTGCTCAAACACACATCTTGTGTGACTTTTCAAACTTTGAAGCTCGATAACTTCGGCAAATGAGGACCAAATTCCTTAAACAAAGTGTCAAATTAATCAGATCGACGAGATTTTGAAGATGTTACAACACATCAGAATTGCATCTTGTTGAACTTCCAAGAAAATTAGTACTTTATGTGCTCAAACACACAACTTGTGTGACTTTTCAAACTTTGAAGCTCGATAACTTCGGCATATGATAACCAAATTCCTTAAACAAAGTGTCAATATCATCAGATCGACGAGATTTTGAAGATCTCACAACACATCATGATTGCATCTTGTTGAACTTCCAAGAAAAATAGTACTTTATGTGCTCAAACACAAAACTTGTGTGACTTTTCAAATTTTGAAGCTCGATAACTTCGGCATATGAGGACCAAATTCCTTAAACAAAGTGTCAATATAATCAGATCGACGAGATTTTGAAGATGTCACAACACATCATGATTGCATCTTGTTGAACTTCCAAGAAAAATAGTACTTTATGTGCTCAAACACACATCTTGTGTGACTTTTCAAACTTTGAAGCTCGATAACTTCGGCATATGATGACCAAATTCCTTAAACAAAGTGTCAATATAATCAGATCGACGAGATTTTGGAGATGTTACAACACATCATGATTGCATCTTGTTGAACTTCCGAGAAAAATAGTACTTTATGTGCTCAAACACACAACTTGAGTGACTTTTCAAACTTTGAAGCTCGATAACTTCGGCAAATGAGGACCAAATTCCTTAAACAAAGTGTCAAATTAATCAGATCGACGAGATTTTGAAGATGTTACAACACATCATGATTGCATCTTGTTGAACTTCCAAGAAAAATAGTACTCTATGTGCTCAAACACACAAATTGTGTGACTTTTCAAAATTTGAAGCTCGATAACTTCGGCAAATGAGGACCAAATTCCTTAAACAAAGTGTCAAATTAATCAGATCGACGAGATTTTGAAGATGTTACAACACATCAGAATTGCATCTTGTTGAACTTCAGAGAAAAATAGTACTTTATGTGCTCAAACACACAACTTTTGTGACTTTTCAAAATTTGAAGCTCGATAACTTCGGCAAATGAGGACCAAATTCCTTAAACAAAGTGTCAAATTAATCAGATCGACGAGATTTTGAAGATGTCACAACACATCATGATTGCATCTTGTTGAACTTCCAAGAAAAATAGTACTCTATGTGCTCAAACACACAAATTGTGTGACTTTTCAAAATTTGAAGCTCGATAACTTCGGCAAATGAGGACCAAATTCCTTACACAAAGTGTCAAATTAATCAGATCGACGAGATTTTGAAGATGTCACAACACATCATGATTGCATCTTGTTGAACTTCCAAGAAAAATAGTACTTTATGTGCTCAAACACACAACTTGTGTGACTTTTCAAATTTGAAGCTCGATAACTTCGGAAAATGTGGTAAAATTCCTTAAACAAAGTGTCAACTTAATCAGATCGACGAGATTTTGAAGATGTTACAACACATCATGATTGCATCTTGTTGAACTTCCAAGAAAAATAGTACTATATGTGCTCAAACACACATCTTGTGTGACTTTTCAAACTTTGAAGCTCGATAACTTCGGCAAATGAGGACCAAATTCCTTAAACAAAGTGTCAAATTAATCAGATCGACGAGATTTTGAAGATGTTACAACACATCAGAATTGCATCTTGTTGAACTTCCAAGAAAATTAGTACTTTATGTGCTCAAACACACAACTTGTGTGACTTTTCAAACTTTGAAGCTCGATAACTTCGGCATATGATAACCAAATTCCTTAAACAAAGTGTCAATATCATCAGATCGACGAGATTTTGAAGATCTCACAACACATCATGATTGCATCTTGTTGAACTTCCAAGAAAAATAGTACTTTATGTGCTCAAACACAAAACTTGTGTGACTTTTCAAATTTTGAAGCTCGATAACTTCGGCATATGAGGACCAAATTCCTTAAACAAAGTGTCAATATAATCAGATCGACGAGATTTTGAAGATGTCACAACACATCATGATTGCATCTTGTTGAACTTCCAAGAAAAATAGTACTTTATGTGCTCAAACACACATCTTGTGTGACTTTTCAAACTTTGAAGCTCGATAACTTCGGCATATGATGACCAAATTCCTTAAACAAAGTGTCAATATAATCAGATCGACGAGATTTTGGAGATGTTACAACACATCATGATTGCATCTTGTTGAACTTCCGAGAAAAATAGTACTTTATGTGCTCAAACACACAACTTGAGTGACTTTTCAAACTTTGAAGCTCGATAACTTCGGCAAATGAGGACCAAATTCCTTAAACAAAGTGTCAAATTAATCAGATCGACGAGATTTTGAAGATGTTACAACACATCATGATTGCATCTTGTTGAACTTCCAAGAAAAATAGTACTCTATGTGCTCAAACACACAAATTGTGTGACTTTTCAAAATTTGAAGCTCGATAACTTCGGCAAATGAGGACCAAATTCCTTAAACAAAGTGTCAAATTAATCAGATCGACGAGATTTTGAAGATGTTACAACACATCAGAATTGCATCTTGTTGAACTTCAGAGAAAAATAGTACTTTATGTGCTCAAACACACAACTTTTGTGACTTTTCAAAATTTGAAGCTCGATAACTTCGGCAAATGAGGACCAAATTCCTTAAACAAAGTGTCAAATTAATCAGATCGACGAGATTTTGAAGATGTCACAACACATCATGATTGCATCTTGTTGAACTTCCAAGAAAAATAGTACTCTATGTGCTCAAACACACAAATTGTGTGACTTTTCAAAATTTGAAGCTCGATAACTTCGGCAAATGAGGACCAAATTCCTTACACAAAGTGTCAAATTAATCAGATCGACGAGATTTTGAAGATGTTACAACACATCAGAATTGCATCTTGTTGAACTTCCGAGAAAAATAGTACTTTATGTGCTCAAACACACATCTTTTGTGACTTTTCAAACTTTGAAGCTCGATAACTTCGGCATATGAGGACCAAATTCCTTAAACAAAGTGTCAATATAATCAGATCGACGAGATTTTGAAGATGTCACAACACATCATGATTGCATCTTGTTGAACTTCCAAGAAAAATAGTACTTTATGTGCTCAAACACACAATTTGTGTGACTTTTCAAATTTGAAGCTCGATAACTTCGGCAAATGAGGACCAAATTCCTTAAACAAAGTGTCAAATTAATCAGATCGACGAGATTTTGAAGATGTTACAACACAACATGATTGCATCTTGTTGAACTTCCAAGAAAAATAGTACTTTATGTGCTCAAACACACAACTTGTGTGACTTTTCAAACTTTGAAGCTCGATAACTTCGGCATATGAGGACCAAATTCCTTAAACAAAGTGTCAATATAATCAGATCGACGAGATTTTGAAGATGTCACAACACATCATGATTGCATCTTGTTGAACTTCCAAGAAAAATAGTACTTTATGTGCTCAAACACACAACTTGTGTGACTTTTCAAATTTGAAGCTCGATAACTTCGGCAAATGAGGACCAAATTCCTTAAACAAAGTGTCAAATTAATCAGATCGACGAGATTTTGAAGATGTTACAACACATCATGATTGCATCTTGTTGAACTTCAGAGAAAAATAGTACTTTATGTGCTCAAACACACAACTTGTGTGACTTTTCAAACGTTGAAGCTCGATAACTTCGGCATATGAGGACCAAATTCCTTAAACAAAATGTCAATATAATCAGATCGACGAGATTTTGAAGATGTCACAACACATCATGATTGCATCTTGTTGAACTTCCAAGAAAAATAGTACTTTATGTGCTCAAACACACAACTTGTGTGACTTTTCAAATTTGAAGCTCGATAACTTCGGCAAATGAGGACCAAATTCCTTAAACAAAGTGTCAAATTAATCAGATCGACGAGATTTTGAAGATGTTACAACACAACATGATTGCATCTTGTTGAACTTCCAAGAAAAATAGTACTTTATGTGCTCAAACACACAACTTGTGTGACTTTTCAAATTTTGAAGCTCGATAACTTCGGCATATGATAACCAAATTCCTTAAACAAAGTGTCAATATCATCAGATCGACGAGATTTTGAAGATCTCACAACACATCATGATTGCATCTTGTTGAACTTCCAAGAAAAATAGTACTTTATGTGCTCAAACACAAAACTTGTGTGACTTTTCAAACTTTGAAGCTCGATAACTTCGGCATATGAGGACCAAATTCCTTAAACAAAGTGTCAATATAATCAGATCGACGAGATTTTGAAGATGTCACAACACATCATGATTGCATTTTGTTGAACTTCCAAGAAAAATAGTACTTTATGTGCTCAAACACACAACTTGTGTGACTTTTCAAAATTTGAAGCTCGATAACTTCGGCAAATGAGGACCAAATTCCTTAAACAAAGTGTCAAATTAATCAGATCGACGAGATTTTGAAGATGTTACAACACATCAGAATTGCATCTTGTTGAACTTCCGAGAAAAATAGTACTCTATGTGCTCAAACACACAAATTGTGTGACTTTTCAAAATTTGAAGCTCGATAACTTCGGCAAATGAGGACCAAATTCCTTAAACAAAGTGTCAAATTAATCAGATCGACGAGATTTTGAAGATGTTACAACACATCATGATTGCATCTTGTTGAACTTCAGAGAAAAATAGTACTTTATGTGCTCAAACACACAACTTGTGTGACTTTTCAAACTTTGAAGCTCGATAACTTCGGCATATGAGGACCAAATTCCTTAAACAAAGTGTCAATATAATCAGATCGACGAGATTTTGAAGATGTCACAACACATCATGATTGCATCTTGTTGAACTTCCAAGAAAAATAGTACTCTATGTGCTCAAACACACAAATTGTGTGACTTTTCAAAATTTGAAGCTCGATAACTTCGGCAAATGAGGACCAAATTCCTTAAACAAAGTGTCAAATTAATCAGATCGACGAGATTTTGAAGATGTTACAACACATCAGAATTGCATCTTGTTGAACTTCCGAGAAAAATAGTACTTTATGTGCTCAAACACACATCTTTTGTGACTTTTCAAACTTTGAAGCTCGATAACTTCGGCATATGAGGACCAAATTCCTTAAACAAAGTGTCAATATAATCAGATCGACGAGATTTTGAAGATGTCACAACACATCATGATTGCATCTTGTTGAACTTCCAAGAAAAATAGTACTTTATGTGCTCAAACACACAATTTGTGTGACTTTTCAAATTTGAAGCTCGATAACTTCGGCATATGAGGACCAAATTCCTTAAACAAAGTGTCAATATAATCAGATCGACGAGATTTTGAAGATGTCACAACACATCATGATTGCATCTTGTTGAACTTCCAAGAAAAATAGTACTCTATGTGCTCAAACACACAAATTGTGTGACTTTTCAAAATTTGAAGCTCGATAACTTCGGCAAATGAGGACCAAATTCCTTAAACAAAGTGTCAAATTAATCAGATCGACGAGATTTTGAAGATGTTACAACACATCAGAATTGCATCTTGTTGAACTTCCGAGAAAAATAGTACTTTATGTGCTCAAACACACATCTTTTGTGACTTTTCAAACTTTGAAGCTCGATAACTTCGGCATATGAGGACCAAATTCCTTAAACAAAGTGTCAATATAATCAGATCGACGAGATTTTGAAGATGTCACAACACATCATGATTGTATCTTGTTGAACTTCAGAGAAAAATAGTACTTTATGTGCTCAAACACACAACTTGTGTGACTTTTCAAACTTTGAAGCTCGATAACTTCGGCATATGAGGACCAAATTCCTTAAACAAAGTGTCAATATAATCAGATCGACGAGATTTTGAAGATGTCACAACACATCATGATTGCATTTTGTTGAACTTCCAAGAAAAATAGTACTTTATGTGCTCAAACACACAACTTGTGTGACTTTTCAAAATTTGAAGCTCGATAACTTCGGCAAATGAGGACCAAATTCCTTAAACAAAGTGTCAAATTAATCAGATCGACGAGATTTTGAAGATGTCACAACACATCATGATTGCATCTTGTTGAACTTCCAAGAAAAATAGTACTCTATGTGCTCAAACACACAAATTGTGTGACTTTTCAAAATTTGAAGCTCGATAACTTCGGCAAATGAGGACCAAATTCCTTAAACAAAGTGTCAAATTAATCAGATCGACGAGATTTTGAAGATGTTACAACACATCAGAATTGCATCTTGTTGAACTTCCGAGAAAAATAGTACTTTATGTGCTCAAACACACATCTTTTGTGACTTTTCAAACTTTGAAGCTCGATAACTTCGGCATATGAGGACCAAATTCCTTAAACAAAGTGTCAATATAATCAGATCGACGAGATTTTGAAGATGTTACAACACAACATGATTGCATCTTGTTGAACTTCCAAGAAAAATAGTACTTTATGTGCTCAAACACACAACTTGTGTGACTTTTCAAACTTTGAAGCTCGATAACTTCGGCATATGAGGACCAAATTCCTTAAACAAAGTGTCAATATAATCAGATCGACGAGATTTTGAAGATGTCACAACACATCATGATTGCATCTCGTTGAACTTCCAAGAAAAATAGTACTTTATGTGCTCAAACACACAACTTGTGTGACTTTTCAAATTTGAAGCTCGATAACTTCGGCAAATGAGGACCAAATTCCTTAAACAAAGTGTCAAATTAATCAGATCGACGAGATTTTGAAGATGTTACAACACATCATGATTGCATCTTGTTGAACTTCCGAGAAAAATAGTACTTTATGTGCTCAAACACACATCTTGTGTGACTTTTCAAACTTTGAAGCTCGATAACTTCGGCAAATGAGGACCAAATTCCTTAAACAAAGTGTCAAATTAATCAGATCGACGAGATTTTGAAGATGTTACAACACAACATGATTGCATCTTGTTGAACTTCCAAGAAAATTAGTACTTTATGTGCTCAAACACACAACTTGTGTGACTTTTCAAATTTGAAGCTCGATAACTTCGGCAAATGAGGACCAAATTCCTTAAACAAAGTGTCAAATTAATCAGATCGACGAGATTTTGAAGATGTCACAACACATCATGATTGCATCTTGTTGAACTTCCAAGAAAAATAGTACTTTATGTGCTCAAACACACAATTTGTGTGACTTTTCAAATTTGAAGCTCGATAACTTCGGCAAATGAGGACCAAATTCCTTAAACAAAGTGTCAAATTAATCAGATCGACGAGATTTTCAAGATGTTACAACACAACATGATTGCATCTTGTTGAACTTCCAAGAAAAATAGTACTTTATGTGCTCAAACACACAACTTGTGTGACTTTTCAAATTTGAAGCTCGATAACTTCGGCAAATGAGGACCAAATTCCTTAAACAAAGTGTCAAATTAATCAGATCGACGAGATTTTGAAGATGTTACAACACATCATGATTGCATCTTGTTGAACTTCCAAGAAAATTAGTACTTTATGTGCTCAAACACACATCTTGTGTGACTTTTCAAACTTTGAAGCTCGATAACTTCGGCAAATGACGACCAAATTCCTTAAACAAAGTGTCAAATTAATCAGATCGACGAGATTTTGAAGATGTTACAACACAACATGATTGCATCTTGTTGAACTTCCAAGAAAATTAGTACTTTATGTGCTCAAACACACAACTTGTGTGACTTTTCAAATTTGAAGCTCGATAACTTCGGCAAATGAGGACCAAATTCCTTAAACAAAGTGTCAAATTAATCAGATCGACGAGATTTTGAAGATGTTACAACACATCATGATTGCATCTTGTTGAACTTCAGAGAAAAATAGTACTTTATGTGCTCAAACACACAACTTGTGTGACTTTTCAAACTTTGAAGCTCGATAACTTCGGCAAATGAGGACCAAATTCCTTAAACAAAGTGTCAAATTAATCAGATCGACGAGATTTTGAAGATGTTACAACACAACATGATTGCATCTTGTTGAACTTCCAAGAAAATTAGTACTTTATGTGCTCAAACACACAACTTGTGTGACTTTTCAAACTTTGAAGCTCGATAACTTCGGCAAATGAGGACCAAATTCCTTAAACAAAGTGTCAAATTAATCAGATCGACGAGATTTTGAAGATGTTATAACACATCATGATTGCATCTTGTTGAACTTCAGAGAAAAATAGTACTTTATGTGCTCAAACACACAATTTGTGTGACTTTTCAAATTTGAAGCTCGATAACTTCGGCAAATGAGGACCAAATTCCTTAAACAAAGTGTCAAATTAATCAGATCGACGAGATTTTGAAGATGTTACAACACAACATGATTGCATCTTGTTGAACTTCCAAGAAAAATAGTACTCTATGTGCTCAAACACACAAATTGTGTGACTTTTCAAAATTTGAAGCTCGATAACTTCGGCAAATGAGGACCAAATTCCTTAAACAAAGTGTCAAATTAATCAGATCGACGAGATTTTGAAGATGTTACAACACATCAGAATTGCATCTTGTTGAACTTCCGAGAAAAATAGTACTTTATGTGCTCAAACACACATCTTTTGTGACTTTTCAAACTTTGAAGCTCGATAACTTCGGCATATGAGGACCAAATTCCTTAAACAAAGTGTCAATATAATCAGATCGACGAGATTTTGAAGATGTTACAACACAACATGATTGCATCTTGTTGAACTTCCAAGAAAAATAGTACTTTATGTGCTCAAACACACAACTTGTGTGACTTTTCAAACTTTTAAGCTCGATAACTTCGGCATATGAGGACCAAATTCCTTAAACAAAGTGTCAATATAATCAGATCGACGAGATTTTGAAGATGTCACAACACATCATGATTGCATCTCGTTGAACTTCCAAGAAAAATAGTACTTTATGTGCTCAAACACACAACTTGTGTGACTTTTCAAATTTGAAGCTCGATAACTTCGGCAAATGAGGACCAAATTCCTTAAACAAAGTGTCAAATTAATCAGATCGACGAGATTTTGAAGATGTTACAACACATCATGATTGCATCTTGTTGAACTTCCGAGAAAAATAGTACTTTATGTGCTCAAACACACATCTTGTGTGACTTTTCAAACTTTGAAGCTCGATAACTTCGGCAAATGAGGACCAAATTCCTTAAACAAAGTGTCAAATTAATCAGATCGACGAGATTTTGAAGATGTTACAACACAACATGATTGCATCTTGTTGAACTTCCAAGAAAATTAGTACTTTATGTGCTCAAACACACAACTTGTGTGACTTTTCAAATTTGAAGCTCGATAACTTCGGCAAATGAGGACCAAATTCCTTAAACAAAGTGTCAAATTAATCAGATCGACGAGATTTTGAAGATGTCACAACACATCATGATTGCATCTTGTTGAACTTCCAAGAAAAATAGTACTTTATGTGCTCAAACACACAACTTGTGTGACTTTTCAAATTTGAAGCTCGATAACTTCGGCAAATGAGGACCAAATTCCTTAAACAAAGTGTCAAATTAATCAGATCGACGAGATTTTGAAGATGTTACAACACATCATGATTGCATCTTGTTGAACTTCCAAGAAAATTAGTACTTTATGTGCTCAAACACACATCTTGTGTGACTTTTCAAACTTTGAAGCTCGATAACTTCGGCAAATGACGACCAAATTCCTTAAACAAAGTGTCAAATTAATCAGATCGACGAGATTTTGAAGATGTTACAACACAACATGATTGCATCTTGTTGAACTTCCAAGAAAATTAGTACTTTATGTGCTCAAACACACAACTTGTGTGACTTTTCAAATTTGAAGCTCGATAACTTCGGCAAATGAGGACCAAATTCCTTAAACAAAGTGTCAAATTAATCAGATCGACGAGATTTTGAAGATGTTACAACACATCATGATTGCATCTTGTTGAACTTCAGAGAAAAATAGTACTTTATGTGCTCAAACACACAACTTGTGTGACTTTTCAAACTTTGAAGCTCGATAACTTCGGCAAATGAGGACCAAATTCCTTAAACAAAGTGTCAAATTAATCAGATCGACGAGATTTTGAAGATGTTACAACACAACATGATTGCATCTTGTTGAACTTCCAAGAAAATTAGTACTTTATGTGCTCAAACACACAACTTGTGTGACTTTTCAAACTTTGAAGCTCGATAACTTCGGCAAATGAGGACCAAATTCCTTAAACAAAGTGTCAAATTAATCAGATCGACGAGATTTTGAAGATGTTACAACACATCATGATTGCATCTTGTTGAACTTCAGAGAAAAATAGTACTTTATGTGCTCAAACACACAATTTGTGTGACTTTTCAAATTTGAAGCTCGATAACTTCGGCAAATGAGGACCAAATTCCTTAAACAAAGTGTCAAATTAATCAGATCGACGAGATTTTGAAGATGTTACAACACAACATGATTGCATCTTGTTGAACTTCCAAGAAAAATAGTACTTTATGTGCTCAAACACACAACTTGTGTGACTTTTCAAACTTTGAAGCTCGATAACTTCGGCAAATGAGGACCAAATTCCTTAAACAAAGTGTCAAATTAATCAGATCGACGAGATTTTGAAGATGTTACAACACAACATGATTGCATCTTGTTGAACTTCCAAGAAAAATAGTACTTTATGTGCTCAAACACACAACTTGTGTGACTTTTCAAATTTGAAGCTCGATAACTTCGGAAAATGTGGTAAAATTCCTTAAACAAAGTGTCAAATTAATCAGATCGACGAGATTTTGAAGATGTTACAACACATCATGATTGCATCTTGTTGAACTTCCAAGAAAAATAGTACTATATGTGCTCAAACACACATCTTGTGTGACTTTTCAAACTTTGAAGCTCGATAACTTCGGCAAATGAGGACCAAATTCCTTAAACAAAGTGTCAAATTAATCAGATCGACGAGATTTTGAAGATGTTACAACACATCATGATTGCATCTTGTTGAACTTCACAGAAAAATAGTACTTTATGTGCTCAAACACACAACTTGTGTGACTTTTCAAACTTTGAAGCTCGATAACTTCGGCATATGAGGACCAAATTCCTTAAACAAAGTGTCAATATAATCAGATCGACGAGATTTTGAAGATGTCACAACACATCATGATTGCATCTTGTTGAACTTCCAAGAAAAATAGTACTTTATGTGCTCAAACACACATCTTGTGTGACTTTTCAAACTTTGAAGCTCGATAACTTCGGCATATGATGACCAAATTCCTTAAACAAAGTGTCAATATAATCAGATCGACGAGATTTTGGAGATGTTACAACACATCATGATTGCATCTTGTTGAACTTCCGAGAAAAATAGTACTTTATGTGCTCAAACACACAACTTGAGTGACTTTTCAAACTTTGAAGCTCGATAACTTCGGCAAATGAGGACCAAATTCCTTAAACAAAGTGTCAAATTAATCAGATCGACGAGATTTTGAAGATGTTACAACACATCATGATTGCATCTTGTTGAACTTCCAAGAAAAATAGTACTTTATGTGCTCAAACACACAATTTGTGTGACTTTTCAAATTTGAAGCTCGATAACTTCGGCAAATGAGGACCAAATTCCTTAAACAAAGTGTCAAATTAATCAGATCGACGAGATTTTGAAGATGTTACAACACAACATGATTGCATCTTGTTGAACTTCCAAGAAAATTAGTACTTTATGTGCTCAAACACACAACTTGTGTGACTTTTCAAACTTTGAAGCTCGATAACTTCGGCATATGAGGACCAAATTCCTTAAACAAAGTGTCAATATAATCAGATCGACGAGATTTTGAAGATGTCACAACACATCATGATTGCATCTTGTTGAACTTCCAAGAAAAATAGTACTTTATGTGCTCAAACACACAACTTGTGTGACTTTTCAAATTTGAAGCTCGATAACTTCGGCAAATGAGGACCAAATTCCTTAAACAAAGTGTCAAATTAATCAGATCGACGAGATTTTGAAGATGTTACAACACATCAGAATTGCATCTTGTTGAACTTCCGAGAAAAATAGTACTTTATGTGCTCAAACACACAACTTGTGTGACTTTTCAAACTTTGAAGCTCGATAACTTCGGCATATGAGCACCAAATTCCTTAAACAAAGTGTCAAATTAATCAGATCGACGAGATTTTCAAGATGTTACAACACAACATGATTGCATCTTGTTGAACTTCCAAGAAAAATAGTACTTTATGTGCTCAAACACACAACTTGTGTGACTTTTCAAATTTGAAGCTCGATAACTTCGGCAAATGAGGACCAAATTCCTTAAACAAAGTGTCAAATTAATCAGATCGACGAGATTTTGAAGATGTTACAACACATCATGATTGCATCTTGTTGAACTTCCAAGAAAATTAGTACTTTATGTGCTCAAACACACATCTTGTGTGACTTTTCAAACTTTGAAGCTCGATAACTTCGGCAAATGACGACCAAATTCCTTAAACAAAGTGTCAAATTAATCAGATCGACGAGATTTTGAAGATGTTACAACACAACATGATTGCATCTTGTTGAACTTCCAAGAAAATTAGTACTTTATGTGCTCAAACACACAACTTGTGTGACTTTTCAAATTTGAAGCTCGATAACTTCGGCAAATGAGGACCAAATTCCTTAAACAAAGTGTCAAATTAATCAGATCGACGAGATTTTGAAGATGTTACAACACATCATGATTGCATCTTGTTGAACTTCAGAGAAAAATAGTACTTTATGTGCTCAAACACACAACTTGTGTGACTTTTCAAACTTTGAAGCTCGATAACTTCGGCAAATGAGGACCAAATTCCTTAAACAAAGTGTCAAATTAATCAGATCGACGAGATTTTGAAGATGTTACAACACAACATGATTGCATCTTGTTGAACTTCCAAGAAAATTAGTACTTTATGTGCTCAAACACACAACTTGTGTGACTTTTCAAACTTTGAAGCTCGATAACTTCGGCAAATGAGGACCAAATTCCTTAAACAAAGTGTCAAATTAATCAGATCGACGAGATTTTGAAGATGTTATAACACATCATGATTGCATCTTGTTGAACTTCAGAGAAAAATAGTACTTTATGTGCTCAAACACACAATTTGTGTGACTTTTCAAATTTGAAGCTCGATAACTTCGGCAAATGAGGACCAAATTCCTTAAACAAAGTGTCAAATTAATCAGATCGACGAGATTTTGAAGATGTTACAACACAACATGATTGCATCTTGTTGAACTTCCAAGAAAAATAGTACTCTATGTGCTCAAACACACAAATTGTGTGACTTTTCAAAATTTGAAGCTCGATAACTTCGGCAAATGAGGACCAAATTCCTTAAACAAAGTGTCAAATTAATCAGATCGACGAGATTTTGAAGATGTTACAACACATCATGATTGCATCTTGTTGAACTTCCAAGAAAATTAGTACTTTATGTGCTCAAACACACAACTTGTGTGACTTTTCAAACTTTGAAGCTCGATAACTTCGGCATATGAGGACCAAATTCCTTAAACAAAGTGTCAATATAATCAGATCGACGAGATTTTGAAGATGTCACAACACATCATGATTGCATCTTGTTGAACTTCCAAGAAAAATAGTACTTTATGTGCTCAAACACACAACTTGTGTGACTTTTCAAATTTGAAGCTCGATAACTTCGGCAAATGAGGACCAAATTCCTTAAACAAAGTGTCAAATTAATCAGATCGACGAGATTTTGAAGATGTTACAACACATCAGAATTGCATCTTGTTGAACTTCCGAGAAAAATAGTACTTTATGTGCTCAAACACACAACTTGTGTGACTTTTCAAACTTTGAAGCTCGATAACTTCGGCATATGAGCACCAAATTCCTTAAACAAAGTGTCAAATTAATCAGATCGACGAGATTTTCAAGATGTTACAACACAACATGATTGCATCTTGTTGAACTTCCAAGAAAAATAGTACTTTATGTGCTCAAACACACAACTTGTGTGACTTTTCAAATTTGAAGCTCGATAACTTCGGCAAATGAGGACCAAATTCCTTAAACAAAGTGTCAAATTAATCAGATCGACGAGATTTTGAAGATGTTACAACACATCATGATTGCATCTTGTTGAACTTCCAAGAAAATTAGTACTTTATGTGCTCAAACACACATCTTGTGTGACTTTTCAAACTTTGAAGCTCGATAACTTCGGCAAATGACGACCAAATTCCTTAAACAAAGTGTCAAATTAATCAGATCGACGAGATTTTGAAGATGTTACAACACAACATGATTGCATCTTGTTGAACTTCCAAGAAAATTAGTACTTTATGTGCTCAAACACACAACTTGTGTGACTTTTCAAATTTGAAGCTCGATAACTTCGGCAAATGAGGACCAAATTCCTTAAACAAAGTGTCAAATTAATCAGATCGACGAGATTTTGAAGATGTTACAACACATCATGATTGCATCTTGTTGAACTTCAGAGAAAAATAGTACTTTATGTGCTCAAACACACAACTTGTGTGACTTTTCAAACTTTGAAGCTCGATAACTTCGGCAAATGAGGACCAAATTCCTTAAACAAAGTGTCAAATTAATCAGATCGACGAGATTTTGAAGATGTTACAACACAACATGATTGCATCTTGTTGAACTTCCAAGAAAATTAGTACTTTATGTGCTCAAACACACAACTTGTGTGACTTTTCAAACTTTGAAGCTCGATAACTTCGGCAAATGAGGACCAAATTCCTTAAACAAAGTGTCAAATTAATCAGATCGACGAGATTTTGAAGATGTTATAACACATCATGATTGCATCTTGTTGAACTTCAGAGAAAAATAGTACTTTATGTGCTCAAACACACAATTTGTGTGACTTTTCAAATTTGAAGCTCGATAACTTCGGCAAATGAGGACCAAATTCCTTAAACAAAGTGTCAAATTAATCAGATCGACGAGATTTTGAAGATGTTACAACACAACATGATTGCATCTTGTTGAACTTCCAAGAAAAATAGTACTCTATGTGCTCAAACACACAAATTGTGTGACTTTTCAAAATTTGAAGCTCGATAACTTCGGCAAATGAGGACCAAATTCCTTAAACAAAGTGTCAAATTAATCAGATCGACGAGATTTTGAAGATGTTACAACACATCAGAATTGCATCTTGTTGAACTTCCGAGAAAAATAGTACTTTATGTGCTCAAACACACATCTTTTGTGACTTTTCAAACTTTGAAGCTCGATAACTTCGGCATATGAGGACCAAATTCCTTAAACAAAGTGTCAATATAATCAGATCGACGAGATTTTGAAGATGTTACAACACAACATGATTGCATCTTGTTGAACTTCCAAGAAAAATAGTACTTTATGTGCTCAAACACACAACTTGTGTGACTTTTCAAACTTTTAAGCTCGATAACTTCGGCATATGAGGACCAAATTCCTTAAACAAAGTGTCAATATAATCAGATCGACGAGATTTTGAAGATGTCACAACACATCATGATTGCATCTCGTTGAACTTCCAAGAAAAATAGTACTTTATGTGCTCAAACACACAACTTGTGTGACTTTTCAAATTTGAAGCTCGATAACTTCGGCAAATGAGGACCAAATTCCTTAAACAAAGTGTCAAATTAATCAGATCGACGAGATTTTGAAGATGTTACAACACATCATGATTGCATCTTGTTGAACTTCCGAGAAAAATAGTACTTTATGTGCTCAAACACACATCTTGTGTGACTTTTCAAACTTTGAAGCTCGATAACTTCGGCAAATGAGGACCAAATTCCTTAAACAAAGTGTCAAATTAATCAGATCGACGAGATTTTGAAGATGTTACAACACAACATGATTGCATCTTGTTGAACTTCCAAGAAAATTAGTACTTTATGTGCTCAAACACACAACTTGTGTGACTTTTCAAATTTGAAGCTCGATAACTTCGGCAAATGAGGACCAAATTCCTTAAACAAAGTGTCAAATTAATCAGATCGACGAGATTTTGAAGATGTCACAACACATCATGATTGCATCTTGTTGAACTTCCAAGAAAAATAGTACTTTATGTGCTCAAACACACAACTTGTGTGACTTTTCAAATTTGAAGCTCGATAACTTCGGCAAATGAGGACCAAATTCCTTAAACAAAGTGTCAAATTAATCAGATCGACGAGATTTTGAAGATGTTACAACACATCATGATTGCATCTTGTTGAACTTCCAAGAAAATTAGTACTTTATGTGCTCAAACACACATCTTGTGTGACTTTTCAAACTTTGAAGCTCGATAACTTCGGCAAATGACGACCAAATTCCTTAAACAAAGTGTCAAATTAATCAGATCGACGAGATTTTGAAGATGTTACAACACAACATGATTGCATCTTGTTGAACTTCCAAGAAAATTAGTACTTTATGTGCTCAAACACACAACTTGTGTGACTTTTCAAATTTGAAGCTCGATAACTTCGGCAAATGAGGACCAAATTCCTTAAACAAAGTGTCAAATTAATCAGATCGACGAGATTTTGAAGATGTTACAACACATCATGATTGCATCTTGTTGAACTTCAGAGAAAAATAGTACTTTATGTGCTCAAACACACAACTTGTGTGACTTTTCAAACTTTGAAGCTCGATAACTTCGGCAAATGAGGACCAAATTCCTTAAACAAAGTGTCAAATTAATCAGATCGACGAGATTTTGAAGATGTTACAACACAACATGATTGCATCTTGTTGAACTTCCAAGAAAATTAGTACTTTATGTGCTCAAACACACAACTTGTGTGACTTTTCAAACTTTGAAGCTCGATAACTTCGGCAAATGAGGACCAAATTCCTTAAACAAAGTGTCAAATTAATCAGATCGACGAGATTTTGAAGATGTTACAACACATCATGATTGCATCTTGTTGAACTTCAGAGAAAAATAGTACTTTATGTGCTCAAACACACAATTTGTGTGACTTTTCAAATTTGAAGCTCGATAACTTCGGCAAATGAGGACCAAATTCCTTAAACAAAGTGTCAAATTAATCAGATCGACGAGATTTTGAAGATGTTACAACACAACATGATTGCATCTTGTTGAACTTCCAAGAAAAATAGTACTTTATGTGCTCAAACACACAACTTGTGTGACTTTTCAAACTTTGAAGCTCGATAACTTCGGCAAATGAGGACCAAATTCCTTAAACAAAGTGTCAAATTAATCAGATCGACGAGATTTTGAAGATGTTACAACACAACATGATTGCATCTTGTTGAACTTCCAAGAAAAATAGTACTTTATGTGCTCAAACACACAACTTGTGTGACTTTTCAAATTTGAAGCTCGATAACTTCGGAAAATGTGGTAAAATTCCTTAAACAAAGTGTCAAATTAATCAGATCGACGAGATTTTGAAGATGTTACAACACATCATGATTGCATCTTGTTGAACTTCCAAGAAAAATAGTACTATATGTGCTCAAACACACATCTTGTGTGACTTTTCAAACTTTGAAGCTCGATAACTTCGGCAAATGAGGACCAAATTCCTTAAACAAAGTGTCAAATTAATCAGATCGACGAGATTTTGAAGATGTTACAACACATCATGATTGCATCTTGTTGAACTTCACAGAAAAATAGTACTTTATGTGCTCAAACACACAACTTGTGTGACTTTTCAAACTTTGAAGCTCGATAACTTCGGCATATGAGGACCAAATTCCTTAAACAAAGTGTCAATATAATCAGATCGACGAGATTTTGAAGATGTCACAACACATCATGATTGCATCTTGTTGAACTTCCAAGAAAAATAGTACTTTATGTGCTCAAACACACATCTTGTGTGACTTTTCAAACTTTGAAGCTCGATAACTTCGGCATATGATGACCAAATTCCTTAAACAAAGTGTCAATATAATCAGATCGACGAGATTTTGGAGATGTTACAACACATCATGATTGCATCTTGTTGAACTTCCGAGAAAAATAGTACTTTATGTGCTCAAACACACAACTTGAGTGACTTTTCAAACTTTGAAGCTCGATAACTTCGGCAAATGAGGACCAAATTCCTTAAACAAAGTGTCAAATTAATCAGATCGACGAGATTTTGAAGATGTTACAACACATCATGATTGCATCTTGTTGAACTTCCAAGAAAAATAGTACTTTATGTGCTCAAACACACAATTTGTGTGACTTTTCAAATTTGAAGCTCGATAACTTCGGCAAATGAGGACCAAATTCCTTAAACAAAGTGTCAAATTAATCAGATCGACGAGATTTTGAAGATGTTACAACACAACATGATTGCATCTTGTTGAACTTCCAAGAAAATTAGTACTTTATGTGCTCAAACACACAACTTGTGTGACTTTTCAAACTTTGAAGCTCGATAACTTCGGCATATGAGGACCAAATTCCTTAAACAAAGTGTCAATATAATCAGATCGACGAGATTTTGAAGATGTCACAACACATCATGATTGCATCTTGTTGAACTTCCAAGAAAAATAGTACTTTATGTGCTCAAACACACAACTTGTGTGACTTTTCAAATTTGAAGCTCGATAACTTCGGCAAATGAGGACCAAATTCCTTAAACAAAGTGTCAAATTAATCAGATCGACGAGATTTTGAAGATGTTACAACACATCAGAATTGCATCTTGTTGAACTTCCGAGAAAAATAGTACTTTATGTGCTCAAACACACATCTTGTGTGACTTTTCAAATTTGAAGCTCGATAACTTCGGCATATGAGGACCAAATTCCTTAAACAAAGTGTCAATATAATCAGATCGACGAGATTTTGAAGATGTTACAACACAACATGATTGCATCTTGTTGAACTTCCAAGAAAATTAGTACTTTATGTGCTCAAACACACAACTTGTGTGACTTTTCAAACTTTGAAGCTCGATAACTTCGGCATATGAGGACCAAATTCCTTAAACAAAGTGTCAAATTAATCAGATCGACGAGATTTTGAAGATGTTACAACACATCAGAATTGCATCTTGTTGAACTTCCAAGAAAATTAGTACTTTATGTGCTCAAACACACAACTTGTGTGACTTTTCAAACTTTGAAGCTCGATAACTTCGGCATATGATGACCAAATTCCTTAAACAAAGTGTCAATATCATCAGATCGACGAGATTTTGAAGATCTCACAACACATCATGATTGCATCTTGTTGAACTTCCAAGAAAAATAGTACTTTATGTGCTCAAACACAAAACTTGTGTGACTTCAAATTTTGAAGCTCGATAACTTCGGCATATGAGGACCAAATTCCTTAAACAAAGTGTCAATATAATCAGATCGACGAGATTTTGAAGATGTCACAACACATCATGATTGCATCTTGTTGAACTTCCAAGAAAAATAGTACTTTATGTGCTCAAACACACAACTTGTGTGACTTTTCAAATTTGAAGCTCGATAACTTCGGAAAATGTGGTAAAATTCCTTAAACAAAGTGTCAAATTAATCAGATCGACGAGATTTTGAAGATGTTACAACACATCATGATTGCATCTTGTTGAACTTCCAAGAAAAATAGTACTATATGTGCTCAAACACACATCTTGTGTGACTTTTCAAACTTTGAAGCTCGATAACTTCGGCAAATGAGGACCAAATTCCTTAAACAAAGTGTCAAATTAATCAGATCGACGAGATTTTGAAGATGTTACAACACATCAGAATTGCATCTTGTTGAACTTCCAAGAAAATTAGTACTTTATGTGCTCAAACACACAACTTGTGTGACTTTTCAAACTTTGAAGCTCGATAACTTCGGCATATGATGACCAAATTCCTTAAACAAAGTGTCAATATCATCAGATCGACGAGATTTTGAAGATCTCACAACACATCATGATTGCATCTTGTTGAACTTCCAAGAAAAATAGTACTTTATGTGCTCAAACACAAAACTTGTGTGACTTTTCAAATTTTGAAGCTCGATAACTTCGGCATATGAGGACCAAATTCCTTAAACAAAGTGTCAATATAATCAGATCGACGAGATTTTGAAGATGTCACAACACATCATGATTGCATCTTGTTGAACTTCCAAGAAAAATAGTACTTTATGTGCTCAAACACACAACTTGTGTGACTTTTCAAATTTGAAGCTCGATAACTTCGGAAAATGTGGTAAAATTCCTTAAACAAAGTGTCAAATTAATCAGATCGACGAGATTTTGAAGATGTTACAACACATCATGATTGCATCTTGTTGAACTTCCAAGAAAAATAGTACTATATGTGCTCAAACACACATCTTGTGTGACTTTTCAAATTTTGAAGCTCGATAACTTCGGCAAATGAGGACCAAATTCCTTAAACAAAGTGTCAAATTAATCAGATCGACGAGATTTTGAAGATGTTACAACACATCAGAATTGCATCTTGTTGAACTTCCAAGAAAATTAGTACTTTATGTGCTCAAACACACAACTTGTGTGACTTTTCAAACTTTGAAGCTCGATAACTTCGGCATATGATAACCAAATTCCTTAAACAAAGTGTCAATATCATCAGATCGACGAGATTTTGAAGATCTCACAACACATCATGATTGCATCTTGTTGAACTTCCAAGAAAAATAGTACTTTATGTGCTCAAACACAAAACTTGTGTGACTTTTCAAATTTTGAAGCTCGATAACTTCGGCATATGAGGACCAAATTCCTTAAACAAAGTGTCAATATAATCAGATCGACGAGATTTTGAAGATGTCACAACACATCATGATTGCATCTTGTTGAACTTCCAAGAAAAATAGTACTTTATGTGCTCAAACACACATCTTGTGTGACTTTTCAAACTTTGAAGCTCGATAACTTCGGCATATGATGACCAAATTCCTTAAACAAAGTGTCAATATAATCAGATCGACGAGATTTTGGAGATGTTACAACACATCATGATTGCATCTTGTTGAACTTCCGAGAAAAATAGTACTTTATGTGCTCAAACACACAACTTGAGTGACTTTTCAAACTTTGAAGCTCGATAACTTCGGCAAATGAGGACCAAATTCCTTAAACAAAGTGTCAAATTAATCAGATCGACGAGATTTTGAAGATGTTACAACACATCATGATTGCATCTTGTTGAACTTCCGAGAAAAATAGTACTTTATGTGCTCAAACACACAACTTGTGTGACTTTTCAAATTTGAAGCTCGATAACTTCGGCAAATGAGGACCAAATTCCTTAAACAAAGTGTCAAATTAATCAGATCGACGAGATTTTGAAGATGTTACAACACATCAGAATTGCATCTTGTTGAACTTCCGAGAAAAATAGTACTTTATGTGCTCAAACACACATCTTTTGTGACTTTTCAAATTTGAAGCTCGATAACTTCGGCAAATGAGGACCAAATTCCTTAAACAAAGTGTCAAATTAATCAGATCGACGAGATTTTGAAGATGTTACAACACATCATGATTGCATCTTGTTGAACTTCAGAGAAAAATAGTACTTTATGTGCTCAAACACACAACTTGAGTGACTTTTCAAACTTTGAAGCTCGATAACTTCGGCAAATGAGGACCAAATTCCTTAAACAAAGTGTCAAATTAATCAGATCGACGAGATTTTGAAGATGTTACAACACATCATGATTGTATCTTGTTGAACTTCAGAGAAAAATAGTACTTTATGTGCTCAAACACACAACTTGTGTGACTTTTCAAACTTTGAAGCTCGATAACTTCGGCATATGAGGACCAAATTCCTTAAACAAAGTGTCAATATAATCAGATCGACGAGATTTTGAAGATGTCACAACACATCATGATTGCATTTTGTTGAACTTCCAAGAAAAATAGTACTTTATGTGCTCAAACACACAAATTGTGTGACTTTTCAAAATTTGAAGCTCGATAACTTCGGCAAATGAGGACCAAATTCCTTAAACAAAGTGTCAAATTAATCAGATCGACGAGATTTTGAAGATGTTACAACACATCAGAATTGCATCTTGTTGAACTTCCGAGAAAAATAGTACTTTATGTGCTCAAACACACATCTTTTGTGACTTTTCAAACTTTGAAGCTCGATAACTTCGGCATATGAGGACCAAATTCCTTAAACAAAGTGTCAATATAATCAGATCGACGAGATTTTGAAGATGTCACAACACATCATGATTGCATCTTGTTGAACTTCCAAGAAAAATAGTACTTTATGTGCTCAAACACACAATTTGTGTGACTTTTCAAATTTGAAGCTCGATAACTTCGGCAAATGAGGACCAAATTCCTTAAACAAAGTGTCAAATTAATCAGATCGACGAGATTTTGAAGATGTTACAACACAACATGATTGCATCTTGTTGAACTTCCAAGAAAAATAGTACTTTATGTGCTCAAACACACAACTTGTGTGACTTTTCAAACTTTGAAGCTCGATAACTTCGGCATATGAGGACCAAATTCCTTAAACAAAGTGTCAATATAATCAGATCGACGAGATTTTGAAGATG
Organism: Euwallacea fornicatus; assembly: GCF_040115645.1. NCBI lineage: Eukaryota > Metazoa > Arthropoda > Insecta > Coleoptera > Curculionidae > Euwallacea > Euwallacea fornicatus. The sequence goes on along the minus strand of NW_027096061.1, from coordinate 149,173 downwards.
TCACAACACATCATGATTGCATCTTGTTGAACTTCCAAGAAAAATAGTACTTTATGTGCTCAAACACACAACTTGTGTGACTTTTCAAATTTGAAGCTCGATAACTTCGGCAAATGAGGACCAAATTCCTTAAACAAAGTGTCAAATTAATCAGATCGACGAGATTTTGAAGATGTTACAACACATCAGAATTGCATCTTGTTGAACTTCCAAGAAAATTAGTACTTTATGTGCTCAAACACACAACTTGTGTGACTTTTCAAACTTTGAAGCTCGATAACTTCGGCATATGATAACCAAATTCCTTAAACAAAGTGTCAATATCATCAGATCGACGAGATTTTGAAGATCTCACAACACATCATGATTGCATCTTGTTGAACTTCCAAGAAAAATAGTACTTTATGTGCTCAAACACAAAACTTGTGTGACTTTTCAAATTTTGAAGCTCGATAACTTCGGCATATGAGGACCAAATTCCTTAAACAAAGTGTCAATATAATCAGATCGACGAGATTTTGAAGATGTCACAACACATCATGATTGCATCTTGTTGAACTTCCAAGAAAAATAGTACTTTATGTGCTCAAACACACATCTTGTGTGACTTTTCAAACTTTGAAGCTCGATAACTTCGGCATATGAGGACCAAATTCCTTAAACAAAGTGTCAATATAATCAGATCGACGAGATTTTGAAGATGTCACAACACATCATGATTGCATCTTGTTGAACTTCCGAGAAAAATAGTACTTTATGTGCTCAAACACACAATTTGTGTGACTTTTCAAATTTGAAGCTCGATAACTTCGGCAAATGAGGACCAAATTCCTTAAACAAAGTGTCAAATTAATCAGATCGACGAGATTTTGAAGATGTTACAACACAACATGATTGCATCTTGTTGAACTTCCAAGAAAAATAGTACTTTATGTGCTCAAACACACAACTTGTGTGACTTTTCAAACTTTGAAGCTCGATAACTTCGGCATATGAGGACCAAATTCCTTAAACAAAGTGTCAATATAATCAGATCGACGAGATTTTGAAGATGTCACAACACATCATGATTGCATCTTGTTGAACTTCCAAGAAAAATAGTACTTTATGTGCTCAAACACACAACTTGTGTGACTTTTCAAATTTGAAGCTCGATAACTTCGGCAAATGAGGACCAAATTCCTTAAACAAAGTGTCAAATTAATCAGATCGACGAGATTTTGAAGATGTTACAACACATCATGATTGCATCTTGTTGAACTTCAGAGAAAAATAGTACTTTATGTGCTCAAACACACAACTTGTGTGACTTTTCAAACGTTGAAGCTCGATAACTTCGGCATATGAGGACCAAATTCCTTAAACAAAGTGTCAATATAATCAGATCGACGAGATTTTGAAGATGTCACAACACATCATGATTGCATCTTGTTGAACTTCCAAGAAAAATAGTACTTTATGTGCTCAAACACACAACTTGTGTGACTTTTCAAATTTGAAGCTCGATAACTTCGGCAAATGAGGACCAAATTCCTTAAACAAAGTGTCAAATTAATCAGATCGACGAGATTTTGAAGATGTTACAACACATCATGATTGTATCTTGTTGAACTTCAGAGAAAAATAGTACTTTATGTGCTCAAACACACAACTTGTGTGACTTTTCAAACTTTGAAGCTCGATAACTTCGGCATATGAGGACCAAATTCCTTAAACAAAGTGTCAATATAATCAGATCGACGAGATTTTGAAGATGTCACAACACATCATGATTGCATTTTGTTGAACTTCCAAGAAAAATAGTACTTTATGTGCTCAAACACACAACTTGTGTGACTTTTCAAAATTTGAAGCTCGATAACTTCGGCAAATGAGGACCAAATTCCTTAAACAAAGTGTCAAATTAATCAGATCGACGAGATTTTGAAGATGTCACAACACATCATGATTGCATCTTGTTGAACTTCCAAGAAAAATAGTACTCTATGTGCTCAAACACACAAATTGTGTGACTTTTCAAAATTTGAAGCTCGATAACTTCGGCAAATGAGGACCAAATTCCTTAAACAAAGTGTCAAATTAATCAGATCGACGAGATTTTGAAGATGTTACAACACATCAGAATTGCATCTTGTTGAACTTCCGAGAAAAATAGTACTTTATGTGCTCAAACACACATCTTTTGTGACTTTTCAAACTTTGAAGCTCGATAACTTCGGCATATGAGCACCAAATTCCTTAAACAAAGTGTCAATATAATCAGATCGACGAGATTTTGAAGATGTCACAACACATCATGATTGCATCTTGTTGAACTTCCAAGAAAAATAGTACTTTATGTGCTCAAACACACAACTTGTGTGACTTTTCAAATTTGAAGCTCGATAACTTCGGCAAATGAGGACCAAATTCCTTAAACAAAGTGTCAAATTAATCAGATCGACGAGATTTTGAAGATGTTACAACACAACATGATTGCATCTTGTTGAACTTCCAAGAAAAATAGTACTTTATGTGCTCAAACACACAACTTGTGTGACTTTTCAAATTTGAAGCTCGATAACTTCGGCAAATGAGGACCAAATTCCTTAAACAAAGTGTCAAATTAATCAGATCGACGAGATTTTGAAGATGTTACAACACAACATGATTGCATCTTGTTGAACTTCCAAGAAAATTAGTACTTTATGTGCTCAAACACACAACTTGTGTGACTTTTCAAACTTTGAAGCTCGATAACTTCGGCATATGAGCACCAAATTCCTTAAACAAAGTGTCAATATAATCAGATCGACGAGATTTTGAAGATGTCACAACACATCATGATTGCATCTTGTTGAACTTCCAAGAAAAATAGTACTTTATGTGCTCAAACACACAACTTGTGTGACTTTTCAAATTTGAAGCTCGATAACTTCGGCAAATGAGGACCAAATTCCTTAAACAAAGTGTCAAATTAATCAGATCGACGAGATTTTGAAGATGTTACAACACAACATGATTGCATCTTGTTGAACTTCCAAGAAAAATAGTACTTTATGTGCTCAAACACACAACTTGTGTGACTTTTCAAATTTGAAGCTCGATAACTTCGGCAAATGAGGACCAAATTCCTTAAACAAAGTGTCAATATAATCAGATCGACGAGATTTTGAAGATGTCACAACACATCATGATTGCATCTTGTTGAACTTCCAAGAAAAATAGTACTTTATGTGCTCAAACACACAACTTGTGTGACTTTTCAAATTTGAAGCTCGATAACTTCGGAAAATGTGGTAAAATTCCTTAAACAAAGTGTCAAATTAATCAGATCGACGAGATTTTGAAGATGTTACAACACATCATGATTGCATCTTGTTGAACTTCCAAGAAAAATAGTACTATATGTGCTCAAACACACATCTTGTGTGACTTTTCAAACTTTGAAGCTCGATAACTTCGGCAAATGAGGACCAAATTCCTTAAACAAAGTGTCAAATTAATCAGATCGACGAGATTTTGAAGATGTTACAACACATCATGATTGCATCTTGTTGAACTTCACAGAAAAATAGTACTTTATGTGCTCAAACACACAACTTGTGTGACTTTTCAAACTTTGAAGCTCGATAACTTCGGCATATGAGGACCAAATTCCTTAAACAAAGTGTCAATATAATCAGATCGACGAGATTTTGAAGATGTCACAACACATCACGATTGCATCTTGTTGAACTAACAAGAAAAATAGTACTTTATGTGCTCAAACACACATCTTGTGTGACTTTTCAAACTTTGAAGCTCGATAACTTCGGCATATGATGACCAAATTCCTTAAACAAAGTGTCAATATAATCAGATCGACGAGATTTTGGAGATGTTACAACACATCATGATTGCATCTTGTTGAACTTCCGAGAAAAATAGTACTTTATGTGCTCAAACACACAACTTGAGTGACTTTTCAAACTTTGAAGCTCGATAACTTCGGCAAATGAGGACCAAATTCCTTAAACAAAGTGTCAAATTAATCAGATCGACGAGATTTTGAAGATGTTACAACACATCATGATTGCATCTTGTTGAACTTCCGAGAAAAATAGTACTTTATGTGCTCAAACACACATCTTGTGTGACTTTTCAAATTTGAAGCTCGATAACTTCGGCAAATGAGGACCAAATTCCTTAAACAAAGTGTCAAATTAATCAGATCGACGAGATTTTGAAGATGTCACAACACATCATGATTGCATCTTGTTGAACTTCCAAGAAAAATAGTACTTTATGTGCTCAAACACACAATTTGTGTGACTTTTCAAATTTGAAGCTCGATAACTTCGGCAAATGAGGACCAAATTCCTTAAACAAAGTGTCAAATTAATCAGATCGACGAGATTTTCAAGATGTTACAACACAACATGATTGCATCTTGTTGAACTTCCAAGAAAAATAGTACTTTATGTGCTCAAACACACAACTTGTGTGACTTTTCAAATTTGAAGCTCGATAACTTCGGCAAATGAGGACCAAATTCCTTAAACAAAGTGTCAAATTAATCAGATCGACGAGATTTTGAAGATGTTACAACACATCATGATTGCATCTTGTTGAACTTCCGAGAAAAATAGTACTTTATGTGCTCAAACACACATCTTGTGTGACTTTTCAAACTTTGAAGCTCGATAACTTCGGCAAATGAGGACCAAATTCCTTAAACAAAGTGTCAAATTAATCAGATCGACGAGATTTTGAAGATGTTACAACACAACATGATTGCATCTTGTTGAACTTCCAAGAAAATTAGTAATTTATGTGCTCAAACACAAAACTTGTGTGACTTTTCAAATTTGAAGCTCGATAACTTCGGCAAATGAGGACCAAATTCCTTAAACAAAGTGTCAATATAATCAGATCGACGAGATTTTGAAGATGTCACAACACATCATGATTGCATCTTGTTGAACTTCCAAGAAAAATAGTACTTTATGTGCTCAAACACACAACTTGTGTGACTTTTCAAATTTGAAGCTCGATAACTTCGGCAAATGAGGACCAAATTCCTTAAACAAAGTGTCAAATTAATCAGATCGACGAGATTTTGAAGATGTTACAACACAACATGATTGCATCTTGTTGAACTTCCAAGAAAAATAGTACTTTATGTGCTCAAACACACAACTTGTGTGACTTTTCAAATTTGAAGCTCGATAACTTCGGCAAATGAGGACCAAATTCCTTAAACAAAGTGTCAATATAATCAGATCGACGAGATTTTGAAGATGTCACAACACATCATGATTGCATCTTGTTGAACTTCCAAGAAAAATAGTACTTTATGTGCTCAAACACACAACTTGTGTGACTTTTCAAATTTGAAGCTCGATAACTTCGGAAAATGTGGTAAAATTCCTTAAACAAAGTGTCAAATTAATCAGATCGACGAGATTTTGAAGATGTTACAACACATCATGATTGCATCTTGTTGAACTTCCAAGAAAAATAGTACTATATGTGCTCAAACACACATCTTGTGTGACTTTTCAAACTTTGAAGCTCGATAACTTCGGCAAATGAGGACCAAATTCCTTAAACAAAGTGTCAAATTAATCAGATCGACGAGATTTTGAAGATGTTACAACACATCATGATTGCATCTTGTTGAACTTCACAGAAAAATAGTACTTTATGTGCTCAAACACACAACTTGTGTGACTTTTCAAACTTTGAAGCTCGATAACTTCGGCATATGAGGACCAAATTCCTTAAACAAAGTGTCAATATAATCAGATCGACGAGATTTTGAAGATGTCACAACACATCACGATTGCATCTTGTTGAACTAACAAGAAAAATAGTACTTTATGTGCTCAAACACACATCTTGTGTGACTTTTCAAACTTTGAAGCTCGATAACTTCGGCATATGATGACCAAATTCCTTAAACAAAGTGTCAATATAATCAGATCGACGAGATTTTGGAGATGTTACAACACATCATGATTGCATCTTGTTGAACTTCCGAGAAAAATAGTACTTTATGTGCTCAAACACACAACTTGAGTGACTTTTCAAACTTTGAAGCTCGATAACTTCGGCAAATGAGGACCAAATTCCTTAAACAAAGTGTCAAATTAATCAGATCGACGAGATTTTGAAGATGTTACAACACATCATGATTGCATCTTGTTGAACTTCCGAGAAAAATAGTACTTTATGTGCTCAAACACACATCTTGTGTGACTTTTCAAATTTGAAGCTCGATAACTTCGGCAAATGAGGACCAAATTCCTTAAACAAAGTGTCAAATTAATCAGATCGACGAGATTTTGAAGATGTCACAACACATCATGATTGCATCTTGTTGAACTTCCAAGAAAAATAGTACTTTATGTGCTCAAACACACAATTTGTGTGACTTTTCAAATTTGAAGCTCGATAACTTCGGCAAATGAGGACCAAATTCCTTAAACAAAGTGTCAAATTAATCAGATCGACGAGATTTTCAAGATGTTACAACACAACATGATTGCATCTTGTTGAACTTCCAAGAAAAATAGTACTTTATGTGCTCAAACACACAACTTGTGTGACTTTTCAAATTTGAAGCTCGATAACTTCGGCAAATGAGGACCAAATTCCTTAAACAAAGTGTCAAATTAATCAGATCGACGAGATTTTGAAGATGTTACAACACATCATGATTGCATCTTGTTGAACTTCCGAGAAAAATAGTACTTTATGTGCTCAAACACACATCTTGTGTGACTTTTCAAACTTTGAAGCTCGATAACTTCGGCAAATGAGGACCAAATTCCTTAAACAAAGTGTCAAATTAATCAGATCGACGAGATTTTGAAGATGTTACAACACAACATGATTGCATCTTGTTGAACTTCCAAGAAAATTAGTAATTTATGTGCTCAAACACAAAACTTGTGTGACTTTTCAAATTTGAAGCTCGATAACTTCGGCAAATGAGGACCAAATTCCTTAAACAAAGTGTCAAATTAATCAGATCGACGAGATTTTGAAGATGTTACAACACATCATGATTGCATCTTGTTGAACTTCAGAGAAAAATAGTACTTTATGTGCTCAAACACACAACTTGTGTGACTTTTCAAACTTTGAAGCTCGATAACTTCGGCAAATGAGGACCAAATTCCTTAAACAAAGTGTCAAATTAATCAGATCGACGAGATTTTGAAGATGTTACAACACAACATGATTGCATCTTGTTGAACTTCCAAGAAAATTAGTACTTTATGTGCTCAAACACACAACTTGTGTGACTTTTCAAACTTTGAAGCTCGATAACTTCGGCAAATGAGGACCAAATTCCTTAAACAAAGTGTCAAATTAATCAGATCGACGAGATTTTGAAGATGTTACAACACATCATGATTGCATCTTGTTGAACTTCAGAGAAAAATAGTACTTTATGTGCTCAAACACACAATTTGTGTGACTTTTCAAATTTGAAGCTCGATAACTTCGGCAAATGAGGACCAAATTCCTTAAACAAAGTGTCAAATTAATCAGATCGACGAGATTTTGAAGATGTTACAACACAACATGATTGCATCTTGTTGAACTTCCAAGAAAAATAGTACTTTATGTGCTCAAACACACAACTTGTGTGACTTTTCAAACTTTGAAGCTCGATAACTTCGGCATATGAGCACCAAATTCCTTAAACAAAGTGTCAATATAATCAGATCGACGAGATTTTGAAGATGTCACAACACATCATGATTGCATCTTGTTGAACTTCCAAGAAAAATAGTACTTTATGTGCTCAAACACACAACTTGTGTGACTTTTCAAATTTGAAGCTCGATAACTTCGGCAAATGAGGACCAAATTCCTTAAACAAAGTGTCAAATTAATCAGATCGACGAGATTTTGAAGATGTTACAACACATCAGAATTGCATCTTGTTGAACTTCCAAGAAAAATAGTACTTTATGTGCTCAAACCCACAACTTGTGTGACTTTTCAAATTTGAAGCTCGATAACTTCGGCATATGAGGACCAAATTCCTTAAACAAAGTGTCAAATTAATCAGATCGACGAGATTTTGAAGATGTTACAACACATCAGAATTGCATCTTGTTGAACTTCCAAGAAAATTAGTACTTTATGTGCTCAAACACACAACTTGTGTGACTTTTCAAACTTTGAAGCTCGATAACTTCGGCATATGATGACCAAATTCCTTAAACAAAGTGTCAATATCATCAGATCGACGAGATTTTGAAGATCTCACAACACATCATGATTGCATCTTGTTGAACTTCCAAGAAAAATAGTACTTTATGTGCTCAAACACAAAACTTGTGTGACTTTTCAAATTTTGAAGCTCGATAACTTCGGCAAATGAGGACCAAATTCCTTAAACAAAGTGTCAAATTAATCAGATCGACGAGATTTTGAAGATGTTACAACACATCATGATTGCATCTTGTTGAACTTCCGAGAAAAATAGTACTTTATGTGCTCAAACACACATCTTGTGTGACTTTTCAAACTTTGAAGCTCGATAACTTCGGCAAATGAGGACCAAATTCCTTAAACAAAGTGTCAAATTAATCAGATCGACGAGATTTTGAAGATGTTACAACACAACATGATTGCATCTTGTTGAACTTCCAAGAAAATTAGTACTTTATGTGCTCAAACACACAACTTGTGTGACTTTTCAAATTTGAAGCTCGATAACTTCGGCAAATGAGGACCAAATTCCTTAAACAAAGTGTCAAATTAATCAGATCGACGAGATTTTGAAGATGTTACAACACATCATGATTGCATCTTGTTGAACTTCCAAGAAAATTAGTACTTTATGTGCTCAAACACACAACTTGTGTGACTTTTCAAACTTTGAAGCTCGATAACTTCGGCAAATGAGGACCAAATTCCTTAAACAAAGTGTCAAATTAATCAGATCGACGAGATTTTGAAGATGTTACAACACAACATGATTGCATCTTGTTGAACTTCCAAGAAAATTAGTACTTTATGTGCTCAAACACACAACTTGTGTGACTTTTCAAACTTTGAAGCTCGATAACTTCGGCATATGAGCACCAAATTCCTTAAACAAAGTGTCAAATTAATCAGATCGACGAGATTTTGAAGATGTTACAACACATCAGAATTGCATCTTGTTGAACTTCCAAGAAAAATAGTACTTTATGTGCTCAAACACACAACTTGTGTGACTTTTCAAATTTGAAGCTCGATAACTTCGGCAAATGAGGACCAAATTCCTTAAACAAAGTGTCAATATAATCAGATCGACGAGATTTTGAAGATGTCACAACACATCATGATTGCATCTTGTTGAACTTCCAAGAAAAATAGTACTTTATGTGCTCAAACACACAACTTGTGTGACTTTTCAAATTTGAAGCTCGATAACTTCGGAAAATGTGGTAAAATTCCTTAAACAAAGTGTCAAATTAATCAGATCGACGAGATTTTGAAGATGTTACAACACATCATGATTGCATCTTGTTGAACTTCCAAGAAAAATAGTACTATATGTGCTCAAACACACATCTTGTGTGACTTTTCAAACTTTGAAGCTCGATAACTTCGGCAAATGAGGACCAAATTCCTTAAACAAAGTGTCAAATTAATCAGATCGACGAGATTTTGAAGATGTTACAACACATCATGATTGCATCTTGTTGAACTTCACAGAAAAATAGTACTTTATGTGCTCAAACACACAACTTGTGTGACTTTTCAAACTTTGAAGCTCGATAACTTCGGCATATGAGGACCAAATTCCTTAAACAAAGTGTCAATATAATCAGATCGACGAGATTTTGAAGATGTCACAACACATCACGATTGCATCTTGTTGAACTTCCAAGAAAAATAGTACTTTATGTGCTCAAACACACATCTTGTGTGACTTTTCAAACTTTGAAGCTCGATAACTTCGGCATATGATGACCAAATTCCTTAAACAAAGTGTCAATATAATCAGATCGACGAGATTTTGGAGATGTTACAACACATCATGATTGCATCTTGTTGAACTTCCGAGAAAAATAGTACTTTATGTGCTCAAACACACAACTTGAGTGACTTTTCAAACTTTGAAGCTCGATAACTTCGGCAAATGAGGACCAAATTCCTTAAACAAAGTGTCAAATTAATCAGATCGACGAGATTTTGAAGATGTTACAACACATCATGATTGCATCTTGTTGAACTTCCGAGAAAAATAGTACTTTATGTGCTCAAACACACATCTTGTGTGACTTTTCAAATTTGAAGCTCGATAACTTCGGCAAATGAGGACCAAATTCCTTAAACAAAGTGTCAAATTAATCAGATCGACGAGATTTTGAAGATGTCACAACACATCATGATTGCATCTTGTTGAACTTCCAAGAAAAATAGTACTTTATGTGCTCAAACACACAATTTGTGTGACTTTTCAAATTTGAAGCTCGATAACTTCGGCAAATGAGGACCAAATTCCTTAAACAAAGTGTCAAATTAATCAGATCGACGAGATTTTCAAGATGTTACAACACAACATGATTGCATCTTGTTGAACTTCCAAGAAAAATAGTACTTTATGTGCTCAAACACACAACTTGTGTGACTTTTCAAATTTGAAGCTCGATAACTTCGGCAAATGAGGACCAAATTCCTTAAACAAAGTGTCAAATTAATCAGATCGACGAGATTTTGAAGATGTTACAACACATCATGATTGCATCTTGTTGAACTTCCGAGAAAAATAGTACTTTATGTGCTCAAACACACATCTTGTGTGACTTTTCAAACTTTGAAGCTCGATAACTTCGGCAAATGAGGACCAAATTCCTTAAACAAAGTGTCAAATTAATCAGATCGACGAGATTTTGAAGATGTTACAACACAACATGATTGCATCTTGTTGAACTTCCAAGAAAATTAGTAATTTATGTGCTCAAACACAAAACTTGTGTGACTTTTCAAATTTGAAGCTCGATAACTTCGGCAAATGAGGACCAAATTCCTTAAACAAAGTGTCAAATTAATCAGATCGACGAGATTTTGAAGATGTTACAACACATCATGATTGCATCTTGTTGAACTTCAGAGAAAAATAGTACTTTATGTGCTCAAACACACAACTTGTGTGACTTTTCAAACTTTGAAGCTCGATAACTTCGGCAAATGAGGACCAAATTCCTTAAACAAAGTGTCAAATTAATCAGATCGACGAGATTTTGAAGATGTTACAACACAACATGATTGCATCTTGTTGAACTTCCAAGAAAATTAGTACTTTATGTGCTCAAACACACAACTTGTGTGACTTTTCAAACTTTGAAGCTCGATAACTTCGGCAAATGAGGACCAAATTCCTTAAACAAAGTGTCAAATTAATCAGATCGACGAGATTTTGAAGATGTTACAACACATCATGATTGCATCTTGTTGAACTTCAGAGAAAAATAGTACTTTATGTGCTCAAACACACAATTTGTGTGACTTTTCAAATTTGAAGCTCGATAACTTCGGCAAATGAGGACCAAATTCCTTAAACAAAGTGTCAAATTAATCAGATCGACGAGATTTTGAAGATGTTACAACACAACATGATTGCATCTTGTTGAACTTCCAAGAAAAATAGTACTTTATGTGCTCAAACACACAACTTGTGTGACTTTTCAAACTTTGAAGCTCGATAACTTCGGCATATGAGCACCAAATTCCTTAAACAAAGTGTCAATATAATCAGATCGACGAGATTTTGAAGATGTCACAACACATCATGATTGCATCTTGTTGAACTTCCAAGAAAAATAGTACTTTATGTGCTCAAACACACAACTTGTGTGACTTTTCAAATTTGAAGCTCGATAACTTCGGCAAATGAGGACCAAATTCCTTAAACAAAGTGTCAAATTAATCAGATCGACGAGATTTTGAAGATGTTACAACACATCAGAATTGCATCTTGTTGAACTTCCAAGAAAAATAGTACTTTATGTGCTCAAACCCACAACTTGTGTGACTTTTCAAATTTGAAGCTCGATAACTTCGGCATATGAGGACCAAATTCCTTAAACAAAGTGTCAAATTAATCAGATCGACGAGATTTTGAAGATGTTACAACACATCAGAATTGCATCTTGTTGAACTTCCAAGAAAATTAGTACTTTATGTGCTCAAACACACAACTTGTGTGACTTTTCAAACTTTGAAGCTCGATAACTTCGGCATATGATGACCAAATTCCTTAAACAAAGTGTCAATATCATCAGATCGACGAGATTTTGAAGATCTCACAACACATCATGATTGCATCTTGTTGAACTTCCAAGAAAAATAGTACTTTATGTGCTCAAACACAAAACTTGTGTGACTTTTCAAATTTTGAAGCTCGATAACTTCGGCAAATGAGGACCAAATTCCTTAAACAAAGTGTCAAATTAATCAGATCGACGAGATTTTGAAGATGTTACAACACATCATGATTGCATCTTGTTGAACTTCCGAGAAAAATAGTACTTTATGTGCTCAAACACACATCTTGTGTGACTTTTCAAACTTTGAAGCTCGATAACTTCGGCAAATGAGGACCAAATTCCTTAAACAAAGTGTCAAATTAATCAGATCGACGAGATTTTGAAGATGTTACAACACAACATGATTGCATCTTGTTGAACTTCCAAGAAAATTAGTACTTTATGTGCTCAAACACACAACTTGTGTGACTTTTCAAATTTGAAGCTCGATAACTTCGGCAAATGAGGACCAAATTCCTTAAACAAAGTGTCAAATTAATCAGATCGACGAGATTTTGAAGATGTTACAACACATCATGATTGCATCTTGTTGAACTTCCAAGAAAATTAGTACTTTATGTGCTCAAACACACAACTTGTGTGACTTTTCAAACTTTGAAGCTCGATAACTTCGGCAAATGAGGACCAAATTCCTTAAACAAAGTGTCAAATTAATCAGATCGACGAGATTTTGAAGATGTTACAACACAACATGATTGCATCTTGTTGAACTTCCAAGAAAATTAGTACTTTATGTGCTCAAACACACAACTTGTGTGACTTTTCAAACTTTGAAGCTCGATAACTTCGGCATATGAGCACCAAATTCCTTAAACAAAGTGTCAAATTAATCAGATCGACGAGATTTTGAAGATGTTACAACACAACATGATTGCATCTTGTTGAACTTCCAAGAAAAATAGTACTTTATGTGCTCAAACACACAACTTGTGTGACTTTTCAAACTTTGAAGCTCGATAACTTCGGCATATGAGCACCAAATTCCTTAAACAAAGTGTCAATATAATCAGATCGACGAGATTTTGAAGATGTCACAACACATCATGATTGCATCTTGTTGAACTTCCAAGAAAAATAGTACTTTATGTGCTCAAACACACAACTTGTGTGACTTTTCAAATTTGAAGCTCGATAACTTCGGCAAATGAGGACCAAATTCCTTAAACAAAGTGTCAAATTAATCAGATCGACGAGATTTTGAAGATGTTACAACACATCAGAATTGCATCTTGTTGAACTTCCAAGAAAAATAGTACTTTATGTGCTCAAACCCACAACTTGTGTGACTTTTCAAATTTGAAGCTCGATAACTTCGGCATATGAGGACCAAATTCCTTAAACAAAGTGTCAAATTAATCAGATCGACGAGATTTTGAAGATGTTACAACACATCAGAATTGCATCTTGTTGAACTTCCAAGAAAATTAGTACTTTATGTGCTCAAACACACAACTTGTGTGACTTTTCAAACTTTGAAGCTCGATAACTTCGGCATATGATGACCAAATTCCTTAAACAAAGTGTCAATATCATCAGATCGACGAGATTTTGAAGATCTCACAACACATCATGATTGCATCTTGTTGAACTTCCAAGAAAAATAGTACTTTATGTGCTCAAACACAAAACTTGTGTGACTTTTCAAATTTTGAAGCTCGATAACTTCGGCAAATGAGGACCAAATTCCTTAAACAAAGTGTCAAATTAATCAGATCGACGAGATTTTGAAGATGTTACAACACATCATGATTGCATCTTGTTGAACTTCCGAGAAAAATAGTACTTTATGTGCTCAAACACACATCTTGTGTGACTTTTCAAACTTTGAAGCTCGATAACTTCGGCAAATGAGGACCAAATTCCTTAAACAAAGTGTCAAATTAATCAGATCGACGAGATTTTGAAGATGTTACAACACAACATGATTGCATCTTGTTGAACTTCCAAGAAAATTAGTACTTTATGTGCTCAAACACACAACTTGTGTGACTTTTCAAATTTGAAGCTCGATAACTTCGGCAAATGAGGACCAAATTCCTTAAACAAAGTGTCAAATTAATCAGATCGACGAGATTTTGAAGATGTTACAACACATCATGATTGCATCTTGTTGAACTTCAGAGAAAAATAGTACTTTATGTGCTCAAACACACAACTTGTGTGACTTTTCAAACTTTGAAGCTCGATAACTTCGGCAAATGAGGACCAAATTCCTTAAACAAAGTGTCAAATTAATCAGATCGACGAGATTTTGAAGATGTTACAACACAACATGATTGCATCTTGTTGAACTTCCAAGAAAATTAGTACTTTATGTGCTCAAACACACAACTTGTGTGACTTTTCAAACTTTGAAGCTCGATAACTTCGGCAAATGAGGACCAAATTCCTTAAACAAAGTGTCAAATTAATCAGATCGACGAGATTTTGAAGATGTTACAACACATCATGATTGCATCTTGTTGAACTTCAGAGAAAAATAGTACTTTATGTGCTCAAACACACAATTTGTGTGACTTTTCAAATTTGAAGCTCGATAACTTCGGCAAATGAGGACCAAATTCCTTAAACAAAGTGTCAAATTAATCAGATCGACGAGATTTTGAAGATGTTACAACACAACATGATTGCATCTTGTTGAACTTCCAAGAAAAATAGTACTTTATGTGCTCAAACACACAACTTGTGTGACTTTTCAAACTTTGAAGCTCGATAACTTCGGCATATGAGCACCAAATTCCTTAAACAAAGTGTCAATATAATCAGATCGACGAGATTTTGAAGATGTCACAACACATCATGATTGCATCTTGTTGAACTTCCAAGAAAAATAGTACTTTATGTGCTCAAACACACAACTTGTGTGACTTTTCAAATTTGAAGCTCGATAACTTCGGCAAATGAGGACCAAATTCCTTAAACAAAGTGTCAAATTAATCAGATCGACGAGATTTTGAAGATGTTACAACACAACATGATTGCATCTTGTTGAACTTCCAAGAAAAATAGTACTTTATGTGCTCAAACACACAACTTGTGTGACTTTTCAAATTTGAAGCTCGATAACTTCGGCAAATGAGGACCAAATTCCTTAAACAAAGTGTCAAATTAATCAGATCGACGAGATTTTGAAGATGTTACAACACATCATGATTGCATCTTGTTGAACTTCAGAGAAAAATAGTACTTTATGTGCTCAAACACACAACTTGTGTGACTTTTCAAACTTTGAAGCTCGATAACTTCGGCAAATGAGGACCAAATTCCTTAAACAAAGTGTCAAATTAATCGGATCGACGAGATTTTGAAGATGTTACAACACAACATGATTGCATCTTGTTGAACTTCCAAGAAAATTAGTACTTTATGTGCTCAAACACACAACTTGTGTGACTTTTCAAACTTTGAAGCTCGATAACTTCGGCAAATGAGGACCAAATTCCTTAAACAAAGTGTCAAATTAATCAGATCGACGAGATTTTGAAGATGTTACAACACATCATGATTGCATCTTGTTGAACTTCAGAGAAAAATAGTACTTTATGTGCTCAAACACACAATTTGTGTGACTTTTCAAATTTGAAGCTCGATAACTTCGGCAAATGAGGACCAAATTCCTTAAACAAAGTGTCAAATTAATCAGATCGACGAGATTTTGAAGATGTTACAACACAACATGATTGCATCTTGTTGAACTTCCAAGAAAAATAGTACTTTATGTGCTCAAACACACAACTTGTGTGACTTTTCAAATTTGAAGCTCGATAACTTCGGCAAATGAGGACCAAATTCCTTAAACAAAGTGTCAAATTAATCAGATCGACGAGATTTTGAAGATGTTACAACACAACATGATTGCATCTTGTTGAACTTCCAAGAAAAATAGTACTTTATGTGCTCAAACACACAACTTGTGTGACTTTTCAAATTTGAAGCTCGATAACTTCGGCATATGAGGACCAAATTCCTTAAACAAAGTGTCAATATAATCAGATCGACGAGATTTTGAAGATGTTACAACACAACATGATTGCATCTTGTTGAACTTCCAAGAAAATTAGTACTTTATGTGCTCAAACACACAACTTGTGTGACTTTTCAAACTTTGAAGCTCGATAACTTCGGCAAATGAGGACCAAATTCCTTAAACAAAGTGTCAAATTAATCAGATCGACGAGATTTTGAAGATGTCACAACACATCATGATTGCTTCTTGTTGAACTTCCAAGAAAAATAGTACTTTATGTGCTCAAACACACAACTTGTGTGACTTTTCAAACTTTGAAGCTCGATAACTTCGGCATATGAGGACCAAATTCCTTAAACAAAGTGTCAATATAATCAGATCGACGAGATTTTGAAGATGTCACAACACGTCATGATTGCATCTTGTTGAACTTCCAAGAAAAATAGTACTTTATGTGCTCAAACACACAACTTGTGTGACTTTTCAAATTTGAAGCTCGATAACTTCGGCAAATGAGGACCAAATTCCTTAAACAAAGTGTCAAATTAATCAGATCGACGAGATTTTGAAGATGTCACAACACATCATGATTGCTTCTTGTTGAACTTCCAAGAAAAATAGTACTTTATGTGCTCAAACACACAACTTGTGTGACTTTTCAAACTTTGAAGCTCGATAACTTCGGCATATGAGGACCAAATTCCTTAAACAAAGTGTCAATATAATCAGATCGACGAGATTTTGAAGATGTCACAACACATCATGATTGCATCTTGTTGAACTTCCAAGAAAAATAGTACTTTATGTGCTCAAACACACAACTTGTGTGACTTTTCAAATTTGAAGCTCGATAACTTCGGCAAATGAGGACCAAATTCCTTAAACAAAGTGTCAAATTAATCAGATCGACGAGATTTTGAAGATGTTACAACACATCATGATTGCATCTTGTTGAACTTCAGAGAAAAATAGTACTTTATGTGCTCAAACACACAATTTGTGTGACTTTTCAAATTTGAAGCTCGATAACTTCGGCAAATGAGGACCAAATTCCTTAAACAAAGTGTCAAATTAATCAGATCGACGAGATTTTGAAGATGTTACAACACAACATGATTGCATCTTGTTGAACTTCCAAGAAAAATAGTACTTTATGTGCTCAAACACACAACTTGTGTGACTTTTCAAATTTGAAGCTCGATAACTTCGGCATATGAGGACCAAATTCCTTAAACAAAGTGTCAATATAATCAGATCGACGAGATTTTGAAGATGTTACAACACAACATGATTGCATCTTGTTGAACTTCCAAGAAAATTAGTACTTTATGTGCTCAAACACACAACTTGTGTGACTTTTCAAACTTTGAAGCTCGATAACTTCGGCAAATGAGGACCAAATTCCTTAAACAAAGTGTCAAATTAATCAGATCGACGAGATTTTGAAGATGTCACAACACATCATGATTGCATCTTGTTGAACTTCCAAGAAAAATAGTACTTTATGTGCTCAAACACACAACTTGTGTGACTTTTCAAATTTGAAGCTCGATAACTTCGGCAAATGAGGACCAAATTCCTCAAACAAAGTGTCAAATTAATCAGATCGACGAGATTTTGAAGATGTCACAACACATCATGATTGCTTCTTGTTGAACTTCCAAGAAAAATAGTACTTTATGTGCTCAAACACACAACTTGTGTGACTTTTCAAACTTTGAAGCTCGATAACTTCGGCATATGAGGACCAAATTCCTTAAACAAAGTGTCAATATAATCAGATCGACGAGATTTTGAAGATGTCACAACACATCATGATTGCATCTTGTTGAACTTCCAAGAAAAATAGTACTTTATGTGCTCAAACACACAACTTGTGTGACTTTTCAAATTTGAAGCTCGATAACTTCGGCAAATGAGGACCAAATTCCTTAAACAAAGTGTCAAATTAATCAGATCGACGAGATTTTGAAGATGTTACAACACATCAGAATTGCATCTTGTTGAACTTCCGAGAAAAATAGTACTTTATGTGCTCAAACACACATCTTTTGTGACTTTTCAAATTTGAAGCTCGATAACTTCGGCATATGAGGACCAAATTCCTTAAACAAAGTGTCAAATTAATCAGATCGACGAGATTTTGAAGATGTCACAACACATCATGATTGCATCTTGTTGAACTTCCAAGAAAAATAGTACTTTATGTGCTCAAACACACAAGTTGTGTGACTTTTCAAATTTGAAGCTCGATAACTTCGGCAAATGAGGACCAAATTCCTTAAACAAAGTGTCAATATAATCAGATCGACGAGATTTTGAAGATGTTACAACACATCATGATTGCATCTTGTTGAACTTCCAAGAAAAATAGTACTATATGTGCTCAAACACACATCTTGTGTGACTTTTCAAATTTGAAGCTCGATAACTTCGGCAAATGAGGACCAAATTCCTTAAACAAAGTGTCAAATTAATCAGATCGACGAGATTTTGAAGATGTTACAACACATCAGAATTGCATCTTGTTGAACTTCCGAGAAAAATAGTACTTTATGTGCTCAAACACACATCTTTTGTGACTTTTCAAATTTGAAGCTCGATAACTTCGGCATATGAGGACCAAATTCCTTAAACAAAGTGTCAAATTAATCAGATCGACGAGATTTTGAAGATGTCACAACACATCATGATTGCATCTTGTTGAACTTCCAAGAAAAATAGTACTTTATGTGCTCAAACACACAATTTGTGTGACTTTTCAAATTTGAAGCTCGATAACTTCGGCAAATGAGGACCAAATTCCTTAAACAAAGTGTCAAATTAATCAGATCGACGAGATTTTGAAGATGTTACAACACAACATGATTGCATCTTGTTGAACTTCCAAGAAAAATAGTACTTTATGTGCTCAAACACACAACTTGTGTGACTTTTCAAACTTTGAAGCTCGATAACTTCGGCATATGAGGACCAAATTCCTTAAACAAAGTGTCAATATAATCAGATCGACGAGATTTTGAAGATGTCACAACACATCATGATTGCATCTTGTTGAACTTCCAAGAAAAATAGTACTTTATGTGCTCAAACACACAACTTGTGTGACTTTTCAAATTTGAAGCTCGATAACTTCGGCAAATGAGGACCAAATTCCTTAAACAAAGTGTCAAATTAATCAGATCGACGAGATTTTGAAGATGTTACAACACAACATGATTGCATCTTGTTGAACTTCCAAGAAAATTAGTACTTTATGTGCTCAAACACACAACTTGTGTGACTTTTCAAACTTTGAAGCTCGATAACTTCGGCATATGAGGACCAAATTCCTTAAACAAAGTGTCAAATTAATCAGATCGACGAGATTTTGAAGATGTTACAACACATCAGAATTGCATCTTGTTGAACTTCCAAGAAAATTAGTACTTTATGTGCTCAAACACACAACTTGTGTGACTTTTCAAACTTTGAAGCTCGATAACTTCGGCATATGATGACCAAATTCCTTAAACAAAGTGTCAATATCATCAGATCGACGAGATTTTGAAGATCTCACAACACATCATGATTGCATCTTGTTGAACTTCCAAGAAAAATAGTACTTTATGTGCTCAAACACAAAACTTGTGTGACTTTTCAAACTTTGAAGCTCGATAACTTCGGCATATGAGGACCAAATTCCTTAAACAAAGTGTCAATATAATCAGATCGACGAGATTTTGAAGATGTCACAACACATCATGATTGCATCTTGTTGAACTTCCAAGAAAAATAGTACTTTATGTGCTCAAACACACAACTTGTGTGACTTTTCAAATTTGAAGCTCGATAACTTCGGCAAATGAGGACCAAATTCCTTAAACAAAGTGTCAATATAATCAGATCGACGAGATTTTGAAGATGTCACAACACATCATGATTGCATCTTGTTGAACTTCCAAGAAAAATAGTACTTTATGTGCTCAAACACACAACTTGTGTGACTTTTCAAATTTGAAGCTCGATAACTTCGGCAAATGAGGACCAAATTCCTTAAACAAAGTGTCAATATAATCAGATCGACGAGATTTTGAAGATGTCACAACACATCATGATTGCATCTTGTTGAACTTCCAAGAAAAATAGTACTTTATGTGCTCAAACACACATCTTTTGTGACTTTTCAAATTTGAAGCTCGATAACTTCGGCAAATGAGGACCAAATTCCTTAAACAAAGTGTCAAATTAATCAGATCGACGAGATTTTGAAGATGTTACAACACAACATGATTGCATCTTGTTGAACTTCCAAGAAAATTAATACTTTATGTGCTCAAACACACATCTTGTGTGACTTTTCAAACTTTGAAGCTCGATAACTTCGGCAAATGAGGACCAAATTCCTTAAACAAAGTGTCAAATTAATCAGATCGACGAGATTTTGAAGATGTCACAACACATCATGATTGCATCTTGTTGAACTTCCAAGAAAAATAGTACTTTATGTGCTCAAACACACAACTTGTGTGACTTTTCAAACTTTGAAGCTCGATAACTTCGGCAAATGAGGACCAAATTCCTTAAACAAAGTGTCAAATTAATCAGATCGACGAGATTTTGAAGATGTTACAACACATCAGAATTGCATCTTGTTGAACTTCCGAGAAAAATAGTACTTTATGTGCTCAAACACACATCTTGTGTGACTTTTCAAACTTTGAAGCTCGATAACTTCGGCAAATGAGGACCAAATTCCTTAAACAAAGTGTCAAATTAATCAGATCGACGAGATTTTGAAGATGTCACAACACATCATGATTGCATCTTGTTGAACTTCAGAGAAAAATAGTACTTTATGTGCTCAAACACACAACTTGTGTGACTTTTCAAATTTGAAGCTCGATAACTTCGGCAAATGAGGACCAAATTCCTTAAACAAAGTGTCAATATAATCAGATCGACGAGATTTTGAAGATGTCACAACACATCATGATTGCATCTTGTTGAACTTCCAAGAAAAATAGTACTTTATGTGCTCAAACACACATCTTTTGTGACTTTTCAAATTTGAAGCTCGATAACTTCGGCAAATGAGGACCAAATTCCTTAAACAAAGTGTCAAATTAATCAGATCGACGAGATTTTGAAGATGTCACAACACATCATGATTGCATCTTGTTGAACTTCCAAGAAAAATAGTACTTTATGTGCTCAAACACACAACTTGTGTGACTTTTCAAATTTGAAGCTCGATAACTTCGGCAAATGAGGACCAAATTCCTTAAACAAAGTGTCAAATTAATCAGATCGACGAGATTTTGAAGATGTTACAACACAACATGATTGCATCTTGTTGAACTTCCAAGAAAAATAGTACTTTATGTGCTCAAACACACAACTTGTGTGACTTTTCAAATTTGAAGCTCGATAACTTCGGCAAATGAGGACCAAATTCCTTAAACAAAGTGTCAAATTAATCAGATCGACGAGATTTTGAAGATGTTACAACACAACATGATTGCATCTTGTTGAACTTCCAAGAAAATTAGTACTTTATGTGCTCAAACACACAACTTGTGTGACTTTTCAAACTTTGAAGCTCGATAACTTCGGCAAATGAGGACCAAATTCCTTAAACAAAGTGTCAAATTAATCAGATCGACGAGATTTTGAAGATGTCACAACACATCATGATTGCTTCTTGTTGAACTTCCAAGAAAAATAGTACTTTATGTGCTCAAACACACAACTTGTGTGACTTTTCAAACTTTGAAGCTCGATAACTTCGGCATATGAGGACCAAATTCCTTAAACAAAGTGTCAATATAATCAGATCGACGAGATTTTGAAGATGTCACAACACATCATGATTGCATCTTGTTGAACTTCCAAGAAAAATAGTACTTTATGTGCTCAAACACACAACTTGTGTGACTTTTCAAATTTGAAGCTCGATAACTTCGGCAAATGAGGACCAAATTCCTTAAACAAAGTGTCAAATTAATCAGATCGACGAGATTTTGAAGATGTTACAACACAACATGATTGCATCTTGTTGAACTTCCAAGAAAAATAGTACTTTATGTGCTCAAACACACAACTTGTGTGACTTTTCAAACTTTGAAGCTCGATAACTTCGGCATATGAGGACCAAATTCCTTAAACAAAGTGTCAATATAATCAGATCGACGAGATTTTGAAGATGTCACAACA
The DNA here is from genome assembly GCF_040115645.1 of Euwallacea fornicatus. NCBI lineage: Eukaryota > Metazoa > Arthropoda > Insecta > Coleoptera > Curculionidae > Euwallacea > Euwallacea fornicatus. The sequence continues at coordinate 126,703 of NW_027096061.1, read as the reverse complement.
CATCATGATTGCATCTTGTTGAACTTCCAAGAAAAATAGTACTTTATGTGCTCAAACACACAACTTGTGTGACTTTTCAAACTTTGAAGCTCGATAACTTCGGCAAATGAGGACCAAATTCCTTAAACAAAGTGTCAAATTAATCAGATCGACGAGATTTTGAAGATGTTACAACACATCAGAATTGCATCTTGTTGAACTTCCGAGAAAAATAGTACTTTATGTGCTCAAACACACATCTTGTGTGACTTTTCAAACTTTGAAGCTCGATAACTTCGGCAAATGAGGACCAAATTCCTTAAACAAAGTGTCAAATTAATCAGATCGACGAGATTTTGAAGATGTCACAACACATCATGATTGCATCTTGTTGAACTTCCAAGAAAAATAGTACTTTATGTGCTCAAACACACAACTTGTGTGACTTTTCAAATTTGAAGCTCGATAACTTCGGCAAATGAGGACCAAATTCCTTAAACAAAGTGTCAAATTAATCAGATCGACGAGATTTTGAAGATGTTACAACACAACATGATTGCATCTTGTTGAACTTCCAAGAAAAATAGTACTTTATGTGCTCAAACACACAACTTGTGTGACTTTTCAAACTTTGAAGCTCGATAACTTCGGCATATGAGGACCAAATTCCTTAAACAAAGTGTCAATATAATCAGATCGACGAGATTTTGAAGATGTCACAACACATCATGATTGCATCTTGTTGAACTTCCAAGAAAAATAGTACTTTATGTGCTCAAACACACAACTTGTGTGACTTTTCAAACTTTGAAGCTCGATAACTTCGGCAAATGAGGACAAAATTCCTTAAACAAAGTGTCAAATTAATCAGATCGACGAGATTTTGAAGATGTTACAACACATCATGATTGCATCTTGTTGAACTTCAGAGAAAAATAGTACTTTATGTGCTCAAACACACAATTTGTGTGACTTTTCAAATTTGAAGCTCGATAACTTCGGCAAATGAGGACCAAATTCCTTAAACAAAGTGTCAAATTAATCAGATCGACGAGATTTTGAAGATGTTACAACACATCAGAATTGCATCTTGTTGAACTTCCGAGAAAAATAGTACTTTATGTGCTCAAACACACATCTTGTGTGACTTTTCAAACTTTGAAGCTCGATAACTTCGGCAAATGAGGACCAAATTCCTTAAACAAAGTGTCAAATTAATCAGATCGACGAGATTTTGAAGATGTCACAACACTTCATGATTGCATCTTGTTGAACTTCAGAGAAAAATAGTACTTTATGTGCTCAAACACACAACTTGTGTGACTTTTCAAATTTGAAGCTCGATAACTTCGGCAAATGAGGACCAAATTCCTTAAACAAAGTGTCAATATAATCAGATCGACGAGATTTTGAAGATGTCACAACACATCATGATTGCATCTTGTTGAACTTCCAAGAAAAATAGTACTTTATGTGCTCAAACACACATCTTTTGTGACTTTTCAAATTTGAAGCTCGATAACTTCGGCAAATGAGGACCAAATTCCTTAAACAAAGTGTCAAATTAATCAGATCGACGAGATTTTGAAGATGTCACAACACATCATGATTGCATCTTGTTGAACTTCCAAGAAAAATAGTACTTTATGTGCTCAAACACACAACTTGTGTGACTTTTCAAATTTGAAGCTCGATAACTTCGGCAAATGAGGACCAAATTCCTTAAACAAAGTGTCAAATTAATCAGATCGACGAGATTTTGAAGATGTTACAACACAACATGATTGCATCTTGTTGAACTTCCAAGAAAAATAGTACTTTATGTGCTCAAACACACAACTTGTGTGACTTTTCAAATTTGAAGCTCGATAACTTCGGCAAATGAGGACCAAATTCCTTAAACAAAGTGTCAAATTAATCAGATCGACGAGATTTTGAAGATGTTACAACACAACATGATTGCATCTTGTTGAACTTCCAAGAAAATTAGTACTTTATGTGCTCAAACACACAACTTGTGTGACTTTTCAAACTTTGAAGCTCGATAACTTCGGCAAATGAGGACCAAATTCCTTAAACAAAGTGTCAAATTAATCAGATCGACGAGATTTTGAAGATGTCACAACACATCATGATTGCTTCTTGTTGAACTTCCAAGAAAAATAGTACTTTATGTGCTCAAACACACAACTTGTGTGACTTTTCAAACTTTGAAGCTCGATAACTTCGGCATATGAGGACCAAATTCCTTAAACAAAGTGTCAATATAATCAGATCGACGAGATTTTGAAGATGTCACAACACATCATGATTGCATCTTGTTGAACTTCCAAGAAAAATAGTACTTTATGTGCTCAAACACACAACTTGTGTGACTTTTCAAATTTGAAGCTCGATAACTTCGGCAAATGAGGACCAAATTCCTTAAACAAAGTGTCAAATTAATCAGATCGACGAGATTTTGAAGATGTTACAACACAACATGATTGCATCTTGTTGAACTTCCAAGAAAAATAGTACTTTATGTGCTCAAACACACAACTTGTGTGACTTTTCAAACTTTGAAGCTCGATAACTTCGGCATATGAGGACCAAATTCCTTAAACAAAGTGTCAATATAATCAGATCGACGAGATTTTGAAGATGTCACAACACATCATGATTGCATCTTGTTGAACTTCCAAGAAAAATAGTACTTTATGTGCTCAAACACACAACTTGTGTGACTTTTCAAACTTTGAAGCTCGATAACTTCGGCAAATGAGGACCAAATTCCTTAAACAAAGTGTCAAATTAATCAGATCGACGAGATTTTGAAGATGTTACAACACATCAGAATTGCATCTTGTTGAACTTCCGAGAAAAATAGTACTTTATGTGCTCAAACACACATCTTGTGTGACTTTTCAAACTTTGAAGCTCGATAACTTCGGCAAATGAGGACCAAATTCCTTAAACAAAGTGTCAAATTAATCAGATCGACGAGATTTTGAAGATGTCACAACACATCATGATTGCATCTTGTTGAACTTCCAAGAAAAATAGTACTTTATGTGCTCAAACACACAACTTGTGTGACTTTTCAAATTTGAAGCTCGATAACTTCGGCAAATGAGGACCAAATTCCTTAAACAAAGTGTCAAATTAATCAGATCGACGAGATTTTGAAGATGTTACAACACAACATGATTGCATCTTGTTGAACTTCCAAGAAAAATAGTACTTTATGTGCTCAAACACACAACTTGTGTGACTTTTCAAACTTTGAAGCTCGATAACTTCGGCATATGAGGACCAAATTCCTTAAACAAAGTGTCAATATAATCAGATCGATGAGATTTTGAAGATGTCACAACACATCATGATTGCATCTTGTTGAACTTCCAAGAAAAATAGTACTTTATGTGCTCAAACACACAACTTGTGTGACTTTTCAAACTTTGAAGCTCGATAACTTCGGCAAATGAGGACAAAATTCCTTAAACAAAGTGTCAAATTAATCAGATCGACGAGATTTTGAAGATGTTACAACACATCATGATTGCATCTTGTTGAACTTCAGAGAAAAATAGTACTTTATGTGCTCAAACACACAATTTGTGTGACTTTTCAAATTTGAAGCTCGATAACTTCGGCAAATGAGGACCAAATTCCTTAAACAAAGTGTCAAATTAATCAGATCGACGAGATTTTGAAGATGTTACAACACATCAGAATTGCATCTTGTTGAACTTCCGAGAAAAATAGTACTTTATGTGCTCAAACACACAACTTGTGTGACTTTTCAAATTTGAAGCTCGATAACTTCGGCAAATGAGGACCAAATTCCTTAAACAAAGTGTCAAATTAATCAGATCGACGAGATTTTGAAGATGTTACAACACAACATGATTGCATCTTGTTGAACTTCCAAGAAAAATAGTACTTTATGTGCTCAAACACACAACTTGTGTGACTTTTCAAATTTGAAGCTCGATAACTTCGGCATATGAGGACCAAATTCCTTAAACAAAGTGTCAATATAATCAGATCGACGAGATTTTGAAGATGTTACAACACAACATGATTGCATCTTGTTGAACTTCCAAGAAAATTAGTACTTTATGTGCTCAAACACACAACTTGTGTGACTTTTCAAACTTTGAAGCTCGATAACTTCGGCAAATGAGGACCAAATTCCTTAAACAAAGTGTCAAATTAATCAGATCGACGAGATTTTGAAGATGTCACAACACATCATGATTGCTTCTTGTTGAACTTCCAAGAAAAATAGTACTTTATGTGCTCAAACACACAACTTGTGTGACTTTTCAAACTTTGAAGCTCGATAACTTCGGCATATGAGGACCAAATTCCTTAAACAAAGTGTCAATATAATCAGATCGACGAGATTTTGAAGATGTCACAACACGTCATGATTGCATCTTGTTGAACTTCCAAGAAAAATAGTACTTTATGTGCTCAAACACACAACTTGTGTGACTTTTCAAATTTGAAGCTCGATAACTTCGGCAAATGAGGACCAAATTCCTTAAACAAAGTGTCAAATTAATCAGATCGACGAGATTTTGAAGATGTCACAACACATCATGATTGCTTCTTGTTGAACTTCCAAGAAAAATAGTACTTTATGTGCTCAAACACACAACTTGTGTGACTTTTCAAACTTTGAAGCTCGATAACTTCGGCATATGAGGACCAAATTCCTTAAACAAAGTGTCAATATAATCAGATCGACGAGATTTTGAAGATGTCACAACACATCATGATTGCATCTTGTTGAACTTCCAAGAAAAATAGTACTTTATGTGCTCAAACACACAACTTGTGTGACTTTTCAAATTTGAAGCTCGATAACTTCGGCAAATGAGGACCAAATTCCTTAAACAAAGTGTCAAATTAATCAGATCGACGAGATTTTGAAGATGTTACAACACATCAGAATTGCATCTTGTTGAACTTCCGAGAAAAATAGTACTTTATGTGCTCAAACACACATCTTTTGTGACTTTTCAAATTTGAAGCTCGATAACTTCGGCATATGAGGACCAAATTCCTTAAACAAAGTGTCAAATTAATCAGATCGACGAGATTTTGAAGATGTCACAACACATCATGATTGCATCTTGTTGAACTTCCAAGAAAAATAGTACTTTATGTGCTCAAACACACAAGTTGTGTGACTTTTCAAATTTGAAGCTCGATAACTTCGGCAAATGAGGACCAAATTCCTTAAACAAAGTGTCAATATAATCAGATCGACGAGATTTTGAAGATGTCACAACACATCATGATTGCATCTTGTTGAACTTCCAAGAAAAATAGTACTTTATGTGCTCAAACACACATCTTTTGTGACTTTTCAAATTTGAAGCTCGATAACTTCGGCAAATGAGGACCAAATTCCTTAAACAAAGTGTCAAATTAATCAGATCGACGAGATTTTGAAGATGTCACAACACATCATGATTGCATCTTGTTGAACTTCCAAGAAAAATAGTACTTTATGTGCTCAAACACACAAGTTGTGTGACTTTTCAAATTTGAAGCTCGATAACTTCGGCAAATGAGGACCAAATTCCTTAAACAAAGTGTCAAATTAATCAGATCGACGAGATTTTGAAGATGTTACAACACATCATGATTGCATCTTGTTGAACTTCAGAGAAAAATAGTACTTTATGTGCTCAAACACACAACTTGTGTGACTTTTCAAACTTTGCAGCTCGATAACTTCGGCATATGAGGACCAAATTCCTTAAACAAAGTGTCAATATAATCAGATCGACGAGATTTTGAAGATGTCACAACACATCATGATTGCATCTTGTTGAACTTCCAAGAAAAATAGTACTTTATGTGCTCAAACACACAACTTGTGTGACTTTTCAAATTTGAAGCTCGATAACTTCGGCAAATGAGGACCAAATTCCTTAAACAAAGTGTCAAATTAATCAGATCGACGAGATTTTGAAGATGTTACAACACAACATGATTGCATCTTGTTGAACTTCCAAGAAAAATAGTACTTTATGTGCTCAAACACACAACTTGTGTGACTTTTCAAACTTTGAAGCTCGATAACTTCGGCATATGAGGACCAAATTCCTTAAACAAAGTGTCAATATAATCAGATCGACGAGATTTTGAAGATGTCACAACACATCATGATTGCATCTTGTTGAACTTCCAAGAAAAATAGTACTTTATGTGCTCAAACACACAACTTGTGTGACTTTTCAAATTTGAAGCTCGATAACTTCGGCAAATGAGGACCAAATTCCTTAAACAAAGTGTCAAATTAATCAGATCGACGAGATTTTGAAGATGTTACAACACAACATGATTGCATCTTGTTGAACTTCCAAGAAAATTAGTACTTTATGTGCTCAAACACACAACTTGTGTGACTTTTCAAACTTTGAAGCTCGATAACTTCGGCAAATGAGGACCAAATTCCTTAAACAAAGTGTCAAATTAATCAGATCGACGAGATTTTGAAGATGTCACAACACATCATGATTGCATCTTGTTGAACTTCCAAGAAAAATAGTACTTTATGTGCTCAAACACACAATTTGTGTGACTTTTCAAATTTGAAGCTCGATAACTTCGGCAAATGAGGACCAAATTCCTTAAACAAAGTGTCAATATAATCAGATCGACGAGATTTTGAAGATGTCACAACACATCATGATTGCATCTTGTTGAACTTCCAAGAAAAATAGTACTTTATGTGCTCAAACACACAACTTGTGTGACTTTTCAAATTTGAAGCTCGATAACTTCGGCAAATGAGGACCAAATTCCTTAAACAAAGTGTCAAATTAATCAGATCGACGAGATTTTGAAGATGTTACGACACATCAGAATTGCATCTTGTTGAACTTCCGAGAAAAATAGTACTTTATGTGCTCAAACACACATCTTTTGTGACTTTTCAAATTTGAAGCTCGATAACTTCGGCAAATGAGGACCAAATTCCTTAAACAAAGTGTCAAATTAATCAGATCGACGAGATTTTGAAGATGTCACAACACATCATGATTGCATCTTGTTGAACTTCCAAGAAAAATAGTACTTTATGTGCTCAAACACACAAGTTGTGTGACTTTTCAAATTTGAAGCTCGATAACTTCGGCAAATGAGGACCAAATTCCTTAAACAAAGTGTCAATATAATCAGATCGACGAGATTTTGAAGATGTCACAACACATCATGATTGCATCTTGTTGAACTTCCAAGAAAAATAGTACTTTATGTGCTCAAACACACAACTTGTGTGACTTTTCAAATTTGAAGCTCGATAACTTCGGCAAATGAGGACCAAATTCCTTAAACAAAGTGTCAAATTAATCAGATCGACGAGATTTTGAAGATGTTACAACACATCAGAATTGCATCTTGTTGAACTTCCGAGAAAAATAGTACTTTATGTGCTCAAACACACATCTTTTGTGACTTTTCAAATTTGAAGCTCGATAACTTCGGCAAATGAGGACCAAATTCCTTAAACAAAGTGTCAAATTAATCAGATCGACGAGATTTTGAAGATGTTACAACACATCATGATTGCATCTTGTTGAACTTCAGAGAAAAATAGTACTTTATGTGCTCAAACACACAACTTGTGTGACTTTTCAAACTTTGCAGCTCGATAACTTCGGCATATGAGGACCAAATTCCTTAAACAAAGTGTCAATATAATCAGATCGACGAGATTTTGAAGATGTCACAACACATCATGATTGCATCTTGTTGAACTTCCAAGAAAAATAGTACTTTATGTGCTCAAACACACAACTTGTGTGACTTTTCAAATTTGAAGCTCGATAACTTCGGCAAATGAGGACCAAATTCCTTAAACAAAGTGTCAAATTAATCAGATCGACGAGATTTTGAAGATGTTACAACACAACATGATTGCATCTTGTTGAACTTCCAAGAAAATTAGTACTTTATGTGCTCAAACACACAACTTGTGTGACTTTTCAAACTTTGAAGCTCGATAACTTCGGCAAATGAGGACCAAATTCCTTAAACAAAGTGTCAAATTAATCAGATCGACGAGATTTTGAAGATGTCACAACACATCATGATTGCATCTTGTTGAACTTCCAAGAAAAATAGTACTTTATGTGCTCAAACACACAATTTGTGTGACTTTTCAAATTTGAAGCTCGATAACTTCGGCAAATGAGGACCAAATTCCTTAAACAAAGTGTCAATATAATCAGATCGACGAGATTTTGAAGATGTCACAACACATCATGATTGCATCTTGTTGAACTTCCAAGAAAAATAGTACTTTATGTGCTCAAACACACAACTTGTGTGACTTTTCAAATTTGAAGCTCGATAACTTCGGCAAATGAGGACCAAATTCCTTAAACAAAGTGTCAAATTAATCAGATCGACGAGATTTTGAAGATGTTACAACACATCAGAATTGCATCTTGTTGAACTTCCGAGAAAAATAGTACTTTATGTGCTCAAACACACATCTTTTGTGACTTTTCAAATTTGAAGCTCGATAACTTCGGCAAATGAGGACCAAATTCCTTAAACAAAGTGTCAAATTAATCAGATCGACGAGATTTTGAAGATGTTACAACACATCATGATTGCATCTTGTTGAACTTCAGAGAAAAATAGTACTTTATGAGCTCAAACACACAACTTGTGTGACTTTTCAAACTTTGCAGCTCGATAACTTCGGCATATGAGGACCAAATTCCTTAAACAAAGTGTCAAATTAATCAGATCGACGAGATTTTGAAGATGTTACAACACAACATGATTGCATCTTGTTGAACTTCCAAGAAAAATAGTACTTTATGTGCTCAAACACACAACTTGTGTGACTTTTCAAACTTTGAAGCTCGATAACTTCGGCAAATGAGGACCAAATTCCTTAAACAAAGTGTCAAATTAATCAGATCGACGAGATTTTGAAGATGTTACAACACATCATGATTGCATCTTGTTGAACTTCAGAGAAAAATAGTACTTTATGAGCTCAAACACACAACTTGTGTGACTTTTCAAACTTTGAAGCTCGATAACTTCGGCATATGAGGACCAAATTCCTTAAACAAAGTGTCAATATAATCAGATCGACGAGATTTTGAAGATGTCACAACACATCATGATTGCATCTTGTTGAACTTCCAAGAAAAATAGTACTTTATGTGCTCAAACACACAACTTGTGTGACTTTTCAAATTTGAAGCTCGATAACTTCGGCAAATGAGGACCAAATTCCTTAAACAAAGTGTCAAATTAATCAGATCGACGAGATTTTGAAGATGCTACAACACATCAGAATTGCATCTTGTTGAACTTCCGAGAAAAATAGTACTTTATGTGCTCAAACACACATCTTTTGTGACTTTTCAAATTTGAAGCTCGATAACTTCGGCATATGAGGACCAAATTCCTTAAACAAAGTGTCAATATAATCAGATCGACGAGATTTTGAAGATGTCACAACACATCATGATTGCATCTTGTTGATCTTCCAAGAAAAATAGTACTTTATGTGCTCAAACACACAACTTGTGTGACTTTTCAAATTTGAAGCTCGATAACTTCGGCAAATGAGGACCAAATTCCTTAAACAAAGTGTCAAATTAATCAGATCGACGAGATTTTGAAGATGTTACAACACATCAGAATTGCATCTTGTTGAACTTCCGAGAAAAATAGTACTTTATGTGCTCAAACACACATCTTTTGTGACTTTTCAAATTTGAAGCTCGATAACTTCGGCATATGAGGACCAAATTCCTTAAACAAAGTGTCAAATTAATCAGATCGACGAGATTTTGAAGATGTCACAACACATCATGATTGCATCTTGTTGAACTTCCAAGAAAAATAGTACTTTATGTGCTCAAACACACAATTTGTGTGACTTTTCAAATTTGAAGCTCGATAACTTCGGCAAATGAGGACCAAATTCCTTAAACAAAGTGTCAATATAATCAGATCGACGAGATTTTGAAGATGTCACAACACATCATGATTGCATCTTGTTGAACTTCCAAGAAAATTAGTACTTTATGTGCTCAAACACACAACTTGTGTGACTTTTCAAATTTGAAGCTCGATAACTTCGGCAAATGAGGACCAAATTCCTTAAACAAAGTGTCAAATTAATCAGATCGACGAGATTTTGAAGATGTCACAACACATCATGATTGCATCTTGTTGAACTTCCAAGAAAAATAGTACTTTATGTGCTCAAACACACAATTTGTGTGACTTTTCAAATTTGAAGCTCGATAACTTCGGCAAATGAGGACCAAATTCCTTAAACAAAGTGTCAATATAATCAGATCGACGAGATTTTGAAGATGTCACAACACATCATGATTGCATCTTGTTGAACTTCCAAGAAAAATAGTACTTTATGTGCTCAAACACACAACTTGTGTGACTTTTCAAATTTGAAGCTCGATAACTTCGGCAAATGAGGACCAAATTCCTTAAACAAAGTGTCAAATTAATCAGATCGACGAGATTTTGAAGATGTTACGACACATCAGAATTGCATCTTGTTGAACTTCCGAGAAAAATAGTACTTTATGTGCTCAAACACACATCTTTTGTGACTTTTCAAATTTGAAGCTCGATAACTTCGGCAAATGAGGACCAAATTCCTTAAACAAAGTGTCAAATTAATCAGATCGACGAGATTTTGAAGATGTCACAACACATCATGATTGCATCTTGTTGAACTTCCAAGAAAAATAGTACTTTATGTGCTCAAACACACAAGTTGTGTGACTTTTCAAATTTGAAGCTCGATAACTTCGGCAAATGAGGACCAAATTCCTTAAACAAAGTGTCAATATAATCAGATCGACGAGATTTTGAAGATGTCACAACACATCATGATTGCATCTTGTTGAACTTCCAAGAAAAATAGTACTTTATGTGCTCAAACACACAACTTGTGTGACTTTTCAAATTTGAAGCTCGATAACTTCGGCAAATGAGGACCAAATTCCTTAAACAAAGTGTCAAATTAATCAGATCGACGAGATTTTGAAGATGTTACAACACATCAGAATTGCATCTTGTTGAACTTCCGAGAAAAATAGTACTTTATGTGCTCAAACACACATCTTTTGTGACTTTTCAAATTTGAAGCTCGATAACTTCGGCAAATGAGGACCAAATTCCTTAAACAAAGTGTCAAATTAATCAGATCGACGAGATTTTGAAGATGTTACAACACATCATGATTGCATCTTGTTGAACTTCAGAGAAAAATAGTACTTTATGTGCTCAAACACACAACTTGTGTGACTTTTCAAACTTTGCAGCTCGATAACTTCGGCATATGAGGACCAAATTCCTTAAACAAAGTGTCAATATAATCAGATCGACGAGATTTTGAAGATGTCACAACACATCATGATTGCATCTTGTTGAACTTCCAAGAAAAATAGTACTTTATGTGCTCAAACACACAACTTGTGTGACTTTTCAAATTTGAAGCTCGATAACTTCGGCAAATGAGGACCAAATTCCTTAAACAAAGTGTCAAATTAATCAGATCGACGAGATTTTGAAGATGTTACAACACAACATGATTGCATCTTGTTGAACTTCCAAGAAAATTAGTACTTTATGTGCTCAAACACACAACTTGTGTGACTTTTCAAACTTTGAAGCTCGATAACTTCGGCAAATGAGGACCAAATTCCTTAAACAAAGTGTCAAATTAATCAGATCGACGAGATTTTGAAGATGTCACAACACATCATGATTGCATCTTGTTGAACTTCCAAGAAAAATAGTACTTTATGTGCTCAAACACACAATTTGTGTGACTTTTCAAATTTGAAGCTCGATAACTTCGGCAAATGAGGACCAAATTCCTTAAACAAAGTGTCAATATAATCAGATCGACGAGATTTTGAAGATGTCACAACACATCATGATTGCATCTTGTTGAACTTCCAAGAAAAATAGTACTTTATGTGCTCAAACACACAACTTGTGTGACTTTTCAAATTTGAAGCTCGATAACTTCGGCAAATGAGGACCAAATTCCTTAAACAAAGTGTCAAATTAATCAGATCGACGAGATTTTGAAGATGTTACAACACATCAGAATTGCATCTTGTTGAACTTCCGAGAAAAATAGTACTTTATGTGCTCAAACACACATCTTTTGTGACTTTTCAAATTTGAAGCTCGATAACTTCGGCAAATGAGGACCAAATTCCTTAAACAAAGTGTCAAATTAATCAGATCGACGAGATTTTGAAGATGTTACAACACATCATGATTGCATCTTGTTGAACTTCAGAGAAAAATAGTACTTTATGAGCTCAAACACACAACTTGTGTGACTTTTCAAACTTTGCAGCTCGATAACTTCGGCATATGAGGACCAAATTCCTTAAACAAAGTGTCAAATTAATCAGATCGACGAGATTTTGAAGATGTTACAACACAACATGATTGCATCTTGTTGAACTTCCAAGAAAAATAGTACTTTATGTGCTCAAACACACAACTTGTGTGACTTTTCAAACTTTGAAGCTCGATAACTTCGGCAAATGAGGACCAAATTCCTTAAACAAAGTGTCAAATTAATCAGATCGACGAGATTTTGAAGATGTTACAACACATCATGATTGCATCTTGTTGAACTTCAGAGAAAAATAGTACTTTATGAGCTCAAACACACAACTTGTGTGACTTTTCAAACTTTGAAGCTCGATAACTTCGGCATATGAGGACCAAATTCCTTAAACAAAGTGTCAATATAATCAGATCGACGAGATTTTGAAGATGTCACAACACATCATGATTGCATCTTGTTGAACTTCCAAGAAAAATAGTACTTTATGTGCTCAAACACACAACTTGTGTGACTTTTCAAATTTGAAGCTCGATAACTTCGGCAAATGAGGACCAAATTCCTTAAACAAAGTGTCAAATTAATCAGATCGACGAGATTTTGAAGATGCTACAACACATCAGAATTGCATCTTGTTGAACTTCCGAGAAAAATAGTACTTTATGTGCTCAAACACACATCTTTTGTGACTTTTCAAATTTGAAGCTCGATAACTTCGGCATATGAGGACCAAATTCCTTAAACAAAGTGTCAATATAATCAGATCGACGAGATTTTGAAGATGTCACAACACATCATGATTGCATCTTGTTGATCTTCCAAGAAAAATAGTACTTTATGTGCTCAAACACACAACTTGTGTGACTTTTCAAATTTGAAGCTCGATAACTTCGGCAAATGAGGACCAAATTCCTTAAACAAAGTGTCAAATTAATCAGATCGACGAGATTTTGAAGATGTTACAACACATCAGAATTGCATCTTGTTGAACTTCCGAGAAAAATAGTACTTTATGTGCTCAAACACACATCTTTTGTGACTTTTCAAATTTGAAGCTCGATAACTTCGGCATATGAGGACCAAATTCCTTAAACAAAGTGTCAAATTAATCAGATCGACGAGATTTTGAAGATGTCACAACACATCATGATTGCATCTTGTTGAACTTCCAAGAAAAATAGTACTTTATGTGCTCAAACACACAATTTGTGTGACTTTTCAAATTTGAAGCTCGATAACTTCGGCAAATGAGGACCAAATTCCTTAAACAAAGTGTCAATATAATCAGATCGACGAGATTTTGAAGATGTCACAACACATCATGATTGCATCTTGTTGAACTTCCAAGAAAATTAGTACTTTATGTGCTCAAACACACAACTTGTGTGACTTTTCAAATTTGAAGCTCGATAACTTCGGCAAATGAGGACCAAATTCCTTAAACAAAGTGTCAAATTAATCAGATCGACGAGATTTTGAAGATGTTACAACACATCAGAATTGCATCTTGTTGAACTTCCGAGAAAAATAGTACTTTATGTGCTCAAACACACATCTTTTGTGACTTTTCAAATTTGAAGCTCGATAACTTCGGCAAATGAGGACCAAATTCCTTAAACAAAGTGTCAAATTAATCAGATCGACGAGATTTTGAAGATGTTACAACACATCATGATTGCATCTTGTTGAACTTCAGAGAAAAATAGTACTTTATGTGCTCAAACACACAACTTGTGTGACTTTTCAAACTTTGCAGCTCGATAACTTCGGCATATGAGGACCAAATTCCTTAAACAAAGTGTCAATATAATCAGATCGACGAGATTTTGAAGATGTCACAACACTTCATGATTGCATCTTGTTGAACTTCCAAGAAAAATAGTACTTTATGTGCTCAAACACACAACTTGTGTGACTTTTCAAATTTGAAGCTCGATAACTTCGGCAAATGAGGACCAAATTCCTTAAACAAAGTGTCAAATTAATCAGATCGACGAGATTTTGAAGATGTTACAACACAACATGATTGCATCTTGTTGAACTTCCAAGAAAAATAGTACTTTATGTGCTCAAACACACAACTTGTGTGACTTTTCAAATTTGAAGCTCGATAACTTCGGCAAATGAGGACCAAATTCCTTAAACAAAGTGTCAAATTAATCAGATCGACGAGATTTTGAAGATGTTACAACACATCAGAATTGCATCTTGTTGAACTTCCGAGAAAAATAGTACTTTATGTGCTCAAACACACATCTTTTGTGACTTTTCAAATTTGAAGCTCGATAACTTCGGCATATGAGGACCAAATTCCTTAAACAAAGTGTCAAATTAATCAGATCGACGAGATTTTGAAGATGTCACAACACATCATGATTGCATCTTGTTGAACTTCCAAGAAAAATAGTACTTTATGTGCTCAAACACACATCTTTTGTGACTTTTCAAATTTGAAGCTCGATAACTTCGGCATATGAGGACCAAATTCCTTAAACAAAGTGTCAATATAATCAGATCGACGAGATTTTGAAGATGTCACAACACATCATGATTGCATCTTGTTGAACTTCCAAGAAAAATAGTACTTTATGTGCTCAAACACACAACTTGTGTGACTTTTCAAACTTTGAAGCTCGATAACTTCGGCAAATGAGGACCAAATTCCTTAAACAAAGTGTCAAATTAATCAGATCGACGAGATTTTGAAGATGTTACAACACAACATGATTGCATCTTGTTGAACTTCCAAGAAAAATAGTACTTTATGTGCTCAAACACACAACTTGTGTGACTTTTCAAATTTGAAGCTCGATAACTTCGGCAAATGAGGACCAAATTCCTTAAACAAAGTGTCAAATTAATCAGATCGACGAGATTTTGAAGATGTTACAACACATCAGAATTGCATCTTGTTGAACTTCCGAGAAAAATAGTACTTTATGTGCTCAAACACACATCTTTTGTGACTTTTCAAATTTGAAGCTCGATAACTTCGGCATATGAGGACCAAATTCCTTAAACAAAGTGTCAAATTAATCAGATCGACGAGATTTTGAAGATGTTACAACACATCAGAATTGCATCTTGTTGAACTTCCGAGAAAAATAGTACTTTATGTGCTCAAACACACATCTTTTGTGACTTTTCAAATTTGAAGCTCGATAACTTCGGCATATGAGGACCAAATTCCTTAAACAAAGTGTCAAATTAATCAGATCGACGAGATTTTGAAGATGTCACAACACATCATGATTGCATCTTGTTGAACTTCCAAGAAAAATAGTACTTTATGTGCTCAAACACACAATTTGTGTGACTTTTCAAATTTGAAGCTCGATAACTTCGGCAAATGAGGACCAAATTCCTTAAACAAAGTGTCAATATAATCAGATCGACGAGATTTTGAAGATGTCACAACACATCATGATTGCATCTTGTTGAACTTCCAAGAAAATTAGTACTTTATGTGCTCAAACACACAACTTGTGTGACTTTTCAAATTTGAAGCTCGATAACTTCGGCAAATGAGGACCAAATTCCTTAAACAAAGTGTCAAATTAATCAGATCGACGAGATTTTGAAGATGTTACAACACATCAGAATTGCATCTTGTTGAACTTCCGAGAAAAATAGTACTTTATGTGCTCAAACACACATCTTTTGTGACTTTTCAAATTTGAAGCTCGATAACTTCGGCAAATGAGGACCAAATTCCTTAAACAAAGTGTCAAATTAATCAGATCGACGAGATTTTGAAGATGTTACAACACATCATGATTGCATCTTGTTGAACTTCAGAGAAAAATAGTACTTTATGTGCTCAAACACACAACTTGTGTGACTTTTCAAACTTTGCAGCTCGATAACTTCGGCATATGAGGACCAAATTCCTTAAACAAAGTGTCAATATAATCAGATCGACGAGATTTTGAAGATGTCACAACACTTCATGATTGCATCTTGTTGAACTTCCAAGAAAAATAGTACTTTATGTGCTCAAACACACAACTTGTGTGACTTTTCAAATTTGAAGCTCGATAACTTCGGCAAATGAGGACCAAATTCCTTAAACAAAGTGTCAAATTAATCAGATCGACGAGATTTTGAAGATGTTACAACACATCAGAATTGCATCTTGTTGAACTTCCGAGAAAAATAGTACTTTATGTGCTCAAACACACATCTTTTGTGACTTTTCAAATTTGAAGCTCGATAACTTCGGCATATGAGGACCAAATTCCTTAAACAAAGTGTCAAATTAATCAGATCGACGAGATTTTGAAGATGTCACAACACATCATGATTGCATCTTGTTGAACTTCCAAGAAAAATAGTACTTTATGTGCTCAAACACACAACTTGTGTGACTTTTCAAACTTTGAAGCTCGATAACTTCGGCAAATGAGGACCAAATTCCTTAAACAAAGTGTCAAATTAATCAGATCGACGAGATTTTGAAGATGTTACAACACAACATGATTGCATCTTGTTGAACTTCAGAGAAAAATAGTACTTTATGTGCTCAAACACACAACTTGTGTGACTTTTCAAACTTTGAAGCTCGATAACTTCGGCAAATGAGGACCAAATTCCTTAAACAAAGTGTCAAATTAATCAGATCGACGAGATTTTGAAGATGTTACAACACAACATGATTGCATTTTGTTGAACTTCCAAGAAAATTAGTACTTTATGTGCTCAAACACACAACTTGTGTGACTTTTCAAACTTTGAAGCTCGATAACTTCGGCAAATGAGGACCAAATTCCTTAAACAAAGTGTCAAATTAATCAGATCGACGAGATTTTGAAGATGTTACAACACATCATGATTGCATCTTGTTGAACTTCAGAGAAAAATAGTACTTTATGTGCTCAAACACACAATTTGTGTGACTTTTCAAATTTGAAGCTCGATAACTTCGGCAAATGAGGACCAAATTCCTTAAACAAAGTGTCAAATTAATCAGATCGACGAGATTTTGAAGATGTTACAACACAACATGATTGCATCTTGTTGAACTTCCAAGAAAAATAGTACTTTATGTGCTCAAACACACAACTTGTGTGACTTTTCAAACTTTGAAGCTCGATAACTTCGGCATATGAGGACCAAATTCCTTAAACAAAGTGTCAATATAATCAGATCGACGAGATTTTGAAGATGTCACAACACATCATGATTGCATCTTGTTGAACTTCCAAGAAAAATAGTACTTTATGTGCTCAAACACACAACTTGTGTGACTTTTCAAATTTGAAGCTCGATAACTTCGGCAAATGAGGACCAAATTCCTTAAACAAAGTGTCAAATTAATCAGATCGACGAGATTTTGAAGATGTTACAACACAACATGATTGCATCTTGTTGAACTTCCAAGAAAATTAGTACTTTATGTGCTCAAACACACAACTTGTGTGACTTTTCAAACTTTGAAGCTCGATAACTTCGGCAAATGAGGACCAAATTCCTTAAACAAAGTGTCAAATTAATCAGATCGACGAGATTTTGAAGATGTTACAACACAACATGATTGCATCTTGTTGAACTTCCAAGAAAATTAGTACTTTATGTGCTCAAACACACAACTTGTGTGACTTTTCAAACTTTGAAGCTCGATAACTTCGGCAAATGAGGACCAAATTCCTTAAACAAAGTGTCAAATTAATCAGATCGACGAGATTTTGAAGATGTTACAACACATCATGATTGCATCTTGTTGAACTTCAGAGAAAAATAGTACTTTATGTGCTCAAACACACAATTTGTGTGACTTTTCAAATTTGAAGCTCGATAACTTCGGCAAATGAGGACCAAATTCCTTAAACAAAGTGTCAAATTAATCAGATCGACGAGATTTTGAAGATGTTACAACACAACATGATTGCATCTTGTTGAACTTCCAAGAAAAATAGTACTTTATGTGCTCAAACACACAACTTGTGTGACTTTTCAAACTTTGAAGCTCGATAACTTCGGCAAATGAGGACCAAATTCCTTAAACAAAGTGTCAAATTAATCAGATCGACGAGATTTTGAAGATGTTACAACACATCATGATTGCATCTTGTTGAACTTCCAAGAAAAATAGTACTTTATGTGCTCAAACACACAACTTGTGTGACTTTTCAAATTTGAAGCTCGATAACTTCGGCAAATGAGGACCAAATTCCTTAAACAAAGTGTCAAATTAATCAGATCGACGAGATTTTGAAGATGTTACAACACAACATGATTGCATCTTGTTGAACTTCCAAGAAAATTAGTACTTTATGTGCTCAAACACACAACTTGTGTGACTTTTCAAACTTTGAAGCTCGATAACTTCGGCAAATGAGGACCAAATTCCTTAAACAAAGTGTCAAATTAATCAGATCGACGAGATTTTGAAGATGTTACAACACAACATGATTGCATCTTGTTGAACTTCCAAGAAAAATAGTACTTTATGTGCTCAAACACACAACTTGTGTGACTTTTCAAACTTTGAAGCTCGATAACTGCGGCATATGAGGACCAAATTCCTTAAACAAAGTGTCAATATAATCAGATCGACGAGATTTTGAAGATGTCACAACACATCATGATTGCATCTTGTTGAACTTCAGAGAAAAATAGTACTTTATGTGCTCAAACACACAACTTGTGTGACTTTTCAAACTTTGAAGCTCGATAACTTCGGCAAATGAGGACCAAATTCCTTAAACAAAGTGTCAAATTAATCAGATCGACGAGATTTTGAAGATGTTACAACACAACATGATTGCATCTTGTTGAACTTCCAAGAAAATTAGTACTTTATGTGCTCAAACACACAACTTGTGTGACTTTTCAAACTTTGAAGCTCGATAACTTCGGCAAATGAGGACCAAATTCCTTAAACAAAGTGTCAAATTAATCAGATCGACGAGATTTTGAAGATGTTACAACACATCATGATTGCATCTTGTTGAACTTCAGAGAAAAATAGTACTTTATGTGCTCAAACACACAATTTGTGTGACTTTTCAAATTTGAAGCTCGATAACTTCGGCAAATGAGGACCAAATTCCTTAAACAAAGTGTCAAATTAATCAGATCGACGAGATTTTGAAGATGTTACAACACATCAGAATTGCATCTTGTTGAACTTCCGAGAAAAATAGTACTTTATGTGCTCAAACACACATCTTTTGTGACTTTTCAAATTTGAAGCTCGATAACTTCGGCATATGAGGACCAAATTCCTTAAACAAAGTGTCAAATTAATCAGATCGACGAGATTTTGAAGATGTTACAACACAACATGATTGCATCTTGTTGAACTTCCAAGAAAAATAGTACTTTATGTGCTCAAACACACAACTTGTGTGACTTTTCAAACTTTGAAGCTCGATAACTTCGGCAAATGAGGACCAAATTCCTTAAACAAAGTGTCAAATTAATCAGATCGACGAGATTTTGAAGATGTTACAACACAACATGATTGCATCTTGTTGAACTTCCGAGACAAATAGTACTTTATGTGCTCAAACACACAACTTGTGTGACTTTTCAAACTTTGAAGCTCGATAACTTCGGCAAATGAGGACCAAATTCCTTAAACAAAGTGTCAAATTAATCAGATCGACGAGATTTTGAAGATGTTACAACACAACATGATTGCATTTTGTTGAACTTCCAAGAAAATTAGTACTTTATGTGCTCAAACACACAACTTGTGTGACTTTTCAAACTTTGAAGCTCGATAACTTCGGCAAATGAGGACCAAATTCCTTAAACAAAGTGTCAAATTAATCAGATCGACGAGATTTTGAAGATGTTACAACACATCATGATTGCATCTTGTTGAACTTCAGAGAAAAATAGTACTTTATGTGCTCAAACACACAATTTGTGTGACTTTTCAAATTTGAAGCTCGATAACTTCGGCAAATGAGGACCAAATTCCTTAAACAAAGTGTCAAATTAATCAGATCGACGAGATTTTGAAGATGTTACAACACAACATGATTGCATCTTGTTGAACTTCCAAGAAAAATAGTACTTTATGTGCTCAAACACACAACTTGTGTGACTTTTCAAACTTTGAAGCTCGATAACTTCGGCATATGAGGACCAAATTCCTTAAACAAAGTGTCAATATAATCAGATCGACGAGATTTTGAAGATGTCACAACACATCATGATTGCATCTTGTTGAACTTCCAAGAAAAATAGTACTTTATGTGCTCAAACACACAACTTGTGTGACTTTTCAAATTTGAAGCTCGATAACTTCGGCAAATGAGGACCAAATTCCTTAAACAAAGTGTCAAATTAATCAGATCGACGAGATTTTGAAGATGTTACAACACAACATGATTGCATCTTGTTGAACTTCCAAGAAAATTAGTACTTTATGTGCTCAAACACACAACTTGTGTGACTTTTCAAACTTTGAAGCTCGATAACTTCGGCAAATGAGGACCAAATTCCTTAAACAAAGTGTCAAATTAATCAGATCGACGAGATTTTGAAGATGTTACAACACAACATGATTGCATCTTGTTGAACTTCCAAGAAAATTAGTACTTTATGTGCTCAAACACACAACTTGTGTGACTTTTCAAACTTTGAAGCTCGATAACTTCGGCAAATGAGGACCAAATTCCTTAAACAAAGTGTCAAATTAATCAGATCGACGAGATTTTGAAGATGTTACAACACATCATGATTGCATCTTGTTGAACTTCAGAGAAAAATAGTACTTTATGTGCTCAAACCCACAATTTGTGTGACTTTTCAAATTTGAAGCTCGATAACTTCGGCAAATGAGGACCAAATTCCTTAAACAAAGTGTCAAATTAATCAGATCGACGAGATTTTGAAGATGTCACAACACATCATGATTGCATCTTGTTGAACTTCAGAGGAAAATAGTACTTTATGTGCTCAAACACACAACTTGTGTGACTTTTCAAACTTTGAAGCTCGATAACTTCGGCAAATGAGGACCAAATTCCTTAAACAAAGTGTCAAATTAATCAGATCGACGAGATTTTGAAGATGTTACAACACATCATGATTGCATCTTGTTGAACTTCAGAGAAAAATAGTACTTTATGTGCTCAAACACACAATTTGTGTGACTTTTCAAATTTGAAGCTCGATAACTTCGGCAAATGAGGACCAAATTCCTTAAACAAAGTGTCAAATTAATCAGATCGACGAGATTTTGAAGATGTTACAACACAACATGATTGCATCTTGTTGAACTTCCAAGAAAAATAGTACTTTATGTGCTCAAACACACAACTTGTGTGACTTTTCAAACTTTGAAGCTCGATAACTTCGGCAAATGAGGACCAAATTCCTTAAACAAAGTGTCAAATTAATCAGATCGACGAGATTTTGAAGATGTTACAACACATCATGATTGCATCTTGTTGAACTTCCAAGAAAAATAGTACTTTATGTGCTCAAACACACAACTTGTGTGACTTTTCAAATTTGAAGCTCGATAACTTCGGCAAATGAGGACCAAATTCCTTAAACAAAGTGTCAAATTAATCAGATCGACGAGATTTTGAAGATGTTACAACACAACATGATTGCATCTTGTTGAACTTCCAAGAAAATTAGTACTTTATGTGCTCAAACACACATCTTTTGTGACTTTTCAAATTTGAAGCTCGATAACTTCGGCAAATGAGGACCAAATTCCTTAAACAAAGTGTCAAATTAATCAGATCGACGAGATTTTGAAGATGTTACAACACATCATGATTGCATCTTGTTGAACTTCAGAGAAAAATAGTACTTTATGTGCTCAAACACACAACTTGTGTGACTTTTCAAACTTTGCAGCTCGATAACTTCGGCATATGAGGACCAAATTCCTTAAACAAAGTGTCAATATAATCAGATCGACGAGATTTTGAAGATGTCACAACACATCATGATTGCATCTTGTTGAACTTCCAAGAAAAATAGTACTTTATGTGCTCAAACACACAACTTGTGTGACTTTTCAAATTTGAAGCTCGATAACTTCGGCAAATGAGGACCAAATTCCTTAAACAAAGTGTCAAATTAATCAGATCGACGAGATTTTGAAGATGTTACAACACAACATGATTGCATCTTGTTGAACTTCCAAGAAAAATAGTACTTTATGTGCTCAAACACACAACTTGTGTGACTTTTCAAATTTGAAGCTCGATAACTTCGGCAAATGAGGACCAAATTCCTTAAACAAAGTGTCAAATTAATCAGATCGACGAGATTTTGAAGATGTTACAACACAACATGATTGCATCTTGTTGAACTTCAGAGAAAAATAGTACTTTATGTGCTCAAACACACAATTTGTGTGACTTTTCAAATTTGAAGCTCGATAACTTCGGCAAATGAGGACCAAATTCCTTAAACAAAGTGTCAAATTAATCAGATCGACGAGATTTTGAAGATGTTACAACACATCAGAATTGCATCTTGTTGAACTTCCGAGAAAAATAGTACTTTATGTGCTCAAACACACATCTTTTGTGACTTTTCAAATTTGAAGCTCGATAACTTCGGCATATGAGGACCAAATTCCTTAAACAAAGTGTCAAATTAATCAGATCGACGAGATTTTGAAGATGTTACAACACAACATGATTGCATCTTGTTGAACTTCCAAGAAAAATAGTACTTTATGTGCTCAAACACACAACTTGTGTGACTTTTCAAATTTGAAGCTCGATAACTTCGGCAAATGAGGACCAAATTCCTTAAACAAAGTGTCAAATTAATCAGATCGACGAGATTTTGAAGATGTTACAACACAACATGATTGCATCTTGTTGAACTTCCAAGAAAATTAGTACTTTATGTGCTCAAACACACAACTTGTGTGACTTTTCAAACTTTGAAGCTCGATAACTTCGGCATATGAGGACCAAATTCCTTAAACAAAGTGTCAATATAATCAGATCGACGAGAGTTTGAAGATGTCACAACACATCATGATTGCATCTTGTTGAACTTCCAAGAAAAATAGTACTTTATGTGCTCAAACACACAACTTGTGTGACTTTTCAAATTTGAAGCTCGATAACTTCGGCAAATGAGGACCAAATTCCTTAAACAAAGTGTCAAATTAATCAGATCGACGAGATTTTGAAGATGTTACAACACAACATGATTGCATCTTGTTGAACTTCCAAGAAAATTAGTACTTTACGTGCTCAAACACACAACTTGTGTGACTTTTCAAACTTTGAAGCTCGATAACTTCGGCAAATGAGGACCAAATTCCTTAAACAAAATGTCAAATTAATCAGATCGACGAGATTTTGAAGATGTTACAACACATCATGATTGCATCTTGTTGAACTTCAGAGAAAAATAGTACTTTATGTGCTCAAACACACAACTTGTGTGACTTTTCAAACTTTGAAGCTCGATAACTTCGGCATATGAGGACCAAATTCCTTAAACAAAGTGTCAATATAATCAGATCGACGAGATTTTGAAGATGTCACAACACATCATGATTGCATCTTGTTGAACTTCCAAGAAAAATAGTACTTTATGTGCTCAAACACACAACTTCTGTGACTTTTCAAATTTGAAGCTCGATAACTTCGGCAAATGAGGACCAAATTCCTTAAACAAAGTGTCAAATTAATCAGATCGACGAGATTTTGAAGATGTTACAACACATCATGATTGCATCTTGTTGAACTTCAGAGAAAAATAGTACTTTATGTGCTCAAACACACAACTTGTGTGACTTTTCAAACTTTGAAGCTCGATAACTTCGGCATATGAGGACCAAATTCCTTAAACAAAGTGTCAATATAATCAGATCGACGAGATTTTGAAGATGTCACAACACATCATGATTGCATCTTGTTGAACTTCCAAGAAAAATAGTACTTTATGTGCTCAAACACACAACTTCTGTGACTTTTCAAATTTGAAGCTCGATAACTTCGGCAAATGAGGACCAAATTCCTTAAACAAAGTGTCAAATTAATCAGATCGACGAGATTTTGAAGATGTTACAACACATCATGATTGCATCTTGTTGAACTTCAGAGAAAAATAGTACTTTATGTGCTCAAACACACAACTTGTGTGACTTTTCAAACTTTGAAGCTCGATAACTTCGGCATATGAGGACCAAATTCCTTAAACAAAGTGTCAATATAATCAGATCGACGAGATTTTGAAGATGTCACAACACATCATGATTGCATCTTGTTGAACTTCCAAGAAAAATAGTACTTTATGTGCTCAAACACACAACTTGTGTGACTTTTCAAATTTGAAGCTCGATAACTTCGGCAAATGAGGACCAAATTTCTTAAACAAAGTGTCAAATTAATCAGATCGACGAGATTTTGAAGATGTTACAACACATCAGAATTGCATCTTGTTGAACTTCCGAGAAAAATAGTACTTTATGTGCTCAAACACACAACTTGTGTGACTTTTCAAATTTGAAGCTCGATAACTTCGGCAAATGAGGACCAAATTCCTTAAACAAAGTGTCAAATTAATCAGATCGACGAGATTTTGAAGATGTTACAACACAACATGATTGCATCTTGTTGAACTTCCAAGAAAATTAGTACTTTATGTGCTCAAACACACAACTTGTGTGACTTTTCAAACTTTGAAGCTCGATAACTTCGGCAAATGAGGACCAAATTCCTTAAACAAAGTGTCAAATTAATCAGATCGACGAGATTTTGAAGATGTTACAACACATCATGATTGCATCTTGTTGAACTTCAGAGAAAAATAGTACTTTATGTGCTCAAACACACAATTTGTGTGACTTTTCAAATTTGAAGCTCGATAACTTCGGCAAATGAGGACCAAATTCCTTAAACAAAGTGTCAAATTAATCAGATCGACGAGATTTTGAAGATGTTACAACACAACATGATTGCATCTTGTTGAACTTCCAAGAAAAATAGTAGTTTATGTGCTCAAACACACAACTTGTGTGACTTTTCAAACTTTGAAGCTCGATAACTTCGGCATATGAGGACCAAATTCCTTAAACAAAGTGTCAATATAATCAGATCGACGAGATTTTGAAGATGTCACAACACATCATGATTGCATCTTGTTGATCTTCCAAGAAAAATAGTACTTTATGTGCTCAAACACACAACTTGTGTGACTTTTCAAATTTGAAGCTCGATAACTTCGGCAAATGAGGACCAAATTCCTTAAACAAAGTGTCAAATTAATCAGATCGACGAGATTTTGAAGATGTTACAACACATCAGAATTGCATCTTGTTGAACTTCCGAGAAAAATAGTACTTTATGTGCTCAAACACACATCTTTTGTGACTTTTCAAATTTGAAGCTCGATAACTTCGGCATATGAGGACCAAATTCCTTAAACAAAGTGTCAAATTAATCAGATCGACGAGATTTTGAAGATGTCACAACACATCATGATTGCATCTTGTTGAACTTCCAAGAAAAATAGTACTTTATGTGCTCAAACACACAATTTGTGTGACTTTTCAAATTTGAAGCTCGATAACTTCGGCAAATGAGGACCAAATTCCTTAAACAAAGTGTCAATATAATCAGATCGACGAGATTTTGAAGATGTCACAACACATCATGATTGCATCTTGTTGAACTTCCAAGAAAATTAGTACTTTATGTGCTCAAACACACAACTTGTGTGACTTTTCAAATTTGAAGCTCGATAACTTCGGCAAATGAGGACCAAATTCCTTAAACAAAGTGTCAAATTAATCAGATCGACGAGATTTTGAAGATGTTACAACACATCAGAATTGCATCTTGTTGAACTTCCGAGAAAAATAGTACTTTATGTGCTCAAACACACATCTTTTGTGACTTTTCAAATTTGAAGCTCGATAACTTCGGCAAATGAGGACCAAATTCCTTAAACAAAGTGTCAAATTAATCAGATCGACGAGATTTTGAAGATGTTACAACACATCATGATTGCATCTTGTTGAACTTCAGAGAAAAATAGTACTTTATGTGCTCAAACACACAACTTGTGTGACTTTTCAAATTTGAAGCTCGATAACTTCGGCAAATGAGGACCAAATTCCTTAAACAAAGTGTCAAATTAATCAGATCGACGAGATTTTGAAGATGTTACAACACATCAGAATTGCATCTTGTTGAACTTCCGAGAAAAATAGTACTTTATGTGCTCAAACACACATCTTTTGTGACTTTTCAAATTTGAAGCTCGATAACTTCGGCATATGAGGACCAAATTCCTTAAACAAAGTGTCAAATTAATCAGATCGACGAGATTTTGAAGATGTCACAACACATCATGATTGCATCTTGTTGAACTTCCAAGAAAAATAGTACTTTATGTGCTCAAACACACAACTTGTGTGACTTTTCAAACTTTGAAGCTCGATAACTTCGGCATATGAGGACCAAATTCCTTAAACAAAGTGTCAATATAATCAGATCGACGAGATTTTGAAGATGTCACAACACATCATGATTGCATCTTGTTGAACTTCCAAGAAAAATAGTACTTTATGTGCTCAAACACACAACTTGTGTGACTTTTCAAACTTTGAAGCTCGATAACTTCGGCAAATGAGGACCAAATTCCTTAAACAAAGTGTCAAATTAATCAGATCGACGAGATTTTGAAGATGTTACAACACAACATGATTGCATCTTGTTGAACTTCAGAGAAAAATAGTACTTTATGTGCTCAAACACACAACTTGTGTGACTTTTCAAACTTTGAAGCTCGATAACTTCGGCAAATGAGGACCAAATTCCTTAAACAAAGTGTCAAATTAATCAGATCGACGAGATTTTGAAGATGTTACAACACAACATGATTGCATTTTGTTGAACTTCCAAGAAAATTAGTACTTTATGTGCTCAAACACACAACTTCTGTGACTTTTCAAATTTGAAGCTCGATAACTTCGGCAAATGAGGACCAAATTCCTTAAACAAAGTGTCAAATTAATCAGATCGACGAGATTTTGAAGATGTTACAACACATCATGATTGCATCTTGTTGAACTTCCAAGAAAAATAGTACTTTATGTGCTCAAACACACAATTTGTGTGACTTTTCAAATTTGAAGCTCGATAACTTCGGCAAATGAGGACCAAATTTCTTAAACAAAGTGTCAAATTAATCAGATCGACGAGATTTTGAAGATGTTACAACACATCAGAATTGCATCTTGTTGAACTTCCGAGAAAAATAGTACTTTATGTGCTCAAACACACAACTTGTGTGACTTTTCAAATTTGAAGCTCGATAACTTCGGCAAATGAGGACCAAATTCCTTAAACAAAGTGTCAAATTAATCAGATCGACGAGATTTTGAAGATGTTACAACACAACATGATTGCATCTTGTTGAACTTCCAAGAAAATTAGTACTTTATGTGCTCAAACACACAACTTGTGTGACTTTTCAAACTTTGAAGCTCGATAACTTCGGCAAATGAGGACCAAATTCCTTAAACAAAGTGTCAAATTAATCAGATCGACGAGATTTTGAAGATGTTACAACACATCATGATTGCATCTTGTTGAACTTCAGAGAAAAATAGTACTTTATGTGCTCAAACACACAATTTGTGTGACTTTTCAAATTTGAAGCTCGATAACTTCGGCAAATGAGGACCAAATTCCTTAAACAAAGTGTCAAATTAATCAGATCGACGAGATTTTGAAGATGTTACAACACATCATGATTGCATCTTGTTGAACTTCAGAGAAAAATAGTACTTTATGTGCTCAAACACACAATTTGTGTGACTTTTCAAATTTGAAGCTCGATAACTTCGGCAAATGAGGACCAAATTCCTTAAACAAAGTGTCAAATTAATCAGATCGACGAGATTTTGAAGATGTTACAACACAACATGATTGCATCTTGTTGAACTTCCAAGAAAAATAGTACTTTATGTGCTCAAACACACAACTTGTGTGACTTTTCAAACTTTGAAGCTCGATAACTTCGGCAAATGAGGACCAAATTCCTTAAACAAAGTGTCAAATTAATCAGATCGACGAGATTTTGAAGATGTTACAACACATCATGATTGCATCTTGTTGAACTTCCAAGAAAAATAGTACTTTATGTGCTCAAACACACAACTTGTGTGACTTTTCAAATTTGAAGCTCGATAACTTCGGCAAATGAGGACCAAATTCCTTAAACAAAGTGTCAAATTAATCAGATCGACGAGATTTTGAAGATGTTACAACACATCATGATTGCATCTTGTTGAACTTCAGAGAAAAATAGTACTTTATGTGCTCAAACACACAATTTGTGTGACTTTTCAAATTTGAAGCTCGATAACTTCGGCAAATGAGGACCAAATTCCTTAAACAAAGTGTCAAATTAATCAGATCGACGAGATTTTGAAGATGTTACAACACAACATGATTGCATCTTGTTGAACTTCCAAGAAAAATAGTACTTTATGTGCTCAAACACACAACTTGTGTGACTTTTCAAACTTTGAAGCTCGATAACTTCGGCATATGAGGACCAAATTCCTTAAACAAAGTGTCAATATAATCAGATCGACGAGATTTTGAAGATGTCACAACACATCATGATTGCATCTTGTTGAACTTCCAAGAAAAATAGTACTTTATGTGCTCAAACACACAACTTGTGTGACTTTTCAAATTTGAAGCTCGATAACTTCGGCAAATGAGGACCAAATTCCTTAAACAAAGTGTCAAATTAATCAGATCGACGAGATTTTGAAGATGTTACAACACAACATGATTGCATCTTGTTGAACTTCCAAGAAAATTAGTACTTTATGTGCTCAAACACACAACTTGTGTGACTTTTCAAACTTTGAAGCTCGATAACTTCGGCAAATGAGGACCAAATTCCTTAAACAAAGTGTCAAATTAATCAGATCGACGAGATTTTGAAGATGTTACAACACAACATGATTGCATCTTGTTGAACTTCCAAGAAAAATAGTACTTTATGTGCTCAAACACACAACTTGTGTGACTTTTCAAACTTTGAAGCTCGATAACTGCGGCATATGAGGACCAAATTCCTTAAACAAAGTGTCAATATAAGCAGATCGACGAGATTTTGAAGATGTCACAACACATCATGATTGCATCTTGTTGAACTTCAGAGAAAAATAGTACTTTATGTGCTCAAACACACAACTTGTGTGACTTTTCAAACTTTGAAGCTCGATAACTTCGGCAAATGAGGACCAAATTCCTTAAACAAAGTGTCAAATTAATCAGATCGACGAGATTTTGAAGATGTTACAACACAACATGATTGCATCTTGTTGAACTTCCAAGAAAATTAGTACTTTATGTGCTCAAACACACAACTTGTGTGACTTTTCAAACTTTGAAGCTCGATAACTTCGGCAAATGAGGACCAAATTCCTTAAACAAAGTGTCAAATTAATCAGATCGACGAGATTTTGAAGATGTTACAACACATCATGATTGCATCTTGTTGAACTTCAGAGAAAAATAGTACTTTATGTGCTCAAACACACAATTTGTGTGACTTTTCAAATTTGAAGCTCGATAACTTCGGCAAATGAGGACCAAATTCCTTAAACAAAGTGTCAAATTAATCAGATCGACGAGATTTTGAAGATGTTACAACACATCATGATTGCATCTTGTTGAACTTCAGAGAAAAATAGTACTTTATGTGCTCAAACACACAATTTGTGTGACTTTTCAAATTTGAAGCTCGATAACTTCGGCAAATGAGGACCAAATTCCTTAAACAAAGTGTCAAATTAATCAGATCGACGAGATTTTGAAGATGTTACAACACATCATGATTGCATCTTGTTGAACTTCCGAGAAAAATAGTACTTTATGTGCTCAAACACACATCTTTTGTGACTTTTCAAATTTGAAGCTCGATAACTTCGGCATATGAGGACCAAATTCCTTAAACAAAGTGTCAAATTAATCAGATCGACGAGATTTTGAAGATGTTACAACACAACATGATTGCATCTTGTTGAACTTCCAAGAAAAATAGTACTTTATGTGCTCAAACACACAACTTGTGTGACTTTTCAAACTTTGAAGCTCGATAACTTCGGCAAATGAGGACCAAATTCCTTAAACAAAGTGTCAAATTAATCAGATCGACGAGATTTTGAAGATGTTACAACACAACATGATTGCATCTTGTTGAACTTCCGAGACAAATAGTACTTTATGTGCTCAAACACACAACTTGTGTGACTTTTCAAACTTTGAAGCTCGATAACTTCGGCAAATGAGGACCAAATTCCTTAAACAAAGTGTCAAATTAATCAGATCGACGAGATTTTGAAGATGTTACAACACATCATGATTGCATCTTGTTGAACTTCAGAGAAAAATAGTACTTTATGTGCTCAAACACACAATTTGTGTGACTTTTCAAATTTGAAGCTCGATAACTTCGGCAAATGAGGACCAAATTCCTTAAACAAAGTGTCAAATTAATCAGATCGACGAGATTTTGAAGATGTTACAACACAACATGATTGCATCTTGTTGAACTTCCAAGAAAAATAGTACTTTATGTGCTCAAACACACAACTTGTGTGACTTTTCAAACTTTGAAGCTCGATAACTTCGGCAAATGAGGACCAAATTCCTTAAACAAAGTGTCAAATTAATCAGATCGACGAGATTTTGAAGATGTTACAACACATCATGATTGCATCTTGTTGAACTTCCAAGAAAAATAGTACTTTATGTGCTCAAACACACAACTTGTGTGACTTTTCAAATTTGAAGCTCGATAACTTCGGCAAATGAGGACCAAATTCCTTAAACAAAGTGTCAAATTAATCAGATCGACGAGATTTTGAAGATGTTACAACACATCATGATTGCATCTTGTTGAACTTCAGAGAAAAATAGTACTTTATGTGCTCAAACACACAATTTGTGTGACTTTTCAAATTTGAAGCTCGATAACTTCGGCAAATGAGGACCAAATTCCTTAAACAAAGTGTCAAATTAATCAGATCGACGAGATTTTGAAGATGTTACAACACAACATGATTGCATCTTGTTGAACTTCCAAGAAAAATAGTACTTTATGTGCTCAAACACACAACTTGTGTGACTTTTCAAACTTTGAAGCTCGATAACTTCGGCATATGAGGACCAAATTCCTTAAACAAAGTGTCAATATAATCAGATCGACGAGATTTTGAAGATGTCACAACACATCATGATTGCATCTTGTTGAACTTCCAAGAAAAATAGTACTTTATGTGCTCAAACACACAACTTGTGTGACTTTTCAAATTTGAAGCTCGATAACTTCGGCAAATGAGGACCAAATTCCTTAAACAAAGTGTCAAATTAATCAGATCGACGAGATTTTGAAGATGTTACAACACAACATGATTGCATCTTGTTGAACTTCCAAGAAAATTAGTACTTTATGTGCTCAAACACACAACTTGTGTGACTTTTCAAACTTTGAAGCTCGATAACTTCGGCAAATGAGGACCAAATTCCTTAAACAAAGTGTCAAATTAATCAGATCGACGAGATTTTGAAGATGTTACAACACAACATGATTGCATCTTGTTGAACTTCCAAGAAAAATAGTACTTTATGTGCTCAAACACACAACTTGTGTGACTTTTCAAACTTTGAAGCTCGATAACTGCGGCATATGAGGACCAAATTCCTTAAACAAAGTGTCAATATAATCAGATCGACGAGATTTTGAAGATGTCACAACACATCATGATTGCATCTTGTTGAACTTCAGAGAAAAATAGTACTTTATGTGCTCAAACACACAACTTGTGTGACTTTTCAAACTTTGAAGCTCGATAACTTCGGCAAATGAGGACCAAATTCCTTAAACAAAGTGTCAAATTAATCAGATCGACGAGATTTTGAAGATGTTACAACACAACATGATTGCATCTTGTTGAACTTCCAAGAAAATTAGTACTTTATGTGCTCAAACACACAACTTGTGTGACTTTTCAAACTTTGAAGCTCGATAACTTCGGCAAATGAGGACCAAATTCCTTAAACAAAGTGTCAAATTAATCAGATCGACGAGATTTTGAAGATGTTACAACACATCATGATTGCATCTTGTTGAACTTCAGAGAAAAATAGTACTTTATGTGCTCAAACACACAATTTGTGTGACTTTTCAAATTTGAAGCTCGATAACTTCGGCAAATGAGGACCAAATTCCTTAAACAAAGTGTCAAATTAATCAGATCGACGAGATTTTGAAGATGTTACAACACATCAGAATTGCATCTTGTTGAACTTCCGAGAAAAATAGTACTTTATGTGCTCAAACACACATCTTTTGTGACTTTTCAAATTTGAAGCTCGATAACTTCGGCATATGAGGACCAAATTCCTTAAACAAAGTGTCAAATTAATCAGATCGACGAGATTTTGAAGATGTTACAACACAACATGATTGCATCTTGTTGAACTTCCAAGAAAAATAGTACTTTATGTGCTCAAACACACAACTTGTGTGACTTTTCAAACTTTGAAGCTCGATAACTTCGGCAAATGAGGACCAAATTCCTTAAACAAAGTG
The DNA here is from genome assembly GCF_040115645.1 of Euwallacea fornicatus. NCBI lineage: Eukaryota > Metazoa > Arthropoda > Insecta > Coleoptera > Curculionidae > Euwallacea > Euwallacea fornicatus. The sequence goes on along the minus strand of NW_027096061.1, from coordinate 93,768 downwards.
TCAAATTAATCAGATCGACGAGATTTTGAAGATGTTACAACACAACATGATTGCATCTTGTTGAACTTCCGAGACAAATAGTACTTTATGTGCTCAAACACACAACTTGTGTGACTTTTCAAACTTTGAAGCTCGATAACTTCGGCAAATGAGGACCAAATTCCTTAAACAAAGTGTCAAATTAATCAGATCGACGAGATTTTGAAGATGTTACAACACATCATGATTGCATCTTGTTGAACTTCAGAGAAAAATAGTACTTTATGTGCTCAAACACACAATTTGTGTGACTTTTCAAATTTGAAGCTCGATAACTTCGGCAAATGAGGACCAAATTCCTTAAACAAAGTGTCAAATTAATCAGATCGACGAGATTTTGAAGATGTTACAACACAACATGATTGCATCTTGTTGAACTTCCAAGAAAAATAGTACTTTATGTGCTCAAACACACAACTTGTGTGACTTTTCAAACTTTGAAGCTCGATAACTTCGGCAAATGAGGACCAAATTCCTTAAACAAAGTGTCAAATTAATCAGATCGACGAGATTTTGAAGATGTTACAACACATCATGATTGCATCTTGTTGAACTTCCAAGAAAAATAGTACTTTATGTGCTCAAACACACAACTTGTGTGACTTTTCAAATTTGAAGCTCGATAACTTCGGCAAATGAGGACCAAATTCCTTAAACAAAGTGTCAAATTAATCAGATCGACGAGATTTTGAAGATGTTACAACACAACATGATTGCATCTTGTTGAACTTCCAAGAAAATTAGTACTTTATGTGCTCAAACACACAACTTGTGTGACTTTTCAAACTTTGAAGCTCGATAACTTCGGCAAATGAGGACCAAATTCCTTAAACAAAGTGTCAAATTAATCAGATCGACGAGATTTTGAAGATGTTACAACACAACATGATTGCATTTTGTTGAACTTCCAAGAAAATTAGTACTTTATGTGCTCAAACACACAACTTGAGTGACTTTTCAAACTTTGAAGCTCGATAACTTCGGCAAATGAGGACCAAATTCCTTAAACAAAGTGTCAAATTAATCAGATCGACGAGATTTTGAAGATGTTACAACACATCATGATTGCATCTTGTCGAACTTCACAGAAAAATAGTACTTTATGTGCTCAAACACACAACTTGTGTGACTTTTCAAACTTTGAAGCTCGATAACTTCGGCATATGAGGACCAAATTCCTTAAACAAAGTGTCAATATAATCAGATCGACGAGGTTTTGAAGATGTCACAACACATCATGATTGCATCTTGTTGAACTTCCAAGAAAAATAGTACTTTATGTGCTCAAACACACATCTTGTGTGACGTTTCAAACTTTGAAGCTCGATAACTTCGGAAAATGTGGTAAAATTCCTTAAACAAAGTGTCAAATTAATCAGATCGACGAGATTTTGAAGATGTTACAACACATCATGATTGCATCTTGTTGAACTTCCAAGAAAATTAGTACTTTATGTGCTCAAACACACAACTTGTGTGACTTTTCAAACTTTGAAGCTCGATAACTTCGGCAAATGAGGACCAAATTCCTTAAACAAAGTGTCAAATTAATCAGATCGACGAGATTTTGAAGATGTTACAACACAACATGATTGCATCTTGTTGAACTTCCAAGAAAAATAGTACTTTATGTGCTCAAACACACAACTTGTGTGACTTTTCAAACTTTGAAGCTCGATAACTGCGGCATATGAGGACCAAATTCCTTAAACAAAGTGTCAATATAATCAGATCGACGAGATTTTGAAGATGTCACAACACATCATGATTGCATCTTGTTGAACTTCAGAGAAAAATAGTACTTTATGTGCTCAAACACACAACTTGTGTGACTTTTCAAACTTTGAAGCTCGATAACTTCGGCAAATGAGGACCAAATTCCTTAAACAAAGTGTCAAATTAATCAGATCGACGAGATTTTGAAGATGTTACAACACAACATGATTGCATCTTGTTGAACTTCCAAGAAAATTAGTACTTTATGTGCTCAAACACACAACTTGTGTGACTTTTCAAACTTTGAAGCTCGATAACTTCGGCAAATGAGGACCAAATTCCTTAAACAAAGTGTCAAATTAATCAGATCGACGAGATTTTGAAGATGTTACAACACATCATGATTGCATCTTGTTGAACTTCAGAGAAAAATAGTACTTTATGTGCTCAAACACACAATTTGTGTGACTTTTCAAATTTGAAGCTCGATAACTTCGGCAAATGAGGACCAAATTCCTTAAACAAAGTGTCAAATTAATCAGATCGACGAGATTTTGAAGATGTTACAACACAACATGATTGCATTTTGTTGAACTTCCAAGAAAATTAGTACTTTATGTGCTCAAACACACAACTTGTGTGACTTTTCAAACTTTGAAGCTCGATAACTTCGGCAAATGAGGACCAAATTCCTTAAACAAAGTGTCAAATTAATCAGATCGACGAGATTTTGAAGATGTTACAACACATCATGATTGCATCTTGTTGAACTTCAGAGAAAAATAGTACTTTATGTGCTCAAACACACAATTTGTGTGACTTTTCAAATTTGAAGCTCGATAACTTCGGCAAATGAGGACCAAATTCCTTAAACAAAGTGTCAAATTAATCAGATCGACGAGATTTTGAAGATGTTACAACACAACATGATTGCATCTTGTTGAACTTCCAAGAAAAATAGTACTTTATGTGCTCAAACACACATCTTTTGTGACTTTTCAAATTTGAAGCTCGATAACTTCGGAAAATGTGGTAAAATTCCTTAAACAAAGTGTCAAATTAATCAGATCGACGAGATTTTGAAGATGTTACAACACAACATGATTGCATCTTGTTGAACTTCCAAGAAAATTAGTACTTTATGTGCTCAAACACACAACTTGTGTGACTTTTCAAACTTTGAAGCTCGATAACTTCGGCAAATGAGGACCAAATTCCTTAAACAAAGTGTCAAATTAATCAGATCGACGAGATTTTGAAGATGTTACAACACAACATGATTGCATCTTGTTGAACTTCCAAGAAAAATAGTACTTTATGTGCTCAAACACACAACTTGTGTGACTTTTCAAATTTGAAGCTCGATAACTTCGGCAAATGAGGACCAAATTCCTTAAACAAAGTGTCAAATTAATCAGATCGACGAGATTTTGAAGATGTTACAACACATCAGAATTGCATCTTGTTGAACTTCCGAGAAAAATAGTACTTTATGTGCTCAAACACACATCTTTTGTGACTTTTCAAATTTGAAGCTCGATAACTTCGGCATATGAGGACCAAATTCCTTAAACAAAGTGTCAAATTAATCAGATCGACGAGATTTTGAAGATGTTACAACACAACATGATTGCATCTTGTTGAACTTCCGAGACAAATAGTACTTTATGTGCTCAAACACACAACTTGTGTGACTTTTCAAACTTTGAAGCTCGATAACTTCGGCAAATGAGGACCAAATTCCTTAAACAAAGTGTCAAATTAATCAGATCGACGAGATTTTGAAGATGTTACAACACATCATGATTGCATCTTGTTGAACTTCAGAGAAAAATAGTACTTTATGTGCTCAAACACACAATTTGTGTGACTTTTCAAATTTGAAGCTCGATAACTTCGGCAAATGAGGACCAAATTCCTTAAACAAAGTGTCAAATTAATCAGATCGACGAGATTTTGAAGATGTTACAACACAACATGATTGCATCTTGTTGAACTTCCAAGAAAAATAGTACTTTATGTGCTCAAACACACAACTTGTGTGACTTTTCAAACTTTGAAGCTCGATAACTTCGGCAAATGAGGACCAAATTCCTTAAACAAAGTGTCAAATTAATCAGATCGACGAGATTTTGAAGATGTTACAACACATCATGATTGCATCTTGTTGAACTTCCAAGAAAAATAGTACTTTATGTGCTCAAACACACAACTTGTGTGACTTTTCAAATTTGAAGCTCGATAACTTCGGCAAATGAGGACCAAATTCCTTAAACAAAGTGTCAAATTAATCAGATCGACGAGATTTTGAAGATGTTACAACACAACATGATTGCATCTTGTTGAACTTCCAAGAAAATTAGTACTTTATGTGCTCAAACACACAACTTGTGTGACTTTTCAAACTTTGAAGCTCGATAACTTCGGCAAATGAGGACCAAATTCCTTAAACAAAGTGTCAAATTAATCAGATCGACGAGATTTTGAAGATGTTACAACACAACATGATTGCATTTTGTTGAACTTCCAAGAAAATTAGTACTTTATGTGCTCAAACACACAACTTGAGTGACTTTTCAAACTTTGAAGCTCGATAACTTCGGCAAATGAGGACCAAATTCCTTAAACAAAGTGTCAAATTAATCAGATCGACGAGATTTTGAAGATGTTACAACACATCATGATTGCATCTTGTCGAACTTCACAGAAAAATAGTACTTTATGTGCTCAAACACACAACTTGTGTGACTTTTCAAACTTTGAAGCTCGATAACTTCGGCATATGAGGACCAAATTCCTTAAACAAAGTGTCAATATAATCAGATCGACGAGGTTTTGAAGATGTCACAACACATCATGATTGCATCTTGTTGAACTTCCAAGAAAAATAGTACTTTATGTGCTCAAACACACATCTTGTGTGACGTTTCAAACTTTGAAGCTCGATAACTTCGGAAAATGTGGTAAAATTCCTTAAACAAAGTGTCAAATTAATCAGATCGACGAGATTTTGAAGATGTTACAACACATCATGATTGCATCTTGTTGAACTTCCAAGAAAATTAGTACTTTATGTGCTCAAACACACAACTTGTGTGACTTTTCAAACTTTGAAGCTCGATAACTTCGGCAAATGAGGACCAAATTCCTTAAACAAAGTGTCAAATTAATCAGATCGACGAGATTTTGAAGATGTTACAACACAACATGATTGCATCTTGTTGAACTTCCAAGAAAAATAGTACTTTATGTGCTCAAACACACAACTTGTGTGACTTTTCAAACTTTGAAGCTCGATAACTGCGGCATATGAGGACCAAATTCCTTAAACAAAGTGTCAATATAATCAGATCGACGAGATTTTGAAGATGTCACAACACATCATGATTGCATCTTGTTGAACTTCAGAGAAAAATAGTACTTTATGTGCTCAAACACACAACTTGTGTGACTTTTCAAACTTTGAAGCTCGATAACTTCGGCAAATGAGGACCAAATTCCTTAAACAAAGTGTCAAATTAATCAGATCGACGAGATTTTGAAGATGTTACAACACAACATGATTGCATCTTGTTGAACTTCCAAGAAAATTAGTACTTTATGTGCTCAAACACACAACTTGTGTGACTTTTCAAACTTTGAAGCTCGATAACTTCGGCAAATGAGGACCAAATTCCTTAAACAAAGTGTCAAATTAATCAGATCGACGAGATTTTGAAGATGTTACAACACATCATGATTGCATCTTGTTGAACTTCAGAGAAAAATAGTACTTTATGTGCTCAAACACACAATTTGTGTGACTTTTCAAATTTGAAGCTCGATAACTTCGGCAAATGAGGACCAAATTCCTTAAACAAAGTGTCAAATTAATCAGATCGACGAGATTTTGAAGATGTTACAACACAACATGATTGCATTTTGTTGAACTTCCAAGAAAATTAGTACTTTATGTGCTCAAACACACAACTTGTGTGACTTTTCAAACTTTGAAGCTCGATAACTTCGGCAAATGAGGACCAAATTCCTTAAACAAAGTGTCAAATTAATCAGATCGACGAGATTTTGAAGATGTTACAACACATCATGATTGCATCTTGTTGAACTTCAGAGAAAAATAGTACTTTATGTGCTCAAACACACAATTTGTGTGACTTTTCAAATTTGAAGCTCGATAACTTCGGCAAATGAGGACCAAATTCCTTAAACAAAGTGTCAAATTAATCAGATCGACGAGATTTTGAAGATGTTACAACACAACATGATTGCATCTTGTTGAACTTCCAAGAAAAATAGTACTTTATGTGCTCAAACACACATCTTTTGTGACTTTTCAAATTTGAAGCTCGATAACTTCGGAAAATGTGGTAAAATTCCTTAAACAAAGTGTCAAATTAATCAGATCGACGAGATTTTGAAGATGTTACAACACAACATGATTGCATCTTGTTGAACTTCCAAGAAAATTAGTACTTTATGTGCTCAAACACACAACTTGTGTGACTTTTCAAACTTTGAAGCTCGATAACTTCGGCAAATGAGGACCAAATTCCTTAAACAAAGTGTCAAATTAATCAGATCGACGAGATTTTGAAGATGTTACAACACATCATGATTGCATCTTGTTGAACTTCCAAGAAAAATAGTACTTTATGTGCTCAAACACACATCTTTTGTGACTTTTCAAACTTTGAAGCTCGATAACTTCGGCATATGATGACCAAATTCCTTAAACAAAGTGTCAAATTAATCAGATCGACGAGATTTTGAAGATGTTACAACACATCATGATTGCATCTTGTTGAACTTCCAAGAAAAATAGTACTATATGTGCTCAAACACACATCTTGTGTGACTTTTCAAACTTTGAAGCTCGATAACTTCGGCAAATGAGGACCAAATTCCTTAAACAAAGTGTCAAATTAATCAGATCGACGAGATTTTGAAGATGTTACAACACAACATGATTGCATCTTGTTGAACTTCCAAGAAAAATAGTACTTTATGTGCTCAAACACACATCTTTTGTGACTTTTCAAACTTTGAAGCTCGATAACTTCGGCAAATGAGGACCAAATTCCTTAAACAAAGTGTCAAATTAATCAGATCGACGAGATTTTGAAGATGTTACAACACAACATGATTGCATCTTGTTGAACTTCCAAGAAAATTAGTACTTTATGTGCTCAAACACACAACTTGTGTGACTTTTCAAACTTTGAAGCTCGATAACTTCGGCAAATGAGGACCAAATTCCTTAAACAAAGTGTCAAATTAATCAGATCGACGAGATTTTGAAGATGTTACAACACAACATGATTGCATCTTGTTGAACTTCCAAGAAAAATAGTACTTTATGTGCTCAAACACACAACTTGTGTGACTTTTCAAACTTTGAAGCTCGATAACTGCGGCATATGAGGACCAAATTCCTTAAACAAAGTGTCAAATTAATCAGATCGACGAGATTTTGAAGATGTTACAACACATCAGAATTGCATCTTGTTGAACTTCCGAGAAAAATAGTACTTTATGTGCTCAAACACACATCTTTTGTGACTTTTCAAATTTGAAGCTCGATAACTTCGGCATATGAGGACCAAATTCCTTAAACAAAGTGTCAAATTAATCAGATCGACGAGATTTTGAAGATGTTACAACACAACATGATTGCATCTTGTTGAACTTCCAAGAAAAATAGTACTTTATGTGCTCAAACACACAACTTGTGTGACTTTTCAAACTTTGAAGCTCGATAACTTCGGCAAATGAGGACCAAATTCCTTAAACAAAGTGTCAAATTAATCAGATCGACGAGATTTTGAAGATGTTACAACACAACATGATTGCATCTTGTTGAACTTCCGAGACAAATAGTACTTTATGTGCTCAAACACACAACTTGTGTGACTTTTCAAACTTTGAAGCTCGATAACTTCGGCAAATGAGGACCAAATTCCTTAAACAAAGTGTCAAATTAATCAGATCGACGAGATTTTGAAGATGTTACAACACATCATGATTGCATCTTGTTGAACTTCAGAGAAAAATAGTACTTTATGTGCTCAAACACACAATTTGTGTGACTTTTCAAATTTGAAGCTCGATAACTTCGGCAAATGAGGACCAAATTCCTTAAACAAAGTGTCAAATTAATCAGATCGACGAGATTTTGAAGATGTTACAACACAACATGATTGCATCTTGTTGAACTTCCAAGAAAAATAGTACTTTATGTGCTCAAACACACAACTTGTGTGACTTTTCAAACTTTGAAGCTCGATAACTTCGGCAAATGAGGACCAAATTCCTTAAACAAAGTGTCAAATTAATCAGATCGACGAGATTTTGAAGATGTTACAACACATCATGATTGCATCTTGTCGAACTTCACAGAAAAATAGTACTTTATGTGCTCAAACACACAACTTGTGTGACTTTTCAAACTTTGAAGCTCGATAACTTCGGCATATGAGGACCAAATTCCTTAAACAAAGTGTCAATATAATCAGATCGACGAGGTTTTGAAGATGTCACAACACATCATGATTGCATCTTGTTGAACTTCCAAGAAAAATAGTACTTTATGTGCTCAAACACACATCTTGTGTGACGTTTCAAACTTTGAAGCTCGATAACTTCGGAAAATGTGGTAAAATTCCTTAAACAAAGTGTCAAATTAATCAGATCGACGAGATTTTGAAGATGTTACAACACATCATGATTGCATCTTGTTGAACTTCCAAGAAAATTAGTACTTTATGTGCTCAAACACACAACTTGTGTGACTTTTCAAACTTTGAAGCTCGATAACTTCGGCAAATGAGGACCAAATTCCTTAAACAAAGTGTCAAATTAATCAGATCGACGAGATTTTGAAGATGTTACAACACAACATGATTGCATCTTGTTGAACTTCCAAGAAAAATAGTACTTTATGTGCTCAAACACACAACTTGTGTGACTTTTCAAACTTTGAAGCTCGATAACTGCGGCATATGAGGACCAAATTCCTTAAACAAAGTGTCAATATAATCAGATCGACGAGATTTTGAAGATGTCACAACACATCATGATTGCATCTTGTTGAACTTCAGAGAAAAATAGTACTTTATGTGCTCAAACACACAACTTGTGTGACTTTTCAAACTTTGAAGCTCGATAACTTCGGCAAATGAGGACCAAATTCCTTAAACAAAGTGTCAAATTAATCAGATCGACGAGATTTTGAAGATGTTACAACACAACATGATTGCATCTTGTTGAACTTCCAAGAAAATTAGTACTTTATGTGCTCAAACACACAACTTGTGTGACTTTTCAAACTTTGAAGCTCGATAACTTCGGCAAATGAGGACCAAATTCCTTAAACAAAGTGTCAAATTAATCAGATCGACGAGATTTTGAAGATGTTACAACACATCATGATTGCATCTTGTTGAACTTCAGAGAAAAATAGTACTTTATGTGCTCAAACACACAATTTGTGTGACTTTTCAAATTTGAAGCTCGATAACTTCGGCAAATGAGGACCAAATTCCTTAAACAAAGTGTCAAATTAATCAGATCGACGAGATTTTGAAGATGTTACAACACAACATGATTGCATTTTGTTGAACTTCCAAGAAAATTAGTACTTTATGTGCTCAAACACACAACTTGTGTGACTTTTCAAACTTTGAAGCTCGATAACTTCGGCAAATGAGGACCAAATTCCTTAAACAAAGTGTCAAATTAATCAGATCGACGAGATTTTGAAGATGTTACAACACATCATGATTGCATCTTGTTGAACTTCAGAGAAAAATAGTACTTTATGTGCTCAAACACACAATTTGTGTGACTTTTCAAATTTGAAGCTCGATAACTTCGGCAAATGAGGACCAAATTCCTTAAACAAAGTGTCAAATTAATCAGATCGACGAGATTTTGAAGATGTTACAACACAACATGATTGCATCTTGTTGAACTTCCAAGAAAAATAGTACTTTATGTGCTCAAACACACATCTTTTGTGACTTTTCAAATTTGAAGCTCGATAACTTCGGAAAATGTGGTAAAATTCCTTAAACAAAGTGTCAAATTAATCAGATCGACGAGATTTTGAAGATGTTACAACACAACATGATTGCATCTTGTTGAACTTCCAAGAAAATTAGTACTTTATGTGCTCAAACACACAACTTGTGTGACTTTTCAAACTTTGAAGCTCGATAACTTCGGCAAATGAGGACCAAATTCCTTAAACAAAGTGTCAAATTAATCAGATCGACGAGATTTTGAAGATGTTACAACACATCATGATTGCATCTTGTTGAACTTCCAAGAAAAATAGTACTTTATGTGCTCAAACACACATCTTTTGTGACTTTTCAAACTTTGAAGCTCGATAACTTCGGCATATGATGACCAAATTCCTTAAACAAAGTGTCAAATTAATCAGATCGACGAGATTTTGAAGATGTTACAACACATCATGATTGCATCTTGTTGAACTTCCAAGAAAAATAGTACTATATGTGCTCAAACACACATCTTGTGTGACTTTTCAAACTTTGAAGCTCGATAACTTCGGCAAATGAGGACCAAATTCCTTAAACAAAGTGTCAAATTAATCAGATCGACGAGATTTTGAAGATGTTACAACACATCATGATTGCATCTTGTTGAACTTCACAGAAAAATAGTACTTTATGTGCTCAAACACACATCTTTTGTGACTTTTCAAACTTTGAAGCTCGATAACTTCGGAAAATGTGGTAAAATTCCTTAAACAAAGTGTCAATATAATCAGATCGACGAGGTTTTGAAGATGTCACAACACATCATGATTGCATCTTGTTGAACTTCCAAGAAAAATAGTACTTTATGTGCTCAAACACACATCTTGTGTGACGTTTCAAACTTTGAAGCTCGATAACTCCGGAAAATGTGGTAAAATTCCTTAAACAAAGTGTCAAATTAATCAGATCGACGAGATTTTGAAGATGTTACAACACATCATGATTGCATCTTGTTGAACTTCCAAGAAAAATAGTACTATATGTGCTCAAACACACATCTTGTGTGACTTTTCAAACTTTGAAGCTCGATAACTTCGGCAAATGAGGACCAAATTCCTTAAACAAAGTGTCAAATTAATCAGATCGACGAGATTTTGAAGATGTTACAACACATCATGATTGCATCTTGTTGAACTTCCAAGAAAAATAGTACTTTATGTGCTCAAACACACATCTTTTGTGACTTTTCAAACTTTGAAGCTCGATAACTTCGGCATATGATGACCAAATTCCTTAAACAAAGTGTCAAATTAATCAGATCGACGAGATTTTGAAGATGTTACAACACATCATGATTGCATCTTGTTGAACTTCCAAGAAAAATAGTACTATATGTGCTCAAACACACATCTTGTGTGACTTTTCAAACTTTGAAGCTCGATAACTTCGGCAAATGAGGACCAAATTCCTTAAACAAAGTGTCAAATTAATCAGATCGACGAGATTTTGAAGATGTTACAACACATCATGATTGCATCTTGTTGAACTTCAGAGAAAAATAGTACTTTATGTGCTCAAACACACAATTTGTGTGACTTTTCAAATTTGAAGCTCGATAACTTCGGCAAATGAGGACCAAATTCCTTAAACAAAGTGTCAAATTAATCAGATCGACGAGATTTTGAAGATGTTACAACACAACATGATTGCATCTTGTTGAACTTCCAAGAAAAATAGTACTTTATGTGCTCAAACACACATCTTTTGTGACTTTTCAAATTTGAAGCTCGATAACTTCGGCAAATGAGGACCAAATTCCTTAAACAAAGTGTCAAATTAATCAGATCGACGAGATTTTGAAGATGTTACAACACATCAGAATTGCATCTTGTTGAACTTCCGAGAAAAATAGTACTTTATGTGCTCAAACACACATCTTTTGTGACTTTTCAAATTTGAAGCTCGATAACTTCGGCATATGAGGACCAAATTCCTTAAACAAAGTGTCAAATTAATCAGATCGACGAGATTTTGAAGATGTCACAACACATCATGATTGCATCTTGTTGAACTTCCAAGAAAAATAGTACTTTATGTGCTCAAACACACAACTTGTGTGACTTTTCAAACTTTGAAGCTCGATAACGTCGGCAAATGAGGACCAAATTCCTTAAACAAAGTGTCAAATTAATCAGATCGACGAGATTTTGAAGATGTTACAACACAACATGATTGCATCTTGTTGAACTTCCAAGAAAATTAGTACTTTATGTGCTCAAACACACATCTTGTGTGACTTTTCAAACTTTGAAGCTCGATAACTTCGGCAAATGAGGACCAAATTCCTTAAACAAAGTGTCAATATAATCAGATCGACGAGGTTTTGAAGATGTTACAACACAACATGATTGCATCTTGTTGAACTTCCAAGAAAAATAGTACTTTATGTGCTCAAACACACATCTTGTGTGACTTTTCAAACTTTGAAGCTCGATAACTTCGGCATATGATGACCAAATTCCTTAAACAAAGTGTCAATATAATCAGATCGACGAGATTTTGGAGATGTTACAACACATCATGATTGCATCTTGTTGAACTTCAGAGAAAAATAGTACTTTATGAGCTCAAACACACATCTTTTGTGACTTTTCAAACTTTGAAGCTCGATAACTTCGGAAAATGTGGTAAAATTCCTTAAACAAAGTGTCAAATTAATCAGATCGACGAGATTTTGAAGATGTTACAACACAACATGATTGCATCTTGTTGAACTTCCAAGAAAAATAGTACTTTATGTGCTCAAACACACAACTTGTGTGACTTTTCAAACTTTGAAGCTCGATAACTTCGGCAAATGAGGACCAAATTCCTTAAACAAAGTGTCAAATTAATCAGATCGACGAGATTTTGAAGATGTTACAACACATCATGATTGCATCTTGTTGAACTTCCAAGAAAAATAGTACTTTATGTGCTCAAACACACAACTTGTGTGACTTTTCAAATTTGAAGCTCGATAACTTCGGCAAATGAGGACCAAATTCCTTAAACAAAGTGTCAAATTAATCAGATCGACGAGATTTTGAAGATGTTACAACACAACATGATTGCATCTTGTTGAACTTCCAAGAAAATTAGTACTTTATGTGCTCAAACACACAACTTGTGTGACTTTTCAAACTTTGAAGCTCGATAACTTCGGCAAATGAGGACCAAATTCCTTAAACAAAGTGTCAAATTAATCAGATCGACGAGATTTTGAAGATGTTACAACACAACATGATTGCATCTTGTTGAACTTCCAAGAAAAATAGTACTTTATGTGCTCAAACACACAACTTGTGTGACTTTTCAAACTTTGAAGCTCGATAACTGCGGCATATGAGGACCAAATTCCTTAAACAAAGTGTCAATATAATCAGATCGACGAGATTTTGAAGATGTCACAACACATCATGATTGCATCTTGTTGAACTTCAGAGAAAAATAGTACTTTATGTGCTCAAACACACAACTTGTGTGACTTTTCAAACTTTGAAGCTCGATAACTTCGGCAAATGAGGACCAAATTCCTTAAACAAAGTGTCAAATTAATCAGATCGACGAGATTTTGAAGATGTTACAACACAACATGATTGCATCTTGTTGAACTTCCAAGAAAATTAGTACTTTATGTGCTCAAACACACAACTTGTGTGACTTTTCAAACTTTGAAGCTCGATAACTTCGGCAAATGAGGACCAAATTCCTTAAACAAAGTGTCAAATTAATCAGATCGACGAGATTTTGAAGATGTTACAACACATCATGATTGCATCTTGTTGAACTTCCAAGAAAAATAGTACTTTATGTGCTCAAACACACATCTTTTGTGACTTTTCAAACTTTGAAGCTCGATAACTTCGGCATATGATGACCAAATTCCTTAAACAAAGTGTCAAATTAATCAGATCGACGAGATTTTGAAGATGTTACAACACATCATGATTGCATCTTGTTGAACTTCCAAGAAAAATAGTACTATATGTGCTCAAACACACATCTTGTGTGACTTTTCAAACTTTGAAGCTCGATAACTTCGGCAAATGAGGACCAAATTCCTTAAACAAAGTGTCAAATTAATCAGATCGACGAGATTTTGAAGATGTTACAACACATCATGATTGCATCTTGTTGAACTTCACAGAAAAATAGTACTTTATGTGCTCAAACACACATCTTTTGTGACTTTTCAAACTTTGAAGCTCGATAACTTCGGAAAATGTGGTAAAATTCCTTAAACAAAGTGTCAATATAATCAGATCGACGAGGTTTTGAAGATGTCACAACACATCATGATTGCATCTTGTTGAACTTCCAAGAAAAATAGTACTTTATGTGCTCAAACACACATCTTGTGTGACGTTTCAAACTTTGAAGCTCGATAACTCCGGAAAATGTGGTAAAATTCCTTAAACAAAGTGTCAAATTAATCAGATCGACGAGATTTTGAAGATGTTACAACACATCATGATTGCATCTTGTTGAACTTCCAAGAAAAATAGTACTATATGTGCTCAAACACACATCTTGTGTGACTTTTCAAACTTTGAAGCTCGATAACTTCGGCAAATGAGGACCAAATTCCTTAAACAAAGTGTCAAATTAATCAGATCGACGAGATTTTGAAGATGTTACAACACATCATGTTTGCATCTTGTTGAACTTCCAAGAAAAATAGTACTTTATGTGCTCAAACACACATCTTTTGTGACTTTTCAAACTTTGAAGCTCGATAACTTCGGCATATGATGACCAAATTCCTTAAACAAAGTGTCAAATTAATCAGATCGACGAGATTTTGAAGATGTTACAACACATCATGATTGCATCTTGTTGAACTTCCAAGAAAAATAGTACTATATGTGCTCAAACACACATCTTGTGTGACTTTTCAAACTTTGAAGCTCGATAACTTCGGCAAATGAGGACCAAATTCCTTAAACAAAGTGTCAAATTAATCAGATCGACGAGATTTTGAAGATGTTACAACACATCATGATTGCATCTTGTTGAACTTCACAGAAAAATAGTACTTTATGTGCTCAAACACACATCTTTTGTGACTTTTCAAACTTTGAAGCTCGATAACTTCGGAAAATGTGGTAAAATTCCTTAAACAAAGTGTCAAATTAATCAGATCGACGAGATTTTGAAGATGTCACAACACATCATGATTGCATCTTGTTGAACTTCCAAGAAAAATAGTACTTTATGTGCTCAAACACACAACTTGTGTGACTTTTCAAATTTGAAGCTCGATAACTTCGGCAAATGAGGACCAAATTCCTTAAACAAAGTGTCAAATTAATCAGATCGACGAGATTTTGAAGATGTTACAACACATCATGATTGCATCTTGTTGAACTTCAGAGAAAAATAGTACTTTATGAGCTCAAACACACATCTTTTGTGACTTTTCAAACTTTGAAGCTCGATAACTTCGGAAAATGTGGTAAAATTCCTTAAACAAAGTGTCAAATTAATCAGATCGACGAGATTTTGAAGATGTTACAACACAACATGATTGCATCTTGTTGAACTTCCAAGAAAAATAGTACTTTATGTGCTCAAACACACAACTTGTGTGACTTTTCAAACTTTGAAGCTCGATAACTTCGGCAAATGAGGACCAAATTCCTTAAACAAAGTGTCAAATTAATCAGATCGACGAGATTTTGAAGATGTTACAACACATCATGATTGCATCTTGTTGAACTTCCAAGAAAAATAGTACTTTATGTGCTCAAACACACAACTTGTGTGACTTTTCAAATTTGAAGCTCGATAACTTCGGCAAATGAGGACCAAATTCCTTAAACAAAGTGTCAAATTAATCAGATCGACGAGATTTTGAAGATGTTACAACACAACATGATTGCATCTTGTTGAACTTCCAAGAAAATTAGTACTTTATGTGCTCAAACACACAACTTGTGTGACTTTTCAAACTTTGAAGCTCGATAACTTCGGCAAATGAGGACCAAATTCCTTAAACAAAGTGTCAAATTAATCAGATCGACGAGATTTTGAAGATGTTACAACACAACATGATTGCATCTTGTTGAACTTCCAAGAAAAATAGTACTTTATGTGCTCAAACACACAACTTGTGTGACTTTTCAAACTTTGAAGCTCGATAACTGCGGCATATGAGGACCAAATTCCTTAAACAAAGTGTCAATATAATCAGATCGACGAGATTTTGAAGATGTCACAACACATCATGATTGCATCTTGTTGAACTTCAGAGAAAAATAGTACTTTATGTGCTCAAACACACAACTTGTGTGACTTTTCAAACTTTGAAGCTCGATAACTTCGGCAAATGAGGACCAAATTCCTTAAACAAAGTGTCAAATTAATCAGATCGACGAGATTTTGAAGATGTTACAACACAACATGATTGCATCTTGTTGAACTTCCAAGAAAATTAGTACTTTATGTGCTCAAACACACAACTTGTGTGACTTTTCAAACTTTGAAGCTCGATAACTTCGGCAAATGAGGACCAAATTCCTTAAACAAAGTGTCAAATTAATCAGATCGACGAGATTTTGAAGATGTTACAACACATCATGATTGCATCTTGTTGAACTTCAGAGAAAAATAGTACTTTATGTGCTCAAACACACAATTTGTGTGACTTTTCAAATTTGAAGCTCGATAACTTCGGCAAATGAGGACCAAATTCCTTAAACAAAGTGTCAAATTAATCAGATCGACGAGATTTTGAAGATGTTACAACACATCAGAATTGCATCTTGTTGAACTTCCGAGAAAAATAGTACTTTATGTGCTCAAACACACATCTTTTGTGACTTTTCAAATTTGAAGCTCGATAACTTCGGCATATGAGGACCAAATTCCTTAAACAAAGTGTCAAATTAATCAGATCGACGAGATTTTGAAGATGTTACAACACAACATGATTGCATCTTGTTGAACTTCCAAGAAAAATAGTACTTTATGTGCTCAAACACACAACTTGTGTGACTTTTCAAACTTTGAAGCTCGATAACTTCGGCAAATGAGGACCAAATTCCTTAAACAAAGTGTCAAATTAATCAGATCGACGAGATTTTGAAGATGTTACAACACAACATGATTGCATCTTGTTGAACTTCCGAGACAAATAGTACTTTATGTGCTCAAACACACAACTTGTGTGACTTTTCAAACTTTGAAGCTCGATAACTTCGGCAAATGAGGACCAAATTCCTTAAACAAAGTGTCAAATTAATCAGATCGACGAGATTTTGAAGATGTTACAACACAACATGATTGCATTTTGTTGAACTTCCAAGAAAATTAGTACTTTATGTGCTCAAACACACAACTTGTGTGACTTTTCAAACTTTGAAGCTCGATAACTTCGGCAAATGAGGACCAAATTCCTTAAACAAAGTGTCAAATTAATCAGATCGACGAGATTTTGAAGATGTTACAACACATCATGATTGCATCTTGTTGAACTTCAGAGAAAAATAGTACTTTATGTGCTCAAACACACAATTTGTGTGACTTTTCAAATTTGAAGCTCGATAACTTCGGCAAATGAGGACCAAATTCCTTAAACAAAGTGTCAAATTAATCAGATCGACGAGATTTTGAAGATGTTACAACACAACATGATTGCATCTTGTTGAACTTCCAAGAAAAATAGTACTTTATGTGCTCAAACACACAACTTGTGTGACTTTTCAAACTTTGAAGCTCGATAACTTCGGCAAATGAGGACCAAATTCCTTAAACAAAGTGTCAATATAATCAGATCGACGAGATTTTGAAGATGTCACAACACATCATGATTGCATCTTGTTGAACTTCAGAGAAAAATAGTACTTTATGTGCTCAAACACACAACTTGTGTGACTTTTCAAACTTTGAAGCTCGATAACTTCGGCAAATGAGGACCAAATTCCTTAAACAAAGTGTCAAATTAATCAGATCGACGAGATTTTGAAGATGTTACAACACAACATGATTGCATCTTGTTGAACTTCCAAGAAAATTAGTACTTTATGTGCTCAAACACACAACTTGTGTGACTTTTCAAACTTTGAAGCTCGATAACTTCGGCAAATGAGGACCAAATTCCTTAAACAAAGTGTCAAATTAATCAGATCGACGAGATTTTGAAGATGTTACAACACATCATGATTGCATCTTGTTGAACTTCAGAGAAAAATAGTACTTTATGTGCTCAAACACACAATTTGTGTGACTTTTCAAATTTGAAGCTCGATAACTTCGGCAAATGAGGACCAAATTCCTTAAACAAAGTGTCAAATTAATCAGATCGACGAGATTTTGAAGATGTTACAACACATCAGAATTGCATCTTGTTGAACTTCCGAGAAAAATAGTACTTTATGTGCTCAAACACACATCTTTTGTGACTTTTCAAATTTGAAGCTCGATAACTTCGGCATATGAGGACCAAATTCCTTAAACAAAGTGTCAAATTAATCAGATCGACGAGATTTTGAAGATGTTACAACACAACATGATTGCATCTTGTTGAACTTCCAAGAAAAATAGTACTTTATGTGCTCAAACACACAACTTGTGTGACTTTTCAAACTTTGAAGCTCGATAACTTCGGCAAATGAGGACCAAATTCCTTAAACAAAGTGTCAAATTAATCAGATCGACGAGATTTTGAAGATGTTACAACACAACATGATTGCATCTTGTTGAACTTCCGAGACAAATAGTACTTTATGTGCTCAAACACACAACTTGTGTGACTTTTCAAACTTTGAAGCTCGATAACTTCGGCAAATGAGGACCAAATTCCTTAAACAAAGTGTCAAATTAATCAGATCGACGAGATTTTGAAGATGTTACAACACAACATGATTGCATTTTGTTGAACTTCCAAGAAAATTAGTACTTTATGTGCTCAAACACACAACTTGTGTGACTTTTCAAACTTTGAAGCTCGATAACTTCGGCAAATGAGGACCAAATTCCTTAAACAAAGTGTCAAATTAATCAGATCGACGAGATTTTGAAGATGTTACAACACATCATGATTGCATCTTGTTGAACTTCAGAGAAAAATAGTACTTTATGTGCTCAAACACACAATTTGTGTGACTTTTCAAATTTGAAGCTCGATAACTTCGGCAAATGAGGACCAAATTCCTTAAACAAAGTGTCAAATTAATCAGATCGACGAGATTTTGAAGATGTTACAACACAACATGATTGCATCTTGTTGAACTTCCAAGAAAAATAGTACTTTATGTGCTCAAACACACAACTTGTGTGACTTTTCAAACTTTGAAGCTCGATAACTTCGGCATATGAGGACCAAATTCCTTAAACAAAGTGTCAATATAATCAGATCGACGAGATTTTGAAGATGTCACAACACATCATGATTGCATCTTGTTGAACTTCCAAGAAAAATAGTACTTTATGTGCTCAAACACACAACTTGTGTGACTTTTCAAATTTGAAGCTCGATAACTTCGGCAAATGAGGACCAAATTCCTTAAACAAAGTGTCAAATTAATCAGATCGACGAGATTTTGAAGATGTTACAACACAACATGATTGCATCTTGTTGAACTTCCAAGAAAATTAGTACTTTATGTGCTCAAACACACAACTTGTGTGACTTTTCAAACTTTGAAGCTCGATAACTTCGGCAAATGAGGACCAAATTCCTTAAACAAAGTGTCAAATTAATCAGATCGACGAGATTTTGAAGATGTTACAACACAACATGATTGCATCTTGTTGAACTTCCAAGAAAATTAGTACTTTATGTGCTCAAACACACAACTTGTGTGACTTTTCAAACTTTGAAGCTCGATAACTTCGGCAAATGAGGACCAAATTCCTTAAACAAAGTGTCAAATTAATCAGATCGACGAGATTTTGAAGATGTTACAACACATCATGATTGCATCTTGTTGAACTTCAGAGAAAAATAGTACTTTATGTGCTCAAACACACAATTTGTGTGACTTTTCAAATTTGAAGCTCGATAACTTCGGCAAATGAGGACCAAATTCCTTAAACAAAGTGTCAAATTAATCAGATCGACGAGATTTTGAAGATGTTACAACACAACATGATTGCATCTTGTTGAACTTCCAAGAAAAATAGTACTTTATGTGCTCAAACACACAACTTGTGTGACTTTTCAAACTTTGAAGCTCGATAACTTCGGCAAATGAGGACCAAATTCCTTAAACAAAGTGTCAAATTAATCAGATCGACGAGATTTTGAAGATGTTACAACACATCATGATTGCATCTTGTTGAACTTCCAAGAAAAATAGTACTTTATGTGCTCAAACACACAACTTGTGTGACTTTTCAAATTTGAAGCTCGATAACTTCGGCAAATGAGGACCAAATTCCTTAAACAAAGTGTCAAATTAATCAGATCGACGAGATTTTGAAGATGTTACAACACAACATGATTGCATCTTGTTGAACTTCCAAGAAAATTAGTACTTTATGTGCTCAAACACACAACTTGTGTGACTTTTCAAACTTTGAAGCTCGATAACTTCGGCAAATGAGGACCAAATTCCTTAAACAAAGTGTCAAATTAATCAGATCGACGAGATTTTGAAGATGTTACAACACAACATGATTGCATCTTGTTGAACTTCCAAGAAAAATAGTACTTTATGTGCTCAAACACACAACTTGTGTGACTTTTCAAACTTTGAAGCTCGATAACTGCGGCATATGAGGACCAAATTCCTTAAACAAAATGTCAATATAATCAGATCGACGAGATTTTGAAGATGTCACAACACATCATGATTGCATCTTGTTGAACTTCAGAGAAAAATAGTACTTTATGTGCTCAAACACACAACTTGTGTGACTTTTCAAACTTTGAAGCTCGATAACTTCGGCAAATGAGGACCAAATTCCTTAAACAAAGTGTCAAATTAATCAGATCGACGAGATTTTGAAGATGTTACAACACAACATGATTGCATCTTGTTGAACTTCCAAGAAAATTAGTACTTTATGTGCTCAAACACACAACTTGTGTGACTTTTCAAACTTTGAAGCTCGATAACTTCGGCAAATGAGGACCAAATTCCTTAAACAAAGTGTCAAATTAATCAGATCGACGAGATTTTGAAGATGTTACAACACATCATGATTGCATCTTGTTGAACTTCAGAGAAAAATAGTACTTTATGTGCTCAAACACACAATTTGTGTGACTTTTCAAATTTGAAGCTCGATAACTTCGGCAAATGAGGACCAAATTCCTTAAACAAAGTGTCAAATTAATCAGATCGACGAGATTTTGAAGATGTTACAACACAACATGATTGCATCTTGTTGAACTTCCAAGAAAAATAGTACTTTATGTGCTCAAACACACATCTTTTGTGACTTTTCAAATTTGAAGCTCGATAACTTCGGCAAATGAGGACCAAATTCCTTAAACAAAGTGTCAAATTAATCAGATCGACGAGATTTTGAAGATGTTACAACACATCATGATTGCATCTTGTTGAACTTCAGAGAAAAATAGTACTTTATGTGCTCAAACACACAACTTGTGTGACTTTTCAAACTTTGAAGCTCGATAACTTCGGCAAATGAGGACCAAATTCCTTAAACAAAGTGTCAAATTAATCAGATCGACGAGATTTTGAAGATGTTACAACACAACATGATTGCATCTTGTTGAACTTCCAAGAAAATTAGTACTTTATGTGCTCAAACACACAACTTGTGTGACTTTTCAAACTTTGAAGCTCGATAACTTCGGCAAATGAGGACCAAATTCCTTAAACAAAGTGTCAAATTAATCAGATCGACGAGATTTTGAAGATGTTACAACACATCATGATTGCATCTTGTTGAACTTCAGAGAAAAATAGTACTTTATGTGCTCAAACACACAACTTGTGTGACTTTTCAAACTTTGAAGCTCGATAACTTCGGCATATGAGGACCAAATTCCTTAAACAAAGTGTCAATATAATCAGATCGACGAGATTTTGAAGATGTCACAACACATCAGAATTGCATCTTGTTGAACTTCCGAGAAAAATAGTACTTTATGTGCTCAAACACACATCTTTTGTGACTTTTCAAATTTGAAGCTCGATAACTTCGGCATATGAGGACCAAATTCCTTAAACAAAGTGTCAAATTAATCAGATCGACGAGATTTTGAAGATGTCACAACACATCATGATTGCATCTTGTTGAACTTCCAAGAAAAATAGTACTTTATGTGCTCAAACACACAACTTGTGTGACTTTTCAAACTTTGAAGCTCGATAACGTCGGCAAATGAGGACCAAATTCCTTAAACAAAGTGTCAAATTAATCAGATCGACGAGATTTTGAAGATGTTACAACACAACATGATTGCATCTTGTTGAACTTCCAAGAAAATTAGTACTTTATGTGCTCAAACACACAACTTGTGTGACTTTTCAAACTTTGAAGCTCGATAACTTCGGCAAATGAGGACCAAATTCCTTAAACAAAGTGTCAATATAATCAGATCGACGAGGTTTTGAAGATGTTACAACACAACATGATTGCATCTTGTTGAACTTCCAAGAAAAATAGTACTTTATGTGCTCAAACACACATCTTGTGTGACTTTTCAAACTTTGAAGCTCGATAACTTCGGCATATGATGACCAAATTCCTTAAACAAAGTGTCAATATAATCAGATCGACGAGATTTTGGAGATGTTACAACACATCATGATTGCATCTTGTTGAACTTCCGAGAAAAATAGTACTTTATGTGCTCAAACACACAACTTGAGTGACTTTTCAAACTTTGAAGCTCGATAACTTCGGCAAATGAGGACCAAATTCCTTAAACAAAGTGTCAAATTAATCAGATCGACGAGATTTTGAAGATGTTACAACACATCATGATTGCATCTTGTCGAACTTCACAGAAAAATAGTACTTTATGTGCTCAAACACACAACTTGTGTGACTTTTCAAACTTTGAAGCTCGATAACTTCGGCATATGAGGACCAAATTCCTTAAACAAAGTGTCAATATAATCAGATCGACGAGGTTTTGAAGATGTCACAACACATCATGATTGCATCTTGTTGAACTTCCAAGAAAAATAGTACTTTATGTGCTCAAACACACATCTTGTGTGACGTTTCAAACTTTGAAGCTCGATAACTTCGGAAAATGTGGTAAAATTCCTTAAACAAAGTGTCAAATTAATCAGATCGACGAGATTTTGAAGATGTTACAACACATCATGATTGCATATTGTTGAACTTCCAAGAAAAATAGTACTTTATGTGCTCAAACACACAACTTGTGTGACTTTTCAAATTTGAAGCTCGATAACTTCGGCAAATGAGGACCAAATTCCTTAAACAAAGTGTCAAATTAATCAGATCGACGAGATTTTGAAGATGTTACAACACAACATGATTGCATCTTGTTGAACTTCCAAGAAAATTAGTACTTTATGTGCTCAAACACACAACTTGTGTGACTTTTCAAACTTTGAAGCTCGATAACTTCGGCAAATGAGGACCAAATTCCTTAAACAAAGTGTCAAATTAATCAGATCGACGAGATTTTGAAGATGTCACAACACATCATGATTGCATCTTGTTGAACTTCAGAGAAAAATAGTACTTTATGTGCTCAAACACACAACTTGTGTGACTTTTCAAACTTTGAAGCTCGATAACTTCGGCAAATGAGGACCAAATTCCTTAAACAAAGTGTCAAATTAATCAGATCGACGAGATTTTGAAGATGTTACAACACAACATGATTGCATCTTGTTGAACTTCCAAGAAAATCAGTACTTTATGTGCTCAAACACACAACTTGTGTGACTTTTCAAATTTTGAAGCTCGATAACTTCGGCAAATGAGGACCAAATTCCTTAAACAAAGTGTCAAATTAATCAGATCGACGAGATTTTGAAGA
Source organism: Euwallacea fornicatus (assembly GCF_040115645.1). NCBI lineage: Eukaryota > Metazoa > Arthropoda > Insecta > Coleoptera > Curculionidae > Euwallacea > Euwallacea fornicatus. Next base: position 70,026 of record NW_027096061.1, on the reverse strand, counting down.
TGTTACAACACATCATGATTGCATCTTGTTGAACTTCAGAGAAAAATAGTACTTTATGTGCTCAAACACACAATTTGTGTGACTTTTCAAATTTGAAGCTCGATAACTTCGGCAAATGAGGACCAAATTCCTTAAACAAAGTGTCAAATTAATCAGATCGACGAGATTTTGAAGATGTTACAACACATCAGAATTGCATCTTGTTGAACTTCCGAGAAAAATAGTACTTTATGTGCTCAAACACACATCTTTTGTGACTTTTCAAATTTGAAGCTCGATAACTTCGGCATATGAGGACCAAATTCCTTAAACAAAGTGTCAAATTAATCAGATCGACGAGATTTTGAAGATGTTACAACACAACATGATTGCATCTTGTTGAACTTCCAAGAAAAATAGTACTTTATGTGCTCAAACACACAACTTGTGTGACTTTTCAAACTTTGAAGCTCGATAACTTCGGCAAATGAGGACCAAATTCCTTAAACAAAGTGTCAAATTAATCAGATCGACGAGATTTTGAAGATGTTACAACACAACATGATTGCATCTTGTTGAACTTCCGAGACAAATAGTACTTTATGTGCTCAAACACACAACTTGTGTGACTTTTCAAACTTTGAAGCTCGATAACTTCGGCAAATGAGGACCAAATTCCTTAAACAAAGTGTCAAATTAATCAGATCGACGAGATTTTGAAGATGTTACAACACATCATGATTGCATCTTGTTGAACTTCAGAGAAAAATAGTACTTTATGTGCTCAAACACACAATTTGTGTGACTTTTCAAATTTGAAGCTCGATAACTTCGGCAAATGAGGACCAAATTCCTTAAACAAAGTGTCAAATTAATCAGATCGACGAGATTTTGAAGATGTTACAACACAACATGATTGCATCTTGTTGAACTTCCAAGAAAAATAGTACTTTATGTGCTCAAACACACAACTTGTGTGACTTTTCAAACTTTGAAGCTCGATAACTTCGGCATATGAGGACCAAATTCCTTAAACAAAGTGTCAATATAATCAGATCGACGAGATTTTGAAGATGTCACAACACATCATGATTGCATCTTGTTGAACTTCCAAGAAAAATAGTACTTTATGTGCTCAAACACACAACTTGTGTGACTTTTCAAATTTGAAGCTCGATAACTTCGGCAAATGAGGACCAAATTCCTTAAACAAAGTGTCAAATTAATCAGATCGACGAGATTTTGAAGATGTTACAACACAACATGATTGCATCTTGTTGAACTTCCAAGAAAATTAGTACTTTATGTGCTCAAACACACAACTTGTGTGACTTTTCAAACTTTGAAGCTCGATAACTTCGGCAAATGAGGACCAAATTCCTTAAACAAAGTGTCAAATTAATCAGATCGACGAGATTTTGAAGATGTTACAACACAACATGATTGCATCTTGTTGAACTTCCAAGAAAATTAGTACTTTATGTGCTCAAACACACAACTTGTGTGACTTTTCAAACTTTGAAGCTCGATAACTTCGGCAAATGAGGACCAAATTCCTTAAACAAAGTGTCAAATTAATCAGATCGACGAGATTTTGAAGATGTTACAACACATCATGATTGCATCTTGTTGAACTTCAGAGAAAAATAGTACTTTATGTGCTCAAACACACAATTTGTGTGACTTTTCAAATTTGAAGCTCGATAACTTCGGCAAATGAGGACCAAATTCCTTAAACAAAGTGTCAAATTAATCAGATCGACGAGATTTTGAAGATGTTACAACACAACATGATTGCATCTTGTTGAACTTCCAAGAAAAATAGTACTTTATGTGCTCAAACACACAACTTGTGTGACTTTTCAAACTTTGAAGCTCGATAACTTCGGCAAATGAGGACCAAATTCCTTAAACAAAGTGTCAAATTAATCAGATCGACGAGATTTTGAAGATGTTACAACACATCATGATTGCATCTTGTTGAACTTCCAAGAAAAATAGTACTTTATGTGCTCAAACACACAACTTGTGTGACTTTTCAAATTTGAAGCTCGATAACTTCGGCAAATGAGGACCAAATTCCTTAAACAAAGTGTCAAATTAATCAGATCGACGAGATTTTGAAGATGTTACAACACAACATGATTGCATCTTGTTGAACTTCCAAGAAAATTAGTACTTTATGTGCTCAAACACACAACTTGTGTGACTTTTCAAACTTTGAAGCTCGATAACTTCGGCAAATGAGGACCAAATTCCTTAAACAAAGTGTCAAATTAATCAGATCGACGAGATTTTGAAGATGTTACAACACAACATGATTGCATCTTGTTGAACTTCCAAGAAAAATAGTACTTTATGTGCTCAAACACACAACTTGTGTGACTTTTCAAACTTTGAAGCTCGATAACTGCGGCATATGAGGACCAAATTCCTTAAACAAAGTGTCAATATAATCAGATCGACGAGATTTTGAAGATGTCACAACACATCATGATTGCATCTTGTTGAACTTCAGAGAAAAATAGTACTTTATGTGCTCAAACACACAACTTGTGTGACTTTTCAAACTTTGAAGCTCGATAACTTCGGCAAATGAGGACCAAATTCCTTAAACAAAGTGTCAAATTAATCAGATCGACGAGATTTTGAAGATGTTACAACACAACATGATTGCATCTTGTTGAACTTCCAAGAAAATTAGTACTTTATGTGCTCAAACACACAACTTGTGTGACTTTTCAAACTTTGAAGCTCGATAACTTCGGCAAATGAGGACCAAATTCCTTAAACAAAGTGTCAAATTAATCAGATCGACGAGATTTTGAAGATGTTACAACACATCATGATTGCATCTTGTTGAACTTCAGAGAAAAATAGTACTTTATGTGCTCAAACACACAATTTGTGTGACTTTTCAAATTTGAAGCTCGATAACTTCGGCAAATGAGGACCAAATTCCTTAAACAAAGTGTCAAATTAATCAGATCGACGAGATTTTGAAGATGTTACAACACAACATGATTGCATTTTGTTGAACTTCCAAGAAAATTAGTACTTTATGTGCTCAAACACACAACTTGTGTGACTTTTCAAACTTTGAAGCTCGATAACTTCGGCAAATGAGGACCAAATTCCTTAAACAAAGTGTCAAATTAATCAGATCGACGAGATTTTGAAGATGTTACAACACATCATGATTGCATCTTGTTGAACTTCAGAGAAAAATAGTACTTTATGTGCTCAAACACACAATTTGTGTGACTTTTCAAATTTGAAGCTCGATAACTTCGGCAAATGAGGACCAAATTCCTTAAACAAAGTGTCAAATTAATCAGATCGACGAGATTTTGAAGATGTTACAACACATCATGATTGCATCTTGTTGAACTTCCAAGAAAAATAGTACTTTATGTGCTCAAACACACAACTTGTGTGACTTTTCAAACTTTGAAGCTCGATAACTTCGGCAAATGAGGACCAAATTCCTTAAACAAAGTGTCAAATTAATCAGATCGACGAGAATTTGAAGATGTTACAACACATCATGATTGCATCTTGTTGAACTTCCAAGAAAAATAGTACTTTATGTGCTCAAACACACATCTTGTGTGACGTTTCAAACTTTGAAGCTCGATAACTTCGGCATATGATGACCAAATTCCTTAAACAAAGTGTCAAATTAATCAGATCGACGAGATTTTGAAGATGTTACAACACATCATGATTGCATCTTGTTGAACTTCAGAGAAAAATAGTACTTTATGTGCTCAAACACACAACTTGTGTGACTTTTCAAACTTTGAAGCTCGATAACTTCGGCATATGAGGACCAAATTCCTTAAACAAAGTGTCAAATTAATCAGATCGACGAGATTTTGAAGATGTCACAACACATCATGATTGCATCTTGTTGAACTTCCAAGAAAAATAGTACTTTATGTGCTCAAACACACAACTTGTGTGACTTTTCAAACTTTGAAGCTCGATAACTTCGGCATATGAGGACCAAATTCCTTAAACAAAGTGTCAATATAATCAGATCGACGAGATTTTGAAGATGTCACAACACATCATGATTGCATCTTGTTGAACTTCCAAGAAAAATAGTACTTTATGTGCTCAAACACACAACTTGTGTGACTTTTCAAACTTTGAAGCTCGATAACTTCGGCAAATGAGGACCAAATTCCTTAAACAAAGTGTCAAATTAATCAGATCGACGAGATTTTGAAGATGTTACAACACATCATGATTGCATCTTGTTGAACTTCCAAGAAAAATAGTACTTTATGTGCTCAAACACACATCTTTTGTGACTTTTCAAACTTTGAAGCTCGATAACTTCGGCATATGATGACCAAATTCCTTAAACAAAGTGTCAATATCATCAGATCGACGAGATTTTGAAGATCTCACAACACATCATGATTGCATCTTGTTGAACTTCCAAGAAAAATAGTACTTTATGTGCTCAAACACACAACTTGTGTGACTTTTCAAACTTTGAAGCTCGATAACTTCGGCAAATGAGGACCAAATTCCTTAAACAAAGTGTCAAATTAATCAGATCGACGAGATTTTGAAGATGTTACAACACAACATGATTGCATCTTGTTGAACTTCAGAGAAAAATAGTACTTTATGTGCTCAAACACACAACTTGTGTGACTTTTCAAACTTTGAAGCTCGATAACTTCGGCAAATGAGGACCAAATTCCTTAAACAAAGTGTCAAATTAATCAGATCGACGAGATTTTGAAGATGTTACAACACAACATGATTGCATCTTGTTGAACTTCCAAGAAAATTAGTACTTTATGTGCTCAAACACACAACTTGTGTGACTTTTCAAACTTTGAAGCTCGATAACTTCGGCAAATGAGGACCAAATTCCTTAAACAAAGTGTCAAATTAATCAGATCGACGAGATTTTGAAGATGTTACAACACAACATGATTGCATCTTGTTGAACTTCAGAGAAAAATAGTACTTTATGTGCTCAAACACACAACTTGTGTGACTTTTCAAACTTTGAAGCTCGATAACTTCGGCAAATGAGGACCAAATTCCTTAAACAAAGTGTCAAATTAATCAGATCGACGAGATTTTGAAGATGTTACAACACATCAGAATTGCATCTTGTTGAACTTCCGAGAAAAATAGTACTTTATGTGCTCAAACACACATCTTTTGTGACTTTTCAAATTTGAAGCTCGATAACTTCGGCATATGAGGACCAAATTCCTTAAACAAAGTGTCAATATAATCAGATCGACGAGATTTTGAAGATGTCACAACACATCATGATTGCATATTGTTGAACTTCCAAGAAAAATAGTACTTTATGTGCTCAAACACACAACTTGTGTGACTTTTCAAACTTTGAAGCTCGATAACTTCGGCATATGAGGACCAAATTCCTTAAACAAAGTGTCAATATAATCAGATCGACGAGATTTTGAAGATGTCACAACACATCATGATTGCATCTTGTTGAACTTCCAAGAAAAATAGTACTTTATGTGCTCAAACACACAACTTGTGTGACTTTTCAAATTTGAAGCTCGATAACTTCGGCAAATGAGGACCAAATTCCTTAAACAAAGTGTCAAATTAATCAGATCGACGAGATTTTGAAGATGTTACAACACATCAGAATTGCATCTTGTTGAACTTCCGAGAAAAATAGTACTTTATGTGCTCAAACACACAACTTGTGTGACTTTTCAAATTTGAAGCTCGATAACTTCGGCAAATGAGGACCAAATTCCTTAAACAAAGTGTCAATATAATCAGATCGACGAGATTTTGAAGATGTCACAACACATCATGATTGCATCTTGTTGAACTTCCAAGAAAAATAGTACTTTATGTGCTCAAACACACAACTTGTGTGACTTTTCAAATTTGAAGCTCGATAACTTCGGCAAATGAGGACCAAATTCCTTAAACAAAGTGTCAAATTAATCAGATCGACGAGATTTTGAAGATGTCACAACACATCATGATTGCATCTTGTTGAACTTCCAAGAAAAATAGTACTTTATGTGCTCAAACACACAACTTGTGTGAGTTTTCAAACTTTGAAGCTCGATAACTTCGGCATATGAGGACCAAATTCCTTAAACAAAGTGTCAATATAATCAGATCGACGAGATTTTGAAGATGTCACAACACATCATGATTGCATCTTGTTGAACTTCCAAGAAAAATAGTACTTTATGTGCTCAAACACACAACTTGTGTGACTTTTCAAACTTTGAAGCTCGATAACTTCGGCAAATGAGGACCAAATTCCTTAAACAAAGTGTCAAATTAATCAGATCGACGAGATTTTGAAGATGTTACAACACAACATGATTGCATCTTGTTGAACTTCCAAGAAAAATAGTACTTTATGTGCTCAAACACACAACTTGTGTGACTTTTCAAACTTTGAAGCTCGATAACTTCGGCAAATGAGGACCAAATTCCTTAAACAAAGTGTCAAATTAATCAGATCGACGAGATTTTGAAGATGTTACAACACAACATGATTGCATCTTGTTGAACTTCAGAGAAAAATAGTACTTTATGTGCTCAAACACACAACTTGTGTGACTTTTCAAACTTTGAAGCTCGATAACTTCGGCAAATGAGGACCAAATTCCTTAAACAAAGTGTCAAATTAATCAGATCGACGAGATTTTGAAGATGTTACAACACAACATGATTGCATCTTGTTGAACTTCAGAGAAAAATAGTACTTTATGTGCTCAAACACACAACTTGTGTGACTTTTCAAACTTTGAAGCTCGATAACTTCGGCAAATGAGGACCAAATTCCTTAAACAAAGTGTCAAATTAATCAGATCGACGAGATTTTGAAGATGTTACAACACAACATGATTGCATCTTGTTGAACTTCCAAGAAAATTAGTACTTTATGTGCTCAAACACACAACTTGTGTGACTTTTCAAACTTTGAAGCTCGATAACTTCGGCATATGAGGACCAAATTCCTTAAACAAAGTGTCAAATTAATCAGATCGACGAGATTTTGAAGATGTTACAACACATCATGATTGCATCTTGTTGAACTTCACAGAAAAATAGTACTTTATGTGCTCAAACACACAACTTGTGTGACTTTTCAAACTTTGAAGCTCGATAACTTCGGCATATGAGGACCAAATTCCTTAAACAAAGTGTCAATATAATCAGATCGACGAGGTTTTGAAGATGTCACAACACATCATGATTGCATCTTGTTGAACTTCCAAGAAAAATAGTACTTTATGTGCTCAAACACACATCTTGTGTGACGTTTCAAACTTTGAAGCTCGATAACTTCGGAAAATGTGGTAAAATTCCTTAAACAAAGTGTCAAATTAATCAGATCGACGAGATTTTGAAGATGTTACAACACATCATGATTGCATCTTGTTGAACTTCCAAGAAAAATAGTACTATATGTGCTCAAACACACATCTTGTGTGACTTTTCAAACTTTGAAGCTCGATAACTTCGGCAAATGAGGACCAAATTCCTTAAACAAAGTGTCAAATTAATCAGATCGACGAGATTTTGAAGATGTTACAACACATCATGATTGCATCTTGTTGAACTTCACAGAAAAATAGTACTTTATGTGCTCAAACACACATCTTTTGTGACTTTTCAAACTTTGAAGCTCGATAACTTCGGCAAATGAGGACCAAATTCCTTAAACAAAGTGTCAATATAATCAGATCGACGAGATTTTGAAGATGTCACAACACATCATGATTGCATCTTGTTGAACTTCCAAGAAAAATAGTACTTTATGTGCTCAAACACACAACTTGTGTGACTTTTCAAACTTTGAAGCTCGATAACTTCGGCAAATGAGGACCAAATTCCTTAAACAAAGTGTCAAATTAATCAGATCGACGAGATTTTGAAGATGTTACAACACATCATGATTGCATCTTGTTGAACTTCCAAGAAAAATAGTACTTTATGTGCTCAAACACACATCTTTTGTGACTTTTCAAACTTTGAAGCTCGATAACTTCGGCATATGATGACCAAATTCCTTAAACAAAGTGTCAATATCATCAGATCGACGAGATTTTGAAGATCTCACAACACATCATGATTGCATCTTGTTGAACTTCCAAGAAAAATAGTACTTTATGTGCTCAAACACAAAACTTGTGTGACTTTTCAAACTTTGAAGCTCGATAACTTCGGCAAATGAGGACCAAATTCCTTAAACAAAGTGTCAATATAATCAGATCGACGAGATTTTGAAGATGTCACAACACATCATGATTGCATCTTGTTGAACTTCCAAGAAAAATAGTACTTTATGTGCTCAAACACACAACTTGTGTGACTTTTCAAATTTGAAGCTCGATAACTTCGGCAAATGAGGACGAAATTCCTTAAACAAAGTGTCAAATTATTCAGATCGACGAGATTTTGAAGATGTTACAACACATCATGATTGCATCTTGTAGAACTTCCGAGAAAAATAGTACTTTATGTGCTCAAACACACAACTTGAGTGACTTTTCAAACTTTGAAGCTCGATAACTTCGGCAAATGAGGACCAAATTCCTTAAACAAAGTGTCAAATTAATCATATCGACGAGATTTTGAAGATGTTACAACACAACATAATTGCATCTTGTTGAACTTCCAAGAAAAATAGTACTTTATGTGCTCAAACACACAACTTGTGTGACTTTTCAAACTTTGAAGCTCGATAACTTCGGCAAATCAGGACCAAATTCCTTAAACAAAGTGTCAAATTAATCAGATCGACGAGATTTTGAAGATGTTACAACACATCATGATTGCATCTTGTTGAACTTCAGAGAAAAATAGTACTTTATGTGCTCAAACACACAACTTGTGTGACTTTTCAAATTTGAAGCTCGATAACTTCGGCATATGAGGACCAAATTCCTTAAACAAAGTGTCAATATAATCAGATCGACGAGATTTTGAAGATGTCACAACACATCATGATTGCATCTTGTTGAACTTCCAAGAAAAATAGTACTTTATGTGCTCAAACACACAACTTGTGTGACTTTTCAAATTTGAAGCTCGATAACTTCGGCAAATGAGGACCAAATTCCTTAAACAAAGTGTCAAATTAATCAGATCGACGAGATTTTGAAGATGTTACAACACATCAGAATTGCATCTTGTTGAACTTCCGAGAAAAATAGTACTTTATGTGCTCAAACACACATCTTTTGTGACTTTTCAAACTTTGAAGCTCGATAACTTCGGCATATGAGGACCAAATTCCTTAAACAAAGTGTCAATATAATCAGATCGACGAGATTTTGAAGATGTCACAACACATCATGATTGCATCTTGTTGAACTTCCAAGAAAAATAGTACTTTATGTGCTCAAACACACAACTTGTGTGACTTTTCAAATTTGAAGCTCGATAACTTCGGCAAATGAGGACCAAATTCCTTAAACAAAGTGTCAATATAATCAGATCGACGAGATTTTGAAGATGTCACAACACATCATGATTGCATCTTGTTGAACTTCCAAGAAAAATAGTACTTTATGTGCTCAAACACACAACTTGTGTGACTTTTCAAATTTGAAGCTCGATAACTTCGGCAAATGAGGACCAAATTCCTTAAACAAAGTGTCAAATTAATCAGATCGACGAGATTTTGAAGATGTCACAACACATCATGATTGCATCTTGTTGAACTTCCAAGAAAAATAGTACTTTATGTGCTCAAACACACAACTTGTGTGACTTTTCAAACTTTGAAGCTCGATAACTTCGGCATATGAGGACCAAATTCCTTAAACAAAGTGTCAATATAATCAGATCGACGAGATTTTGAAGATGTCACAACACATCATGATTGCATCTTGTTGAACTTCCAAGAAAAATAGTACTTTATGTGCTCAAACACACAACTTGTGTGACTTTTCAAACTTTGAAGCTCGATAACTTCGGCAAATGAGGACCAAATTCCTTAAACAAAGTGTCAAATTAATCAGATCGACGAGATTTTGAAGATGTTACAACACAACATGATTGCATCTTGTTGAACTTCAGAGAAAAATAGTACTTTATGTGCTCAAACACACAACTTGTGTGACTTTTCAAACTTTGAAGCTCGATAACTTCGGCAAATGAGGACCAAATTCCTTAAACAAAGTGTCAAATTAATCAGATCGACGAGATTTTGAAGATGTTACAACACAACATGATTGCATCTTGTTGAACTTCCAAGAAAATTAGTACTTTATGTGCTCAAACACACAACTTGTGTGACTTTTCAAACTTTGAAGCTCGATAACTTCGGCAAATGAGGACTAAATTCCTTAAACAAAGTGTCAAATTAATCAGATCGACGAGATTTTGAAGATGTCACAACACATCATGATTGCATCTTGTTGAACTTCCAAGAAAAATAGTACTTTATGTGCTCAAACACACAACTTGTGTGACTTTTCAAACTTTGAAGCTCGATAACTTCGGCATATGAGGACCAAATTCCTTAAACAAAGTGTCAATATAATCAGATCGACGAGATTTTGAAGATGTCACAACACATCATGATTGCATCTTGTTGAACTTCCAAGAAAAATAGTACTTTATGTGCTCAAACACACAACTTGTGTGACTTTTCAAACTTTGAAGCTCGATAACTTCGGCATATGAGGACCAAATTCCTTAAACAAAGTGTCAAATTAATCAGATCGACGAGATTTTGAAGATGTTACAACACATCATGATTGCATCTTGTTGAACTTCACAGAAAAATAGTACTTTATGTGCTCAAACACACAACTTGTGTGACTTTTCAAACTTTGAAGCTCGATAACTTCGGCATATGAGGACCAAATTCCTTAAACAAAGTGTCAAATTAATCAGATCGACGAGATTTTGAAGATGTTACAACACATCATGATTGCATCTTGTTGAACTTCACAGAAAAATAGTACTTTATGTGCTCAAACACACAACTTGTGTGACTTTTCAAACTTTGAAGCTCGATAACTTCGGCAAATGAGGACCAAATTCCTTAAACAAAGTGTCAAATTAATCAGATCGACGAGATTTTGAAGATGTTACAACACATCATGATTGCATCTTGTTGAACTTCCAAGAAAAATAGTACTTTATGTGCTCAAACACACAACTTGTGTGACTTTTCAAACTTTGAAGCTCGATAACTTCGGCAAATGAGGACCAAATTCCTTAAACAAAGTGTCAAATTAATCAGATCGACGAGATTTTGAAGATGTTACAACACAACATGATTGCATCTTGTTGAACTTCAGAGAAAAATAGTACTTTATGTGCTCAAACACACAACTTGTGTGACTTTTCAAACTTTGAAGCTCGATAACTTCGGCAAATGAGGACCAAATTCCTTAAACAAAGTGTCAAATTAATCAGATCGACGAGATTTTGAAGATGTTACAACACAACATGATTGCATCTTGTTGAACTTCCAAGAAAATTAGTACTTTATGTGCTCAAACACACAACTTGTGTGACTTTTCAAACTTTGAAGCTCGATAACTTCGGCAAATGAGGACCAAATTCCTTAAACAAAGTGTCAAATTAATCAGATCGACGAGATTTTGAAGATGTTACAACACAACATGATTGCATCTTGTTGAACTTCAGAGAAAAATAGTACTTTATGTGCTCAAACACACAACTTGTGTGACTTTTCAAACTTTGAAGCTCGATAACTTCGGCAAATGAGGACCAAATTCCTTAAACAAAGTGTCAAATTAATCAGATCGACGAGATTTTGAAGATGTTACAACACATCAGAATTGCATCTTGTTGAACTTCCGAGAAAAATAGTACTTTATGTGCTCAAACACACATCTTTTGTGACTTTTCAAATTTGAAGCTCGATAACTTCGGCATATGAGGACCAAATTCCTTAAACAAAGTGTCAATATAATCAGATCGACGAGATTTTGAAGATGTCACAACACATCATGATTGCATATTGTTGAACTTCCAAGAAAAATAGTACTTTATGTGCTCAAACACACAACTTGTGTGACTTTTCAAACTTTGAAGCTCGATAACTTCGGCATATGAGGACCAAATTCCTTAAACAAAGTGTCAATATAATCAGATCGACGAGATTTTGAAGATGTCACAACACATCATGATTGCATCTTGTTGAACTTCCAAGAAAAATAGTACTTTATGTGCTCAAACACACAACTTGTGTGACTTTTCAAATTTGAAGCTCGATAACTTCGGCAAATGAGGACCAAATTCCTTAAACAAAGTGTCAAATTAATCAGATCGACGAGATTTTGAAGATGTTACAACACATCAGAATTGCATCTTGTTGAACTTCCGAGAAAAATAGTACTTTATGTGCTCAAACACACAACTTGTGTGACTTTTCAAATTTGAAGCTCGATAACTTCGGCAAATGAGGACCAAATTCCTTAAACAAAGTGTCAATATAATCAGATCGACGAGATTTTGAAGATGTCACAACACATCATGATTGCATCTTGTTGAACTTCCAAGAAAAATAGTACTTTATGTGCTCAAACACACAACTTGTGTGACTTTTCAAATTTGAAGCTCGATAACTTCGGCAAATGAGGACCAAATTCCTTAAACAAAGTGTCAAATTAATCAGATCGACGAGATTTTGAAGATGTCACAACACATCATGATTGCATCTTGTTGAACTTCCAAGAAAAATAGTACTTTATGTGCTCAAACACACAACTTGTGTGAGTTTTCAAACTTTGAAGCTCGATAACTTCGGCATATGAGGACCAAATTCCTTAAACAAAGTGTCAATATAATCAGATCGACGAGATTTTGAAGATGTCACAACACATCATGATTGCATCTTGTTGAACTTCCAAGAAAAATAGTACTTTATGTGCTCAAACACACAACTTGTGTGACTTTTCAAACTTTGAAGCTCGATAACTTCGGCAAATGAGGACCAAATTCCTTAAACAAAGTGTCAAATTAATCAGATCGACGAGATTTTGAAGATGTTACAACACAACATGATTGCATCTTGTTGAACTTCCAAGAAAAATAGTACTTTATGTGCTCAAACACACAACTTGTGTGACTTTTCAAACTTTGAAGCTCGATAACTTCGGCAAATGAGGACCAAATTCCTTAAACAAAGTGTCAAATTAATCAGATCGACGAGATTTTGAAGATGTTACAACACAACATGATTGCATCTTGTTGAACTTCAGAGAAAAATAGTACTTTATGTGCTCAAACACACAACTTGTGTGACTTTTCAAACTTTGAAGCTCGATAACTTCGGCAAATGAGGACCAAATTCCTTAAACAAAGTGTCAAATTAATCAGATCGACGAGATTTTGAAGATGTTACAACACAACATGATTGCATCTTGTTGAACTTCAGAGAAAAATAGTACTTTATGTGCTCAAACACACAACTTGTGTGACTTTTCAAACTTTGAAGCTCGATAACTTCGGCAAATGAGGACCAAATTCCTTAAACAAAGTGTCAAATTAATCAGATCGACGAGATTTTGAAGATGTTACAACACAACATGATTGCATCTTGTTGAACTTCCAAGAAAATTAGTACTTTATGTGCTCAAACACACAACTTGTGTGACTTTTCAAACTTTGAAGCTCGATAACTTCGGCAAATGAGGACCAAATTCCTTAAACAAAGTGTCAAATTAATCAGATCGACGAGATTTTGAAGATGTTACAACACAACATGATTGCATCTTGTTGAACTTCCAAGAAAATTAGTACTTTATGTGCTCAAACACACAACTTGTGTGACTTTTCAAACTTTGAAGCTCGATAACTTCGGCAAATGAGGACCAAATTCCTTAAACAAAGTGTCAAATTAATCAGATCGACGAGATTTTGAAGATGTTACAACACAACATGATTGCATCTTGTTGAACTTCCAAGAAAATTAGTACTTTATGTGCTCAAACACACAACTTGTGTGACTTTTCAAACTTTGAAGCTCGATAACTTCGGCATATGAGGACCAAATTCCTTAAACAAAGTGTCAATATAATCAGATCGACGAGATTTTGAAGATGTCACAACACATCATGATTGCATCTTGTTGAACTTCCAAGAAAAATAGTACTTTATGTGCTCAAACACACAACTTGTGTGACTTTTCAAATTTGAAGCTCGATAACTTCGGCAAATGAGGACCAAATTCCTTAAACAAAGTGTCAAATTAATCAGATCGACGAGATTTTGAAGATGTTACAACACAACATGATTGCATCTTGTTGAACTTCCAAGAAAATTAGTACTTTATGTGCTCAAACACACAACTTGTGTGACTCTTCAAACTTTGAAGCTCGATAACTTCGGCAAATGAGGACCAAATTCCTTAAACAAAGTGTCAAATTAATCAGATCGACGAGATTTTGAAGATGTTACAACACATCATGATTGCATCTTGTTGAACTTCCGAGAAAAATAGTACTTTATGTGCTCAAACACACAACTTGAGTGACTTTTCAAACTTTGAAGCTCGATAACTTCGGCAAATGAGGACCAAATTCCTTAAACAAAGTGTCAAATTAATCAGATCGACGAGATTTTGAAGATGTCACAACACATCATGATTGCATCTTGTTGAACTTCCAAGAAAAATAGTACTTTATGTGCTCAAACACACAACTTGTGTGACTTTTCAAATTTGAAGCTCGATAACTTCGGCAAATGAGGACCAAATTCCTTAAACAAAGTGTCAAATTAATCAGATCGACGAGATTTTGAAGATGTTACAACACATCAGAATTGCATCTTGTTGAACTTCCGGGAAAAATAGTACTTTATGTGCTCAAACACACATCTTTTGTGACTTTTCAAATTTGAAGCTCGATAACTTCGGCAAATGAGGACTAAATTCCTTAAACAAAGTGTCAATATAATCAGATCGACGAGATTTTGAAGATGTCACAACACATCATGATTGCATCTTGTTGAACTTCCAAGAAAAATAGTACTTTATGTGCTCAAACACACAACTTGTGTGACTTTTCAAATTTGAAGCTCGATAACTTCGGCAAATGAGGACCAACTTCCTTAAACAAAGTGTCAAATTAATCAGATCGACGAGATTTTGAAGATGGTACAACACATCATGATTGCATCTTGTTGAACTTCCGAGAAAAATAGTACTTTATGTGCTCAAACACACAACTTGAGTGACTTTTCAAACTTTGAAGCTCGATAACTTCGGCAAATGAGGACCAAATTCCTTAAACAAAGTGTCAAATTAATCAGATCGACGAGATTTTGAAGATGTTACAACACATCATGATTGCATCTTGTTGAACTTCCAAGAAAAATAGTACTTTATGTGCTCAAACACACATCTTTTGTGACTTTTCAAACTTTGAAGCTCGATAACTTCGGCATATGATGACCAAATTCCTTAAACAAAGTGTCAATATCATCAGATCGACGAGATTTTGAAGATGTCACAACACATCATGATTGCATCTTGTTGAACTTCAGAGAAAAATAGTACTTTATGTGCTCAAACACACAACTTGTGTGACTTTTCAAATTTGAAGCTCGATAACTTCGGCAAATGAGGACCAAATTCCTTAAACAAAGTGTCAAATTAATCAGATCGACGAGATTTTGAAGATGTTACAACACATCAGAATTGCATCTTGTTGAACTTCCGAGAAAAATAGTACTTTATGTGCTCAAACACACATCTTTTGTGACTTTTCAAACTTTGAAGCTCGATAACTTCGGCATATGAGGACCAAATTCCTTAAACAAAGTGTCAATATAATCAGATCGACGAGATTTTGAAGATGTCACAACACATCATGATTGCATCTTGTTGAACTTCCAAGAAAAATAGTACTTTATGTGCTCAAACACACAATTTGTGTGACTTTTCAAATTTGAAGCTCGATAACTTCGGCAAATGAGGACCAAATTCCTTAAACAAAGTGTCAATATAATCAGATCGACGAGATTTTGAAGATGTCACAACACATCATGATTGCATCTTGTTGAACTTCCAAGAAAAATAGTACTTTATGTGCTCAAACACACAACTTGTGTGACTTTTCAAATTTGAAGCTCGATAACTTCGGCAAATGAGGACCAAATTCCTTAAACAAAGTGTCAAATTAATCAGATCGACGAGATTTTGAAGATGTTACAACACAACATGATTGCATCTTGTTGAACTTCCAAGAAAAATAGTACTTTATGTGCTCAAACACACAACTTGTGTGACTTTTCAAACTTTGAAGCTCGATAACTTCGGCATATGAGGACCAAATTCCTTAAACAAAGTGTCAATATAATCAGATCGACGAGATTTTGAAGATGTCACAACACATCATGATTGCATCTTGTTGAACTTCCAAGAAAAATAGTACTTTATGTGCTCAAACACACAACTTGTGTGACTTTTCAAATTTGAAGCTCGATAACTTCGGCAAATGAGGACCAAATTCCTTAAACAAAGTGTCAAATTAATCAGATCGACGAGATTTTGAAGATGTTACAACACATCATGATTGCATCTTGTTGAACTTCCGAGAAAAATAGTACTTTATGTGCTCAAACACACAACTTGAGTGACTTTTCAAACTTTGAAGCTCGATAACTTCGGCAAATGAGGACCAAATTCCTTAAACAAAGTGTCAAATTAATCAGATCGACGAGATTTTGAAGATGTTACAACACATCATGATTGCATCTTGTTGAACTTCCAAGAAAAATAGTACTTTATGTGCTCAAACACACATCTTTTGTGACTTTTCAAACTTTGAAGCTCGATAACTTCGGCATATGATGACCAAATTCCTTAAACAAAGTGTCAATATCATCAGATCGACGAGATTTTGAAAATGTCACAACACATCATGATTGCATCTTGTTGAACTTCCGAGAAAAATAGTACTTTATGTGCTCAAACACACAATTTGTGTGACTTTTCAAATTTGAAGCTCGATAACTTCGGCAAATGAGGACCAAATTCCTTAAACAAAGTGTCAATATAATCAGATCGACGAGATTTTGAAGATGTCACAACACATCATGATTGCATCTTGTTGAACTTCCAAGAAAAATAGTACTTTATGTGCTCAAACACACAACTTGTGTGACTTTTCAAATTTGAAGCTCGATAACTTCGGCAAATGAAGACCAAATTCCTTAAACAAAGTGTCAAATTAATCAGATCGACGAGATTTTGAAGATGTCACAACACATCATGATTGCATCTTGTTGAACTTCCAAGAAAAATAGTACTTTATGTGCTCAAACACACAACTTGTGTGACTTTTCAAATTTGAAGCTCGATAACTTCGGCAAATGAGGACCAAATTCCTTAAACAAAGTGTCAAATTAATCAGATCGACGAGATTTTGAAGATGTTACAACACAACATGATTGCATCTTGTTGAACTTCCAAGAAAATTAGTACTTTATGTGCTCAAACACACAACTTGTGTGACTTTTCAAACTTTGAAGCTCGATAACTTCGGCAAATGAGGAACAAATTCCTTAAACAAAGTGTCAAATTAATCAGATCGACGAGATTTTGAAGATGTTACAACACAACATGATTGCATCTTGTTGAACTTCCAAGAAAAATAGTACTTTATGTGCTCAAACACACAACTTGTGTGACTTTTCAAATTTGAAGCTCGATAACTTCGGCAAATGAGGACCAAATTCCTTAAACAAAGTGTCAAATTAATCAGATCGACGAGATTTTGAAGATGTTACAACACATCATGATTGCATCTTGTTGAACTTCAGAGAAAAATAGTACTTTATGTGCTCAAACACACAACTTGTGTGACTTTTCAAACTTTGAAGCTCGATAACTTCGGCATATGAGGACCAAATTCCTTAAACAAAGTGTCAATATAATCAGATCGACGAGATTTTGAAGATGTCACAACACATCATGATTGCATCTTGTTGAACTTCCAAGAAAAATAGTACTTTATGTGCTCAAACACACAATTTGTGTGACTTTTCAAATTTGAAGCTCGATAACTTCGGCAAATGAGGACCAAATTCCTTAAACAAAGTGTCAAATTAATCAGATCGACGAGATTTTGAAGATGTTACAACACATCATGATTGCATCTTGTTGAACTTCCAAGAAAAATAGTACTTTATGTGCTCAAACACACAACTTGTGTGACTTTTCAAATTTGAAGCTCGATAACTTCGGCATATGAGGACCAAATTCCTTAAACAAAGTGTCAATATAATCAGATCGAAGAGATTTTGAAGATGTCACAACACATCATGATTGCATCTTGTTGAAC
This sequence comes from Euwallacea fornicatus, assembly GCF_040115645.1. Lineage (NCBI taxonomy): Eukaryota > Metazoa > Arthropoda > Insecta > Coleoptera > Curculionidae > Euwallacea > Euwallacea fornicatus. The sequence continues at coordinate 51,724 of NW_027096061.1, read as the reverse complement.
TTCCAAGAAAAATAGTACTTTATGTGCTCAAACACACAACTTGTGTGACTTTTCAAACTTTGAAGCTCGATAACTTCGGCATATGAGGACTAAATTCCTTAAACAAAGTGTCAAATTAATCAGATCGACGAGATTTTGAAGATGTCACAACACATCATGATTGCATCTTGTTGAACTTCCAAGAAAAATAGTACTTTATGTGCTCAAACACACAACTTGTGTGACTTTTCAAACTTTGAAGCTCGATAACTTCGGCATATGAGGACCAAATTCCTTAAACAAAGTGTCAATATAATCAGATCGACGAGATTTTGAAGATGTCACAACACATCATGATTGCATCTTGTTGAACTTCCAAGAAAAATAGTACTTTATGTGCTCAAACACACAACTTGTGTGACTTTTCAAACTTTGAAGCTCGATAACTTCGGCAAATGAGGACCAAATTCCTTAAACAAAGTGTCAAATTAATCAGATCGACGAGATTTTGAAGATGTTACAACACAACATGATTGCATCTTGTTGAACTTCAGAGAAAAATAGTACTTTATGTGCTCAAACACACAACTTGTGTGACTTTTCAAACTTTGAAGCTCGATAACTTCGGCAAATGAGGACCAAATTCCTTAAACAAAGTGTCAAATTAATCAGATCGACGAGATTTTGAAGATGTTACAACACAACATGATTGCATCTTGTTGAACTTCCAAGAAAATTAGTACTTTATGTGCTCAAACACACAACTTGTGTGACTTTTCAAACTTTGAAGCTCGATAACTTCGGCAAATGAGGACCAAATTCCTTAAACAAAGTGTCAAATTAATCAGATCGACGAGATTTTGAAGATGTTACAACACAACATGATTGCATCTTGTTGAACTTCCAAGAAAATTAGTACTTTATGTGCTCAAACACACAACTTGTGTGACTTTTCAAACTTTGAAGCTCGATAACTTCGGCATATGAGGACCAAATTCCTTAAACAAAGTGTCAATATAATCAGATCGACGAGATTTTGAAGATGTCACAACACATCATGATTGCATCTTGTTGAACTTCCAAGAAAAATAGTACTTTATGTGCTCAAACACACAACTTGTGTGACTTTTCAAATTTGAAGCTCGATAACTTCGGCAAATGAGGACCAAATTCCTTAAACAAAGTGTCAAATTAATCAGATCGACGAGATTTTGAAGATGTTACAACACATCATGATTGCATCTTGTTGAACTTCCGAGAAAAATAGTACTTTATGTGCTCAAACACACAACTTGAGTGACTTTTCAAACTTTGAAGCTCGATAACTTCGGCAAATGAGGACCAAATTCCTTAAACAAAGTGTCAAATTAATCAGATCGACGAGATTTTGAAGATGTCACAACACATCATGATTGCATCTTGTTGAACTTCCAAGAAAAATAGTACTTTATGTGCTCAAACACACAACTTGTGTGACTTTTCAAATTTGAAGCTCGATAACTTCGGCAAATGAGGACCAAATTCCTTAAACAAAGTGTCAAATTAATCAGATCGACGAGATTTTGAAGATGTTACAACACATCAGAATTGCATCTTGTTGAACTTCCGAGAAAAATAGTACTTTATGTGCTCAAACACACATCTTTTGTGACTTTTCAAACTTTGAAGCTCGATAACTTCGGCATATGAGGACCAAATTCCTTAAACAAAGTGTCAATATAATCAGATCGACGAGATTTTGAAGATGTCACAACACATCATGATTGCATCTTGTTGAACTTCCAAGAAAAATAGTACTTTATGTGCTCAAACACACAATTTGTGTGACTTTTCAAATTTGAAGCTCGATAACTTCGGCAAATGAGGACCAAATTCCTTAAACAAAGTGTCAATATAATCAGATCGACGAGATTTTGAAGATGTCACAACACATCATGATTGCATCTTGTTGAACTTCCAAGAAAAATAGTACTTTATGTGCTCAAACACACAACTTGTGTGACTTTTCAAATTTGAAGCTCGATAACTTCGGCAAATGAGGACCAAATTCCTTAAACAAAGTGTCAAATTAATCAGATCGACGAGATTTTGAAGATGTTACAACACAACATGATTGCATCTTGTTGAACTTCCAAGAAAAATAGTACTTTATGTGCTCAAACACACAACTTGTGTGACTTTTCAAACTTTGAAGCTCGATAACTTCGGCATATGAGGACCAAATTCCTTAAACAAAGTGTCAATATAATCAGATCGACGAGATTTTGAAGATGTCACAACACATCATGATTGCATCTTGTTGAACTTCCAAGAAAAATAGTACTTTATGTGCTCAAACACACAACTTGTGTGACTTTTCAAATTTGAAGCTCGATAACTTCGGCAAATGAGGACCAAATTCCTTAAACAAAGTGTCAAATTAATCAGATCGACGAGATTTTGAAGATGTTACAACACATCATGATTGCATCTTGTTGAACTTCCGAGAAAAATAGTACTTTATGTGCTCAAACACACAACTTGAGTGACTTTTCAAACTTTGAAGCTCGATAACTTCGGCAAATGAGGACCAAATTCCTTAAACAAAGTGTCAAATTAATCAGATCGACGAGATTTTGAAGATGTTACAACACATCATGATTGCATCTTGTTGAACTTCCAAGAAAAATAGTACTTTATGTGCTCAAACACACATCTTTTGTGACTTTTCAAACTTTGAAGCTCGATAACTTCGGCATATGATGACCAAATTCCTTAAACAAAGTGTCAATATCATCAGATCGACGAGATTTTGAAGATGTCACAACACATCATGATTGCATCTTGTTGAACTTCCGAGAAAAATAGTACTTTATGTGCTCAAACACACAATTTGTGTGACTTTTCAAATTTGAAGCTCGATAACTTCGGCAAATGAGGACCAAATTCCTTAAACAAAGTGTCAATATAATCAGATCGACGAGATTTTGAAGATGTCACAACACATCATGATTGCATCTTGTTGAACTTCCAAGAAAAATAGTACTTTATGTGCTCAAACACACAACTTGTGTGACTTTTCAAATTTGAAGCTCGATAACTTCGGCAAATGAGGACCAAATTCCTTAAACAAAGTGTCAAATTAATCAGATCGACGAGATTTTGAAGATGTTACAACACATCATGATTGCATCTTGTTGAACTTCAGAGAAAAATAGTACTTTATGTGCTCAAACACACAACTTGTGTGACTTTTCAAACTTTGAAGCTCGATAACTTCGGCATATGAGGACCAAATTCCTTAAACAAAGTGTCAATATAATCAGATCGAAGAGATTTTGAAGATGTCACAACACATCATGATTGCATCTTGTTGAACTTCCAAGAAAAATAGTACTTTATGTGCTCAAACACACAACTTGTGTGACTTTTCAAACTTTGAAGCTCGATAACTTCGGCATATGAGGACTAAATTCCTTAAACAAAGTGTCAAATTAATCAGATCGACGAGATTTTGAAGATGTCACAACACATCATGATTGCATCTTGTTGAACTTCCAAGAAAAATAGTACTTTATGTGCTCAAACACACAACTTGTGTGACTTTTCAAACTTTGAAGCTCGATAACTTCGGCATATGAGGACCAAATTCCTTAAACAAAGTGTCAATATAATCAGATCGACGAGATTTTGAAGATGTCACAACACATCATGATTGCATCTTGTTGAACTTCCAAGAAAAATAGTACTTTATGTGCTCAAACACACAACTTGTGTGACTTTTCAAACTTTGAAGCTCGATAACTTCGGCAAATGAGGACCAAATTCCTTAAACAAAGTGTCAAATTAATCAGATCGACGAGATTTTGAAGATGTTACAACACAACATGATTGCATCTTGTTGAACTTCAGAGAAAAATAGTACTTTATGTGCTCAAACACACAACTTGTGTGACTTTTCAAACTTTGAAGCTCGATAACTTCGGCAAATGAGGACCAAATTCCTTAAACAAAGTGTCAAATTAATCAGATCGACGAGATTTTGAAGATGTTACAACACAACATGATTGCATCTTGTTGAACTTCCAAGAAAATTAGTACTTTATGTGCTCAAACACACAACTTGTGTGACTTTTCAAACTTTGAAGCTCGATAACTTCGGCAAATGAGCACCAAATTCCTTAAACAAAGTGTCAAATTAATCAGATCGACGAGATTTTGAAGATGTTACAACACAACATGATTGCATCTTGTTGAACTTCCAAGAAAATTAGTACTTTATGTGCTCAAACACACAACTTGTGTGACTTTTCAAACTTTGAAGCTCGATAACTTCGGCATATGAGGACCAAATTCCTTAAACAAAGTGTCAATATAATCAGATCGACGAGATTTTGAAGATGTCACAACACATCATGATTGCATCTTGTTGAACTTCCAAGAAAAATAGTACTTTATGTGCTCAAACACACAACTTGTGTGACTTTTCAAATTTGAAGCTCGATAACTTCGGCAAATGAGGACCAAATTCCTTAAACAAAGTGTCAAATTAATCAGATCGACGAGATTTTGAAGATGTTACAACACAACATGATTGCATCTTGTTGAACTTCCAAGAAAATTAGTACTTTATGTGCTCAAACACACAACTTGTGTGACTTTTCAAACTTTGAAGCTCGATAACTTCGGCAAATGAGGACCAAATTCCTTAAACAAAGTGTCAAATTAATCAGATCGACGAGATTTTGAAGATGTTACAACACATCATGATTGCATCTTGTTGAACTTCCGAGAAAAATAGTACTTTATGTGCTCAAACACACAACTTGTGTGACTTTTCAAATTTGAAGCTCGATAACTTCGGCAAATGAGGACCAAATTCCTTAAACAAAGTGTCAAATTAATCAGATCGACGAGATTTTGAAGATGTTACAACACAACATGATTGCATCTTGTTGAACTTCCAAGAAAAATAGTACTTTATGTGCTCAAACACACAACTTGTGTGACTTTTCAAACTTTGAAGCTCGATAACTTCGGCATATGAGGACCAAATTCCTTAAACAAAGTGTCAATATAATCAGATCGACGAGATTTTGAAGATGTCACAACACATCATGATTGCATCTTGTTGAACTTCCAAGAAAAAAAGTACTTTATGTGCTCAAACACACAACTTGTGTGACTTTTCAAATTTGAAGCTCGATAACTTCGGCAAATGAGGACCAAATTCCTTAAACAAAGTGTCAAATTAATCAGATCGACGAGATTTTGAAGATGTTACAACACATCATGATTGCATCTTGTTGAACTTCCGAGAAAAATAGTACTTTATGTGCTCAAACACACAACTTGAGTGACTTTTCAAACTTTGAAGCTCGATAACTTCGGCAAATGAGGACCAAATTCCTTAAACAAAGTGTCAAATTAATCAGATCGACGAGATTTTGAAGATGTTACAACACATCATGATTGCATCTTGTTGAACTTCCAAGAAAAATAGTACTTTATGTGCTCAAACACACATCTTTTGTGACTTTTCAAACTTTGAAGCTCGATAACTTCGGCATATGATGACCAAATTCCTTAAACAAAGTGTCAATATCATCAGATCGACGAGATTTTGAAGATGTCACAACACATCATGATTGCATCTTGTTGAACTTCCGAGAAAAATAGTACTTTATGTGCTCAAACACACAATTTGTGTGACTTTTCAAATTTGAAGCTCGATAACTTCGGCAAATGAGGACCAAATTCCTTAAACAAAGTGTCAATATAATCAGATCGACGAGATTTTGAAGATGTCACAACACATCATGATTGCATCTTGTTGAACTTCCAAGAAAAATAGTACTTTATGTGCTCAAACACACAACTTGTGTGACTTTTCAAATTTGAAGCTCGATAACTTCGGCAAATGAGGACCAAATTCCTTAAACAAAGTGTCAAATTAATCAGATCGACGAGATTTTGAAGATGTTACAACACATCATGATTGCATCTTGTTGAACTTCCAAGAAAAATAGTACTTTATGTGCTCAAACACACAACTTGTGTGACTTTTCAAACTTTGAAGCTCGATAACTTCGGCATATGAGGACTAAATTCCTTAAACAAAGTGTCAAATTAATCAGATCGACGAGATTTTGAAGATGTCACAACACATCATGATTGCATCTTGTTGAACTTCCAAGAAAAATAGTACTTTATGTGCTCAAACACACAACTTGTGTGACTTTTCAAACTTTGAAGCTCGATAACTTCGGCATATGAGGACTAAATTCCTTAAACAAAGTGTCAATATCATCAGATCGACGAGATTTTGAAGATGTCACAACACATCATGATTGCATCTTGTTGAACTTCAGAGAAAAATAGTACTTTATGTGCTCAAACACACAACTTGTGTGACTTTTCAAACTTTGAAGCTCGATAACTTCGGCATATGAGGACCAAATTCCTTAAACAAAGTGTCAATATAATCAGATCGAAGAGATTTTGAAGATGTCACAACACATCATGATTGCATCTTGTTGAACTTCCAAGAAAAATAGTACTTTATGTGCTCAAACACACAACTTGTGTGACTTTTCAAACTTTGAAGCTCGATAACTTCGGCATATGAGGACTAAATTCCTTAAACAAAGTGTCAAATTAATCAGATCGACGAGATTTTGAAGATGTCACAACACATCATGATTGCATCTTGTTGAACTTCCAAGAAAAATAGTACTTTATGTGCTCAAACACACAACTTGTGTGACTTTTCAAACTTTGAAGCTCGATAACTTCGGCATATGAGGACCAAATTCCTTAAACAAAGTGTCAATATAATCAGATCGACGAGATTTTGAAGATGTCACAACACATCATGATTGCATCTTGTTGAACTTCCAAGAAAAATAGTACTTTATGTGCTCAAACACACAACTTGTGTGACTTTTCAAACTTTGAAGCTCGATAACTTCGGCAAATGAGGACCAAATTCCTTAAACAAAGTGTCAAATTAATCAGATCGACGAGATTTTGAAGATGTTACAACACAACATGATTGCATCTTGTTGAACTTCAGAGAAAAATAGTACTTTATGTGCTCAAACACACAACTTGTGTGACTTTTCAAACTTTGAAGCTCGATAACTTCGGCAAATGAGGACCAAATTCCTTAAACAAAGTGTCAAATTAATCAGATCGACGAGATTTTGAAGATGTTACAACACAACATGATTGCATCTTGTTGAACTTCCAAGAAAATTAGTACTTTATGTGCTCAAACACACAACTTGTGTGACTTTTCAAACTTTGAAGCTCGATAACTTCGGCAAATGAGGACCAAATTCCTTAAACAAAGTGTCAAATTAATCAGATCGACGAGATTTTGAAGATGTTACAACACAACATGATTGCATCTTGTTGAACTTCCAAGAAAATTAGTACTTTATGTGCTCAAACACACAACTTGTGTGACTTTTCAAACTTTGAAGCTCGATAACTTCGGCATATGAGGACCAAATTCCTTAAACAAAGTGTCAATATAATCAGATCGACGAGATTTTGAAGATGTCACAACACATCATGATTGCATCTTGTTGAACTTCCAAGAAAAATAGTACTTTATGTGCTCAAACACACAACTTGTGTGACTTTTCAAATTTGAAGCTCGATAACTTCGGCAAATGAGGACCAAATTCCTTAAACAAAGTGTCAAATTAATCAGATCGACGAGATTTTGAAGATGTTACAACACAACATGATTGCATCTTGTTGAACTTCCAAGAAAATTAGAACTTTATGTGCTCAAACACACAACTTGTGTGACTTTTCAAACTTTGAAGCTCGATAACTTCGGCAAATGAGGACCAAATTCCTTAAACAAAGTGTCAAATTAATCAGATCGACGAGATTTTGAAGATGTTACAACACATCATGATTGCATCTTGTTGAACTTCCGAGAAAAATAGTACTTTATGTGCTCAAACACACAACTTGAGTGACTTTTCAAACTTTGAAGCTCGATAACTTCGGCAAATGAGGACCAAATTCCTTAAACAAAGTGTCAAATTAATCAGATCGACGAGATTTTGAAGATGTCACAACACATCATGATTGCATCTTGTTGAACTTCCAAGAAAAATAGTACTTTATGTGCTCAAACACACAACTTGTGTGACTTTTCAAATTTGAAGCTCGATAACTTCGGCAAATGAGGACCAAATTCCTTAAACAAAGTGTCAAATTAATCAGATCGACGAGATTTTGAAGATGTTACAACACATCAGAATTGCATCTTGTTGAACTTCCGAGAAAAATAGTACTTTATGTGCTCAAACACACATCTTTTGTGACTTTTCAAATTTGAAGCTCGATAACTTCGGCATATGAGGACCAAATTCCTTAAACAAAGTGTCAAATTAATCAGATCGACGAGATTTTGAAGATGTCACAACACATCATGATTGCATCTTGTTGAACTTCCAAGAAAAATAGTACTTTATGTGCTCAAACACACAACTTGTGTGACTTTTCAAATTTGAAGCTCGATAACTTCGGCAAATGAGGACCAAATTCCTTAAACAAAGTGTCAAATTAATCAGATCGACGAGATTTTGAAGATGTTACAACACATCATGATTGCATCTTGTTGAACTTCCGAGAAAAATAGTACTTTATGTGCTCAAACACACAACTTGAGTGACTTTTCAAACTTTGAAGCTCGATAACTTCGGCAAATGAGGACCAAATTCCTTAAACAAAGTGTCAAATTAATCAGATCGACGAGATTTTGAAGATGTCACAACACATCATGATTGCATCTTGTTGAACTTCCAAGAAAAATAGTACTTTATGTGCTCAAACACACATCTTTTGTGACTTTTCAAACTTTGAAGCTCGATAACTTCGGCATATGATGACCAAATTCCTTAAACAAAGTGTCAATATCATCAGATCGACGAGATTTTGAAGATGTCACAACACATCATGATTGCATCTTGTTGAACTTCAGAGAAAAATAGTACTTTATGTGCTCAAACACACAACTTGTGTGACTTTTCAAATTTGAAGCTCGATAACTTCGGCAAATGAGGACCAAATTCCTTAAACAAAGTGTCAAATTAATCAGATCGACGAGATTTTGAAGATGTTACAACACATCAGAATTGCATCTTGTTGAACTTCCGAGAAAAATAGTACTTTATGTGCTCAAACACACATCTTTTGTGACTTTTCAAACTTTGAAGCTCGATAACTTCGGCATATGAGGACCAAATTCCTTAAACAAAGTGTCAATATAATCAGATCGACGAGATTTTGAAGATGTCACAACACATCATGATTGCATCTTGTTGAACTTCCAAGAAAAATAGTACTTTATGTGCTCAAACACACAATTTGTGTGACTTTTCAAATTTGAAGCTCGATAACTTCGGCAAATGAGGACCAAATTCCTTAAACAAAGTGTCAATATAATCAGATCGACGAGATTTTGAAGATGTCACAACACATCATGATTGCATCTTGTTGAACTTCCAAGAAAAATAGTACTTTATGTGCTCAAACACACAACTTGTGTGACTTTTCAAATTTGAAGCTCGATAACTTCGGCAAATGAGGACCAAATTCCTTAAACAAAGTGTCAAATTAATCAGATCGACGAGATTTTGAAGATGTTACAACACAACATGATTGCATCTTGTTGAACTTCCAAGAAAAATAGTACTTTATGTGCTCAAACACACAACTTGTGTGACTTTTCAAACTTTGAAGCTCGATAACTTCGGCATATGAGGACCAAATTCCTTAAACAAAGTGTCAATATAATCAGATCGACGAGATTTTGAAGATGTCACAACACATCATGATTGCATCTTGTTGAACTTCCAAGAAAAATAGTACTTTATGTGCTCAAACACACAACTTGTGTGACTTTTCAAATTTGAAGCTCGATAACTTCGGCAAATGAGGACCAAATTCCTTAAACAAAGTGTCAAATTAATCAGATCGACGAGATTTTGAAGATGTTACAACACATCATGATTGCATCTTGTTGAACTTCCGAGAAAAATAGTACTTTATGTGCTCAAACACACAACTTGAGTGACTTTTCAAACTTTGAAGCTCGATAACTTCGGCAAATGAGGACCAAATTCCTTAAACAAAGTGTCAAATTAATCAGATCGACGAGATTTTGAAGATGTTACAACACATCATGATTGCATCTTGTTGAACTTCCAAGAAAAATAGTACTTTATGTGCTCAAACACACATCTTTTGTGACTTTTCAAACTTTGAAGCTCGATAACTTCGGCATATGATGACCAAATTCCTTAAACAAAGTGTCAATATCATCAGATCGACGAGATTTTGAAGATGTCACAACACATCATGATTGCATCTTGTTGAACTTCCGAGAAAATTAGTACTTTATGTGCTCAAACACACAATTTGTGTGACTTTTCAAATTTGAAGCTCGATAACTTCGGCAAATGAGGACCAAATTCCTTAAACAAAGTGTCAATATAATCAGATCGACGAGATTTTGAAGATGTCACAACACATCATGATTGCATCTTGTTGAACTTCCAAGAAAAATAGTACTTTATGTGCTCAAACACACAACTTGTGTGACTTTTCAAATTTGAAGCTCGATAACTTCGGCAAATGAGGACCAAATTCCTTAAACAAAGTGTCAAATTAATCAGATCGACGAGATTTTGAAGATGTTACAACACATCATGATTGCATCTTGTTGAACTTCCAAGAAAAATAGTACTTTATGTGCTCAAACACACAACTTGTGTGACTTTTCAAATTTGAAGCTCGATAACTTCGGCAAATGAGGACCAAATTCCTTAAACAAAGTGTCAAATTAATCAGATCGACCAGATTTTGAAGATGTTACAACACATCAGAATTGCATCTTGTTGAACTTCCGAGAAAAATAGTACTTTATGTGCTCAAACACACATCTTTTGTGACTTTTCAAATTTGAAGCTCGATAACTTCGGCATATGAGGACCAAATTCCTTAAACAAAGTGTCAAATTAATCAGATCGACGAGATTTTGAAGATGTCACAACACATCATGATTGCATCTTGTTGAACTTCCAAGAAAAATAGTACTTTATGTGCTCAAACACACAACTTGTGTGACTTTTCAAATTTGAAGCTCGATAACTTCGGCAAATGAGGACCAAATTCCTTAAACAAAGTGTCAAATTAATCAGATCGACGAGATTTTGAAGATGTCACAACACATCATGATTGCATCTTGTTGAACTTCCAAGAAAAATAGTACTTTATGTGCTCAAACACACAATTTGTGTGACTTTTCAAATTTGAAGCTCGATAACTTCGGCAAATGAGGACCAAATTCCTTAAACAAAGTGTCAAATTAATCAGATCGACGAGATTTTGAAGATGTTACAACACAACATGATTGCATCTTGTTGAACTTCCAAGAAAAATAGTACTTTATGTGCTCAAACACACAACTTGTGTGACTTTTCAAATTTGAAGCTCGATAACTTCGGCATATGAGGACCAAATTCCTTAAACAAAGTGTCAAATTAATCAGATCGACGAGATTTTGAAGATGTTACAACACAACATGATTGCATCTTGTTGAACTTCCAAGAAAATTAGTACTTTATGTGCTCAAACACACAACTTGTGTGACTTTTCAAACTTTGAAGCTCGATAACTTCGGCATATGAGGACCAAATTCCTTAAACAAAGTGTCAATATAATCAGATCGGCGAGATTTTGAAGATGTCACAACACATCATGATTGCATCTTGTTGAACTTCCAAGAAAAATAGTACTTTATGTGCTCAAACACACAACTTGTGTGACTTTTCAAATTTGAAGCTCGATAACTTCGGCAAATGAGGACCAAATTCCTTAAACAAAGTGTCAAATTAATCAGATCGACGAGATTTTGAAGATGTTACAACACAACATGATTGCATCTTGTTGAACTTCCAAGAAAATTAGTACTTTATGTGCTCAAACACACAACTTGTGTGACTTTTCAAACTTTGAAGCTCGATAACTTCGGCATATGAGGACCAAATTCCTTAAACAAAGTGTCAAATTAATCAGATTGACGAGATTTTGAAGATGTTACAACACATCAGAATTGCATCTTGTTGAACTTCCGAGAAAAATAGTACTTTATGTGCTCAAACACACATCTTTTGTGACTTTTCAAATTTGAAGCTCGATAACTTCGGCATATGAGGACCAAATTCCTTAAACAAAGTGTCAAATTAATCAGATCGACGAGATTTTGAAGATGTTACAACACAACATGATTGCATCTTGTTGAACTTCCAAGAAAAATAGTACTTTATGTGCTCAAACACACAACTTGTGTGACTTTTCAAACTTTGAAGCTCGATAACTTCGGCATTTGAGGACCAAATTCCTTAAACAAAGTGTCAATATAATCAGATCGACGAGATTTTGAAGATGTCACAACACATCATGATTGCATCTTGTTGAACTTCCAAGAAAATTAGTACTTTATGTGCTCAAACACACAACTTGTGTGACTTTTCAAACTTTGAAGCTCGATAACTTCGGCAAATGAGGACTAAATTCCTTAAACAAAGTGTCAAATTAATCAGATCGACGAGATTTTGAAGATGTCACAACACATCATGATTGCATCTTGTTGAACTTCCAAGAAAAATAGTACTTTATGTGCTCAAACACACAACTTGTGTGACTTTTCAAATTTGAAGCTCGATAACTTCGGCATATGAGGACTAAATTCCTTAAACAAAGTGTCAAATTAATCAGATCGACGAGATTTTGAAGATGTCACAACACATCATGATTGCATCTTGTTGAACTTCCAAGAAAAATAGTACTTTATGTGCTCAAACACACAACTTGTGTGACTTTTCAAATTTGAAGCTCGATAACTTCGGCAAATGAGGACCAAATTCCTTAAACAAAGTGTCAAATTAATCAGATCGACGAGATTTTGAAGATGTTACAACACATCATGATTGCATCTTGTTGAACTTCCGAGAAAAATAGTACTTTATGTGCTCAAACACACAACTTGAGTGACTTTTCAAACTTTGAAGCTCGATAACTTCGGCAAATGAGGACCAAATTCCTTAAACAAAGTGTCAAATTAATCAGATCGACGAGATTTTGAAGATGTTACAACACATCATGATGGCATCTTGTTGAACTTCCAAGAAAAATAGTACTTTATGTGCTCAAACACACATCTTTTGTGACTTTTCAAACTTTGAAGCTCGATAACTTCGGCATATGATGACCAAATTCCTTAAACAAAGTGTCAAATTAATCAGATCGACGAGATTTTGAAGATGTTACAACACATCAGAATTGCATCTTGTTGAACTTCCGAGAAAAATAGTACTTTATGTGCTCAAACACACATCTTTTGTGACTTTTCAAATTTGAAGCTCGATAACTTCGGCATATGAGGACCAAATTCCTTAAACAAAGTGTCAAATTAATCAGATCGACGAGATTTTGAAGATGTCACAACACATCATGATTGCATCTTGTTGAACTTCCGAGAAAAATAGTACTTTATGTGCTCAAACACACAACTTGAGTGACTTTTCAAACTTTGAAGCTCGATAACTTCGGCAAATGAGGACCAAATTCCTTAAACAAAGTGTCAAATTAATCAGATCGACGAGATTTTGAAGATGTTTCAACACATCATGATGGCATCTTGTTGAACTTCCAAGAAAAATAGTACTTTATGTGCTCAAACACACATCTTTTGTGACTTTTCAAACTTTGAAGCTCGATAACTTCGGCATATGATGACCAAATTCCTTAAACAAAGTGTCAATATCATCAGATCGACGAGATTTTGAAGATGTCACAACACATCATGATTGCATCTTGTTGAACTTCCAAGAAAAATAGTACTTTATGTGCTCAAACACACAACTTGTGTGACTTTTCAAACTTTGAAGCTCGATAACTTCGGCAAATGAGGACCAAATTCCTTAAACAAAGTGTCAAATTAATCAGATCGACGAGATTTTGAAGATGTTACAACACAACATGATTGCATCTTGTTGAACTTCAGAGAAAAATAGTACTTTATGTGCTCAAACACACAACTTGTGTGACTTTTCAAACTTTGAAGCTCGATAACTTCGGCAAATGAGGACCAAATTCCTTAAACAAAGTGTCAAATTAATCAGATCGACGAGATTTTGAAGATGTTACAACACAACATGATTGCATCTTGTTGAACTTCCAAGAAAATTAGTACTTTATGTGCTCAAACACACAACTTGTGTGACTTTTCAAACTTTGAAGCTCGATAACTTCGGCAAATGAGGACCAAATTCCTTAAACAAAGTGTCAAATTAATCAGATCGACGAGATTTTGAAGATGTTACAACACAACATGATTGCATCTTGTTGAACTTCCAAGAAAATTAGTACTTTATGTGCTCAAACACACAACTTGTGTGACTTTTCAAACTTTGAAGCTCGATAACTTCGGCATATGAGGACCAAATTCCTTAAACAAAGTGTCAATATAATCAGATCGACGAGATTTTGAAGATGTCACAACACATCATGATTGCATCTTGTTGAACTTCCAAGAAAATTAGTACTTTATGTGCTCAAACACACAACTTGTGTGACTTTTCAAACTTTGAAGCTCGATAACTTCGGCAAATGAGGACCAAATTCCTTAAACAAAGTGTCAAATTAATCAGATCGACGAGATTTTGAAGATGTTACAACACATCATGATTGCATCTTGTTGAACTTCCGAGAAAAATAGTACTTTATGTGCTCAAACACACAACTTGAGTGACTTTTCAAACTTTGAAGCTCGATAACTTCGGCAAATGAGGACCAAATTCCTTAAACAAAGTGTCAAATTAATCAGATCGACGAGATTTTGAAGATGTCACAACACATCATGATTGCATCTTGTTGAACTTCCAAGAAAAATAGTACTTTATGTGCTCAAACACACAACTTGTGTGACTTTTCAAATTTGAAGCTCGATAACTTCGGCAAATGAGGACCAAATTCCTTAAACAAAGTGTCAAATTAATCAGATCGACGAGATTTTGAAGATGTTACAACACATCAGAATTGCATCTTGTTGAACTTCCGAGAAAAATAGTACTTTATGTGCTCAAACACACATCTTTTGTGACTTTTCAAACTTTGAAGCTCGATAACTTCGGCATATGATGACCAAATTCCTTAAACAAAGTGTCAATATCATCAGATCGACGAGATTTTGAAGATGTCACAACACATCATGATAGCATCTTGTTGAACTTCAGAGAAAAATAGTACTTTATGTGCTCAAACACACAACTTGTGTGACTTTTCAAATTTGAAGCTCGATAACTTCGGCAAATGAGGACCAAATTCCTTAAACAAAGTGTCAAATTAATCAGATCGACGAGATTTTGAAGATGTTACAACACATCAGAATTGCATCTTGTTGAACTTCCGAGAAAAATAGTACTTTATGTGCTCAAACACACATCTTTTGTGACTTTTCAAACTTTGAAGCTCGATAACTTCGGCATATGAGGACCAAATTCCTTAAACAAAGTGTCAATATAATCAGATCGACGAGATTTTGAAGATGTCACAACACATCATGATTGCATCTTGTTGAACTTCCAAGAAAAATAGTACTTTATGTGCTCAAACACACAATTTGTGTGACTTTTCAAATTTGAAGCTCGATAACTTCGGCAAATGAGGACCAAATTCCTTAAACAAAGTGTCAATATAATCAGATCGACGAGATTTTGAAGATGTCACAACACATCATGATTGCATCTTGTTGAACTTCCAAGAAAAATAGTACTTTATGTGCTCAAACACACAACTTGTGTGACTTTTCAAATTTGAAGCTCGATAACTTCGGCAAATGAGGACCAAATTCCTTAAACAAAGTGTCAAATTAATCAGATCGACGAGATTTTGAAGATGTTACAACACATCAGAATTGCATCTTGTTGAACTTCCGAGAAAAATAGTACTTTATGTGCTCAAACACACATCTTTTGTGACTTTTCAAATTTGAAGCTCGATAACTTCGGCATATGAGGACCAAATTCCTTAAACAAAGTGTCAAATTAATCAGATCGACGAGATTTTGAAGATGTCACAACACATCATGATTGCATCTTGTTGAACTTCCAAGAAAAATAGTACTTTATGTGCTCAAACACACATCTTTTGTGACTTTTCAAATTTGAAGCTCGATAACTTCGGCAAATGAGGACCAAATTCCTTAAACAAAGTGTCAAATTAATCAGATCGACGAGATTTTGAAGATGTTACAACACAACATGATTGCATCTTGTTGAACTTCCAAGAAAATTAGTACTTTATGTGCTCAAACACACAACTTGTGTGACTTTTCAAACTTTGAAGCTCGATAACTTCGGCATATGAGGACCAAATTCCTTAAACAAAGTGTCAATATAATCAGATCGACGAGATTTTGAAGATGTCACAACACATCATGATTGCATCTTGTTGAACTTCCAAGAAAAATAGTACTTTATGTGCTCAAACACACAACTTGTGTGACTTTTCAAATTTGAAGCTCGATAACTTCGGCAAATGAGGACCAAATTCCTTAAACAAAGTGTCAAATTAATCAGATCGACGAGATTTTGAAGATGTTACAACACATCAGAATTGCATCTTGTTGAACTTCCGAGAAAAATAGTACTTTATGTGCTCAAACACACATCTTTTGTGACTTTTCAAATTTGAAGCTCGATAACTTCGGCATATGAGGACCAAATTCCTTAAACAAAGTGTCAAATTAATCAGATCGACGAGATTTTGAAGATGTCACAACACATCATGATTGCATCTTGTTGAACTTCCAAGAAAAATAGTACTTTATGTGCTCAAACACACATCTTTTGTGACTTTTCAAACTTTGAAGCTCGATAACTTCGGCATATGATGACCAAATTCCTTAAACAAAGTGTCAATATCATCAGATCGACGAGATTTTGAAGATGTCACAACACATCATGATTGCATCTTGTTGAACTTCAGAGAAAAATAGTACTTTATGTGCTCAAACACACAACTTGTGTGACTTTTCAAATTTGAAGCTCGATAACTTCGGCAAATGAGGACCAAATTCCTTAAACAAAGTGTCAAATTAATCAGATCGACGAGATTTTGAAGATGTTACAACACAACATGATTGCATCTTGTTGAACTTCCAAGAAAAATAGTACTTTATGTGCTCAAACACACAACTTGTGTGACTTTTCAAATTTGAAGCTCGATAACTTCGGCAAATGAGGACCAAATTCCTTAAACAAAGTGTCAAATTAATCAGATCGACGAGATTTTGAAGATGTTACAACACAACATGATTGCATCTTGTTGAACTTCCAAGAAAATTAGTACTTTATGTGCTCAAACACACAACTTGTGTGACTTTTCAAACTTTGAAGCTCGATAACTTCGGCAAATGAGGACCAAATTCCTTAAACAAAGTGTCAATTTAATCAGATCGGCGAGATTTTGAAGATGTTACAACACAACATGATTGCATCTTGTTGAACTTCCAAGAAAAATAGTACTTTATGTGCTCAAACACACAACTTGAGTGACTTTTCAAACTTTGAAGCTCGATAACTTCGGCAAATGAGGACCAAATTCCTTAAACAAAGTGTCAATTTAATCAGATCGACGAGATTTTGAAGATGTCACAACACATCATGATTGCATCTTGTTGAACTTCCAAGAAAAATAGTACTTTATGTGCTCAAACACACAACTTGTGTGACTTTTCAAATTTGAAGCTCGATAACTTCGGCAAATGAGGACCAAATTCCTTAAACAAAGTGTCAAATTAATCAGATCGACGAGATTTTGAAGATGTCACAACACATCATGATTGCATCTTGTTGAACTTCCAAGAAAAATAGTACTTTATGTGCTCAAACACACAACTTGTGTGACTTTTCAAATTTGAAGCTCGATAACTTCGGCAAATGAGGACCAAATTCCTTAAACAAAGTGTCAAATTACTCAGATCGACGAGATTTTGAAGATGTTACAACACATCATGATTGCATCTTGTTGAACTTCCGAGAAAAATAGTACTTTATGTGCTCAAACACACAACTTGAGTGACTTTTCAAACTTTGAAGCTCGATAACTTCGGCAAATGAGGACCAAATTCCTTAAACAAAGTGTCAAATTAATCAGATCGACGAGATTTTGAAGATGTCACAACACATCATGATTGCATCTTGTTGAACTTCCAAGAAAAATAGTACTTTATGTGCTCAAACACACAACTTGTGTGACTTTTCAAATTTGAAGCTCGATAACTTCGGCAAATGAGGACCAAATTCCTTAAACAAAGTGTCAAATTAATCAGATCGACGAGATTTTGAAGATGTTACAACACATCAGAATTGCATCTTGTTGAACTTCCGAGAAAAATAGTACTTTATGTGCTCAAACACACATCTTTTGTGACTTTTCAAATTTGAAGCTCGATAACTTCGGCATATGAGGACCAAATTCCTTAAACAAAGTGTCAAATTAATCAGATCGACGAGATTTTGAAGATGTCACAACACATCATGATTGCATCTTGTTGAACTTCCAAGAAAAATAGTACTTTATGTGCTCAAACACACAACTTGTGTGACTTTTCAAATTTGAAGCTCGATAACTTCGGCAAATGAGGACCAAATTCCTTAAACAAAGTGTCAAATTAATCAGATCGACGAGATTTTGAAGATGTTACAACACATCATGATTGCATCTTGTTGAACTTCCGAGAAAAATAGTACTTTATGTGCTCAAACACACAACTTGAGTGACTTTTCAAACTTTGAAGCTCGATAACTTCGGCAAATGAGGACCAAATTCCTTAAACAAAGTGTCAAATTAATCAGATCGACGAGATTTTGAAGATGTTACAACACATCATGATTGCATCTTGTTGAACTTCCGAGAAAAATAGTACTTTATGTGCTCAAACACACATCTTTTGTGACTTTTCAAACTTTGAAGCTCGATAACTTCGGCATATGATGACCAAATTCCTTAAACAAAGTGTCAATATCATCAGATCGACGAGATTTTGAAGATGTCACAACACATCATGATTGCATCTTGTTGAACTTCCAAGAAAAATAGTACTTTATGTGCTCAAACACACAACTTGTGTGACTTTTCAAATTTGAAGCTCGATAACTTCGGCAAATGAGGACCAAATTCCTTAAACAAAGTGTCAAATTAATCAGATCGACGAGATTTTGAAGATGTTACAACACAACATGATTGCATCTTGTTGAACTTCCAAGAAAATTAGTACTTTATGTGCTCAAACACACAACTTGTGTGACTTTTCAAACTTTGAAGCTCGATAACTTCGGCAAATGAGGACCAAATTCCTTAAACAAAGTGTCAAATTAATCAGATCGACGAGATTTTGAAGATGTTACAACACATCATGATTGCATCTTGTTGAACTTCCGAGAAAAATAGTACTTTATGTGCTCAAACACACAACTTGAGTGACTTTTCAAACTTTGAAGCTCGATAACTTCGGCAAATGAGGACCAAATTCCTTAAACAAAGTGTCAAATTAATCAGATCGACGAGATTTTGAAGATGTCACAACACATCATGATTGCATCTTGTTGAACTTCCAAGAAAAATAGTACTTTATGTGCTCAAACACACAACTTGTGTGACTTTTCAAATTTGAAGCTCGATAACTTCGGCAAATGAGGACCAAATTCCTTAAACAAAGTGTCAAATTAATCAGATCGACGAGATTTTGAAGATGTTACAACACATCAGAATTGCATCTTGTTGAACTTCCAAGAAAAATAGTACTTTATGTGCTCAAACACACAACTTGTGTGACTTTTCAAACTTTGAAGCTCGATAACTTCGGCATATGAGGACCAAATTCCTTAAACAAAGTGTCAATATAATCAGATCGACGAGATTTTGCAGATGTCACAACACATCATGATTGCATCTTGTTGAACTTCCAAGAAAAATAGTACTTTATGTGCTCAAACACACAACTTGTGTGACTTTTCAAATTTGAAGCTCGATAACTTCGGCAAATGAGGACCAAATTCCTTAAACAAAGTGTCAAATTAATCAGATCGACGAGATTTTGAAGATGTTACAACACATCATGATTGCATCTTGTTGAACTTCCGAGAAAAATAGTACTTTATGTGCTCAAACACACAACTTGAGTGACTTTTCAAATTTGAAGCTCGATAACTTCGGCAAATGAGGACCAAATTCCTTAAACAAAGTGTCAAATTAATCAGATCGACGAGATTTTGAAGATGTTACAACACATCAGAATTGCATCTTGTTGAACTTCCGAGAAAAATAGTACTTTATGTGCTCAAACACACATCTTTTGTGACTTTTCAAATTTGAAGCTCGATAACTTCGGCATATGAGGACCAAATTCCTTAAACAAAGTGTCAAATTAATCAGATCGACGAGATTTTGAAGATGTCACAACACATCATGATTGCATCTTGTTGAACTTCCAAGAAAAATAGTACTTTATGTGCTCAAACACACAACTTGTGTGACTTTTCAAATTTGAAGCTCGATAACTTCGGCAAATGAGGACCAAATTCCTTAAACAAAGTGTCAAATTAATCAGATCGACGAGATTTTGAAGATGTTACAACACATCATGATTGCATCTTGTTGAACTTCCGAGAAAAATAGTACTTTATGTGCTCAAACACACAACTTGAGTGACTTTTCAAACTTTGAAGCTCGATAACTTCGGCAAATGAGGACCAAATTCCTTAAACAAAGTGTCAAATTAATCAGATCGACGAGATTTTGAAGATGTTACAACACATCATGATTGCATCTTGTTGAACTTCCAAGAAAAATAGTACTTTATGTGCTCAAACACACATCTTTTGTGACTTTTCAAACTTTGAAGCTCGATAACTTCGGCATATGATGACCAAATTCCTTAAACAAAGTGTCAATATCATCAGATCGACGAGATTTTGAAGATGTCACAACACATCATGATTGCATCTTGTTGAACTTCAGAGAAAAATAGTACTTTATGTGCTCAAACACACAACTTGTGTGACTTTTCAAATTTGAAGCTCGATAACTTCGGCAAATGAGGACCAAATTCCTTAAACAAAGTGTCAAATTAATCAGATCGACGAGATTTTGAAGATGTTACAACACAACATGATTGCATCTTGTTGAACTTCCAAGAAAAATAGTACTTTATGTGCTCAAACACACAACTTGTGTGACTTTTCAAACTTTGAAGCTCGATAACTTCGGCATATGAGGACCAAATTCCTTAAACAAAGTGTCAATATAATCAGATCGACGAGATTTTGCAGATGTCACAACACATCATGATTGCATCTTGTTGAACTTCCAAGAAAAATAGTACTTTATGTGCTCAAACACACAACTTGTGTGACTTTTCAAATTTGAAGCTCGATAACTTCGGCAAATGAGGACCAAATTCCTTAAACGAAGTGTCAAATTAATCAGATCGACGAGATTTTGAAGATGTTACAACACATCATGATTGCATCTTGTTGAACTTCAGAGAAAAATAGTACTTTATGTGCTCAAACACACAACTTGTGTGACTTTTCAAACTTTGAAGCTCGATAACTTCGGCATATGAGGACCAAATTCCTTAAACAAAGTGTCAATATAATCAGATCGACGAGATTTTGAAGATGTCACAACACATCATGATTGCATCTTGTTGAACTTCCAAGAAAAATAGTACTTTATGTGCTCAAACACACAACTTGTGTGACTTTTCAAATTTGAAGCTCGATAACTTCGGCAAATGAGGACCAAATTCCTTAAACAAAGTGTCAAATTAATCAGATCGACGAGATTTTGAAGATGTTACAACACAACATGATTGCATCTTGTTGAACTTCCAAGAAAATTAGTACTTTATGTGCTCAAACACACAACTTGTGTGACTTTTCAAACTTTGAAGCTCGATAACTTCGGCAAATGAGGACCAAATTCCTTAAACAAAGTGTCAATTTAATCAGATCGACGAGATTTTGAAGATGTTACAACACAACATGATTGCATCTTGTTGAACTTCCAAGAAAAATAGTACTTTATGTGCTCAAACACACAACTTGAGTGACTTTTCAAACTTTGAAGCTCGATAACTTCGGCAAATGAGGACCAAATTCCTTAAACAAAGTGTCAAATTAATCAGATCGACGAGATTTTGAAGATGTTACAACACATCATGATTGCATCTTGTTGAACTTCCGAGAAAAATAGTACTTTATGTGCTCAAACACACAACTTGAGTGACTTTTCAAATTTGAAGCTCGATAACTTCGGCAAATGAGGACCAAATTCCTTAAACAAAGTGTCAAATTAATCAGATCGACGAGATTTTGAAGATGTTACAACACATCATGATTGCATCTTGTTGAACTTCCGAGAAAAATAGTACTTTATGTGCTCAAACACACAACTTGTGTGACTTTTCAAATTTGAAGCTCGATAACTTCGGCAAATGAGGACCAAATTCCTTAAACAAAGTGTCAAATTAATCAGATCGACGAGATTTTGAAGATGTTACAACACAACATGATTGCATCTTGTTGAACTTCCAAGAAAATTAGTACTTTATGTGCTCAAACACACAACTTGTGTGACTTTTCAAATTTGAAGCTCGATAACTTCGGCAAATGAGGACCAAATTCCTTAAACAAAGTGTCAAATTAATCAGATCGACGAGATTTTGAAGATGTTACAACACATCATGATTGCATCTTGTTGAACTTCCGAGAAAAATAGTACTTTATGTGCTCAAACACACAACTTGAGTGACTTTTCAAACTTTGAAGCTCGATAACTTCGGCAAATGAGGACCAAATTCCTTAAACAAAGTGTCAAATTAATCAGATCGACGAGATTTTGAAGATGTCACAACACATCATGATTGCATCTTGTTGAACTTCCAAGAAAAATAGTACTTTATGTGCTCAAACACACAACTTGTGTGACTTTTCAAATTTGAAGCTCGATAACTTCGGCAAATGAGGACCAAATTCCTTAAACAAAGTGTCAAATTAATCAGATCGACGAGATTTTGAAGATGTTACAACACATCAGAATTGCATCTTGTTGAACTTCCGAGAAAAATAGTACTTTATGTGCTCAAACACACATCTTTTGTGACTTTTCAAATTTGAAGCTCGATAACTTCGGCATATGAGGACCAAATTCCTTAAACAAAGTGTCAAATTAATCAGATCGACGAGATTTTGAAGATGTCACAACACATCATGATTGCATCTTGTTGAACTTCCAAAAAAAATAGTACTTTATGTGCTCAAACACACAACTTGTGTGACTTTTCAAATTTGAAGCTCGATAACTTCGGCAAATGAGGACCAAATTCCTTAAACAAAGTGTCAAATTAATCAGATCGACGAGATTTTGAAGATGTTACAACACATCATGATTGCATCTTGTTGAACTTCCGAGAAAAATAGTACTTTATGTGCTCAAACACACAACTTGAGTGACTTTTCAAACTTTGAAGCTCGATAACTTCGGCAAATGAGGACCAAATTCCTTAAACAAAGTGTCAAATTAATCAGATCGACGAGATTTTGAAGATGTTACAACACATCATGATTGCATCTTGTTGAACTTCCAAGAAAAATAGTACTTTATGTGCTCAAACACACATCTTTTGTGACTTTTCAAACTTTGAAGCTCGATAACTTCGGCATATGATGACCAAATTCCTTAAACAAAGTGTCAATATCATCAGATCGACGAGATTTTGAAGATGTCACAACACATCATGATTGCATCTTGTTGAACTTCCAAGAAAAATAGTACTTTATGTGCTCAAACACACAACTTGTGTGACTTTTCAAATTTGAAGCTCGATAACTTCGGCAAATGAGGACCAAATTCCTTAAACGAAGTGTCAAATTAATCAGATCGACGAGATTTTGAAGATGTTACAACACATCATGATTGCATCTTGTTGAACTTCAGAGAAAAATAGTACTTTATGTGCTCAAACACACAACTTGTGTGACTTTTCAAACTTTGAAGCTCGATAACTTCGGCATATGAGGACCAAATTCCTTAAACAAAGTGTCAATATAATCAGATCGACGAGATTTTGAAGATGTCACAACACATCATGATTGCATCTTGTTGAACTTCCAAGAAAAATAGTACTTTATGTGCTAGTTACCTATGGACCCTGACTATCCAACCAAGGGATTAAAACGCTGACTCAAGACCTTTTTAGATATAAATATAATTCCTGTGCATTAGAATTAGCTCAGTTCTAACTTAAGTCTGTATTAATAAAATTCATTTTTACCGATCGTTCGACTTGATTTTAATTAAATAAATTTTTTAAAAATATATTTTCCAAATCAGAAAATATAACTGGCGCAGTCGGTGACGGATAATCCAACGGGCTCGTGAGAGAAATTAGTGCTTCACGAACTAACCTGAAGATATCCGGTACGAGTCTACGAAGAGAAGAATACAAGAATCCGAAGAAAAGCAGCCTTGACCAGACCCAAATAGCTGACCAGGCGTTGCTACAGAGAATGCTAAAAGAAGTGATCCTTGTACTGGGGTAAGTACAATTGGGTTATGTAGATATTACATATTTTCATGTCAAATATAGAAGAGCTATTAGATTCTATAGCCACTTTAAAAATTAGTGAACCTTCTATTGATCCTATTTCACGAAACTTAGAAAGTAAAGGAATTAATCAAAACAAAATGACTGAATTTAAACTTGAATATTTGAACTGCATTCCACAATTCGATGGTAGTCCGAACGATCTGGGTAGATATCTGAGTGTATGTCAATCGGTAATAGATACATTTTATGTAGCGCAGCAAACGAACAGTTTCCAAAACGTGTACTTATTGAATTGTATCATTGGGAAACTTACGGGAAATGCCAAATTAGTATTAGGAACTCAGAACGTAAAAACATGGGAAGAATTAAAAATAATACTTAATAGACATTTCGCGGATCAAAGGGATGAGGCATGTTTAAATCGAGATTTGGTAATGATGAGACAACAAAATAACGAACATCCGGAACAATTTTACGACAGAATTCTTCACATATTAAATTTATTATGTTCATATACAAATGCACATGAAACAACTGAACAAGGAAGAGCATTAAAAAAAAATCTCTATAATGAATTGGCTTTAAAGACATTTTTATCAGGGCTTAAGGAACCATTGGGTACGAACATTAGGTGTATGAGACCAGTTGATCTCCCGCAAGCACTCCAATTTGTAAACGAAGAAAGTAATATCCATTACTTGCGTTCTTACAATAATACGCTAAGACCAAACAACAGACAATTTAATCAACCATCAAGAATGAGGTCGCAACCTAATATTCGTAATGACCAATTCCCAAGGCCCAGCTACAATTCTTTTAATCCTCAAGGAGGCTTCCAGAGATCGAACCACAACTCTTTCAATCAAACAAGATATTTTCAGCCGAACTTTCAAAATAATTCGACATTCAATAATAGACCGCCTACCAATGTGTTTAGGCCAAATCAAAATAAACCGTTGCCTAATCCAACCCCGATGAGCATGTCCACCAGGCGTACTGGCAGGACATTCCAATCCAATAATAACAATTTCAATAATTCTAATAATTATCAAACCAGGAACCATTTTAATAATCAAAGCCAAAATCCTAACTTTACATTCGAAGAATTGTATAATGTAGACACTTCTCATGAACAAAGTAATATTGCTGATTCAGGAGTAGCATGTGAAACAACGACCCGGCATGCCCGGATGCAACATGATCCGTGCGATTCAGAGTACGTGACAAACAACATGAATGATGACACAGCGTGCAGGTGTTTATCATCCAGCAATGCAAATTTTCTGGGAACCGGCCTGCGAAACGATGTCACCTAGAACCTGAAACCATAATGTTAAACACTAATAGTACAGGCGAACTTTCATACATCATTTTCCCAGAACAAAATTTAAAACTTCTCATAGATAGTGGGTCGACCAAGTCATTTATAAATCCGGAAAAAGCAAATAAATACTTTTCTACATTTGTAAAAGAAGACCCGTTCATAGTGTCAACTGTTTTTCAGAGTTCAGCACACAAGTATAGCGTAACTATTCCGACTCCTCAAATGTTTAAATTAAAAAAGAATCATAGAATGAAATTCTACTTATTTAATTTCCATGACAAATTTGATGGATTAATTGGGATAGACAATCTTAAAATTTTACAAGCCAAATTAGATTACGAAAAAGGGTACTTGTGCACACCCTATATGAGTATTAAGCTATGTTTTCAAGAATCTCAACCAAACATAAATAATGTGATTGTCTCAGCCCGAACCGAACAAGTAATAGAAATTAAGACCAGTTTACGTAATGGTGATGTAATATTACCTTACCAAAAAATACAAGATCTTGAAATCCCGAATTGTGTTATAAAAGCAAAAAATGGTCGAGCATTGACAACCATACTGAATAAATCCGATAAAGATAGGATATTGAACGTTTCTAAACCATTTGAAGTAGAAGAATACGATGAAAATGAGAACATTAACCCCGAGACATATTTGGAATTAAACCATATACATCATGAACAGGAAAAATTTGATAACTCCAACATACGTACAGAACACTTGAATTCCGAGGAAAAACAAAGAATACTGGACTTATGTACAGAATACAAAGAGATATTTTACAGAGAGGGAATGCCTTTGACATTCACCAGTCAAATCAAGCATAGAATTAAGACGACAGATGAATTGCCTGTATATGCTAAAACCTATCGCTATCCGTTCATTCACAAGACGGAGGTTCAAAAACAAATAAACCAGATGTTAAATCAAGGAATAATTAAACCAAGCGATTCACCGTGGTCTGCACCAATTTGGATAGTACCTAAAAAGAAAGACGCCTCCGGAAAACAAAAGTGGAGGGTTTGCGTAGACTTTAGAAAACTTAATGAGAAGACTATAGATGATAAATACCCTTTACCTAATATTACTGATTTACTAGATAAACTCGGCAAATGCCAATACTTCACCACGCTTGATCTGGCAAGTGGATTTCACCAGATAGAGATGGAGAAGAATGATATGAAAAAGACGGCATTCAGCACAGAACAGGGACATTTTGAATATACCAGGATGCCCTTCGGATTAAAAAATGCTCCAGCTACATTCCAGAGAGTAATGGATAATATCCTGAGGGGCATTCAAAACGAAAAATGCCTTGTGTATCTTGACGATATTATCGTCTTCTCAACTTCTTTACAGGAACACATAGAAAGACTAAGAGCGGTATTTGATAGATTAAAACAAGCTAACCTGAAAATACAATTGGATAAAAGCGAATTTTTAAGGAAGGAAGTGGCATATCTGGGACATGTCGTGACACCCGATGGAGTAAAACCAAACCCAGACAAGATAAAGGCAATTAAAAACTACCCAATACCTAGAACTACGAAGGAAATTAAAGGATTCCTGGGTCTTTTAGGATATTATAGGAAATTTATAAATAACTTTGCGGGATTAACGAAACCCTTAACGAAGTGTTTAAAAAAGAAAGCTAAGATTGTACATAATCAGGAATTTCTACATTGTTTTGAAAATTGTAAAAACGTGCTAATCAACGAACCTATATTAAAATACCCAGATTTTGACAAACCCTTTAATGTAACCTGTGATGCTAGCAATGTGGCATTAGGAGCGGTATTATCACAAGGACCGATTGGACAAGACCTGCCCATCGCTTACGCATCCAGGACATTGAATGAGTCTGAACAAAAATACTCAACTATAGAGAAAGAATGTTTATGCCTTGTCTGGGCCACAAAGTACTTTAGACCATATTTGTTCGGGAGAAAATTCAAAGTAGTGACAGACCATAAACCATTACAATGGCTTTTTAATCTAAAAGATCCTTCATCTAAATTACTAAGGTGGAGGATCAGACTAGAAGAATTTGATTATGATATTATATACAAGAAGGGAAAATCAAACACAAATGCTGACGCGTTAAGCAGAATAGAAATCCACACTAAAGAAACAGACGGATTCTCCGAGCTTGTTAAATACATGGATGACTTTAACAAGTCACTGCAAGAAGAAAAGAATAACGAAGCAGGACCCTCGACGGACCAATTATCTATGATCGCAAATCCAGATTTAGAGCGGAAAGAAATTCTTAACGAAGAAGAAACAAATGAAGCTGAAATGGAAACAATACATACAAATGAAGATCAAGACCCAATTGTGGGAGTACCGATCATAGAAGCAGCAGTAAATTTTGGTGCTAATCAGATAATAATATCTAGGGTATTCCACTCGCCGGCGCAACCTAAATTGATCACTCTTTTTGAAAAAAAACGCCGATACATCTTGCAAGTTTCTCAAGATAATGCAGAATACGACATCATGAAATTTATTAATGAAAACGTGGACCCAATGAAACTATACTCCATTTATTTCGAAGACCCCGATATGTACCCAGAATTTTGTGAAATAATAAGAAAAAATTTCAAATGGCCATCTTTGAAACTTCGAAAATGTACGATTAAATTAGTAGATGTAGTCGACGAGGACGAAATACAAGAAGTCATTAAAGCTTATCACGAAGGGAAAACAAATCACAGAGGGATTGAAGAGACGGAACAAAGAATTAAAACCAAATACTACTGGCCAAACTTAAAATTAAGTATACAAAGTTACATTAACCAATGTGAAATTTGCCAACGGAGCAAATATGAAAGGAATCCAGTAAAGATGGAACTCAACATAACCCCCACGGCAAGTAAACCTTTTGAAATAATACATTTGGATACATACACCGCAGAGAAACAAAAATTTTTAACAATAATAGACAGCTTTTCAAAGTATGCTCAAATATATCCATTAAATTCACTAAATGCAGTAGAAATAGCAGATAACCTAATCCTATTTTTTACTCATCACGGCATTCCAAAACAGATAATAACGGATAACGGAACCGAATTTAAGAACACGGTGGTAACAGAATTATTACAAACTCATAAGGTAAAAGTACACTTTTGTTCACCAGACCACCCACAGTCGAATGGCATGATCGAAAGGTTGCATTCCACACTATCTGAACACATCAGGCTCTTGAATAATCAAGGACAAGAAAAGGTACCCGTGGCCAAAAAACTAAAATATGCTTTGTTAGCCTATAACTATACAACACATTCGTCTACCAATCTCAAACCAATGGACATTATTAGCGGGCATATGAGCAGTGAAGATCCTTTCGATGTAGATATTAACAGAGAACTTGTGACTGACTACGTTAATGACCACCGGGAGCGTACAAGAATTCTTTATTCAAAGGTGAATGAATTCCAGACAAATTTGAAGCAAAAAATTGCCGAAAAACGTAACGAAGACAAAGACCAACCCACCTTATTTAAAGAAAACGAACAGGTGTACGTTAAGAAAAAGGAAAGAGACAAATTAAGTGATCCATTTAACAAACCAACAAGAATAGAATCAATCGATCAGGCTAGAAAAACGGTACGAATAACTGACGGGAAAAAAGTACACATGAGCAATTTAAAACGCCCCTTACGAAAGAGGTACAGCATTAATAAATAATAAGAAGAATTTTCCTAGTTAAGGCATATGTAAATATATTAACCACAACAATTAATTTTATTTCAGACTAACCCATTTAATATTCGGGACTTCAATAGAAATAAAGGAATTGAAAGAGAACCCTGGAATTTTACCATTAAAATTAGGAAGTGCCAGAATAGTCAAAACAACTCACGAAATGCTACATTACTATGATTTAAGTTTAATTATCGACCAGATAAATAAATTGCATTTAAAGTCAAGTAATGTTATGGAAACGGTTGACCATATGAAACCAACTAAACTATATCTTAAAGAATTGGACAATATGATTAAAATTATGGAATTTGTTCAGGGAAAGGTATATATGAAATTAGCTCAAATAATATCCCAGCCGAAAAGAACTAAACGTGGGCTAGTTAACATGATGGGCTCAGTGTTTAAAGCTGTTACGGGAAACCTGGATGCAAGTGACGGTGAACGGTATGATAAAGAAATTGATAATCTTAAAAAGAATATAGACAAAGAAGTAAAAAATCAGAGGTCCCTAGCTACCGCAATGATTAAGGAATTTAATCAAACAATTCAGAATCTAAATAGTAACAACAAACTAATTGAAAACAAATTAAACGAAGTACTGCCCTATGTGCAAGCAGTAGGAAACGAGAAAGTTTGCATATTTCTCAAAGAAGTAGTAAATGAAATCTCAGATATGTATCAGATAATCTACGCAATGTTGCAAGACATTGAAAATTCCTTAGTCTTTGCAAGAATAGGTTTGATGCATCCGAGTGTAATTAGAACAGAGGAACTATTTTCAGAATTAAGAAAATTGGAAGAAAATCTAGGAACAAATACTCTACCCATATCGGTCACACCAGAAAATATGTTAATGTATGAAAAATTAATCAATATTGAATGCTTCATTTTAAATAATAAAGTGGTGTATATAATGCATATACCAATAGTACATGCTCAAATATTCGACTATTTCCATTTGTATGCCATTCCAATTCACGAAAAGGATCAATTCAAGGTCGTAATTCCACAACAAAAATATCTGGCAATAACCCAAATGTACTACACCTACTATGATAAAAATTGTAAATTAGTTAAGCTAGGTTTATATATGTGTAGCAATAAGAAATTAGTAGACGTAAGCAATAATAATAATTGTGAAGTTGGACTCTTGACTAATTCAAAGACTAATGTAACGTGTCGCCAAACGCGAGTAATAATCAAGGATGTAGTTATAAACCGTTTAGAAACATTAAATCAGTGGATATTAGTTATCCCAAACACAAAACTTATACTAATGCAGTGCCCTGGTGAAGGAAGCGAAACACGGAACATAAAGGGAACCTTCCTGCTAAAGTTACCCAAAGGATGCGAAGCAACCATTGACAAACAGCAAATATACATGGAGGATAACAACAGAGAAGGCAAAGCTCAACCAATGTGGTTTCCGAAGTTATCAGAGGAAATTGGACCAATGCCGACGCTAAACCTAAGCAAATCACCTATGAACTTGAGCTTAGATGCATTCCATATGTGGGAACGGGATATAAAAATAATACCCGAACAACCCTTCGGATTGGGAGACATTTTCTCAATAACACCCAGCCTATGGACTCTCCTGATATACCTACTAGTAGCAGGGGGTTGCAGTCTATTAATTTGTAAGATGTGGATTGTTCCAAAATACAAAGGAAGGAAAAAACTACCCACACAGGAAGAACAAATTCAACTACCTCAAGTAATCGGGAGTTGAACTTAAAGGGGGAGGAGTTACCTATGGACCCTGACTATCCAACCAAGGGATTAAAACGCTGACTCAAGACCTTTTTAGATATAAATATAATTCCTGTGCATTAGAATTAGCTCAGTTCTAACTTAAGTCTGTATTAATAAAATTCATTTTTACCGATCGTTCGACTTGATTTTAATTAAATAAATTTTTTAAAAATATATTTTCCAAATCAGAAAATATAACTTGCTCAAACACACAACTTGTGTGACTTTTCAAATTTGAAGCTCGATAACTTCGGCAAATGAGGACCAAATTCCTTAAACAAAGTGTCAAATTAATCAGATCGACGAGATTTTGAAGATGTTACAACACAACATGATTGCATCTTGTTGAACTTCCAAGAAAATTAGTACTTTATGTGCTCAAACACACAACTTGTGTGACTTTTCAAACTTTGAAGCTCGATAACTTCGGCAAATGAGGACCAAATTCCTTAAACAAAGTGTCAATTTAATCAGATCGACGAGATTTTGAAGATGTTACAACACAACATGATTGCATCTTGTTGAACTTCCAAGAAAAATAGTACTTTATGTGCTCAAACACACAACTTGAGTGACTTTTCAAACTTTGAAGCTCGATAACTTCGGCAAATGAGGACCAAATTCCTTAAACAAAGTGTCAAATTAATCAGATCGACGAGATTTTGAAGATGTTACAACACATCATGATTGCATCTTGTTGAACTTCCGAGAAAAATAGTACTTTATGTGCTCAAACACACAACTTGAGTGACTTTTCAAACTTTGAAGCTCGATAACTTCGGCAAATGAGGACCAAATTCCTTAAACAAAGTGTCAAATTAATCAGATCGACGAGATTTTGAAGATGTTACAACACATCATGATTGCATCTTGTTGAACTTCCAAGAAAAATAGTACTTTATGTGCTCAAACACACATCTTTTGTGACTTTTCAAACTTTGAAGCTCGATAACTTCGGCATATGATGACCAAATTCCTTAAACAAAGTGTCAATATCATCAGATCGACGAGATTTTGAAGATGTCACAACACATCATGATTGCATCTTGTTGAACTTCAGAGAAAAATAGTACTTTATGTGCTCAAACACACAACTTGTGTGACTTTTCAAATTTGAAGCTCGATAACTTCGGCAAATGAGGACCAAATTCCTTAAACAAAGTGTCAAATTAATCAGATCGACGAGATTTTGAAGATGTTACAACACAACATGATTGCATCTTGTTGAACTTCCAAGAAAAATAGTACTTTATGTGCTCAAACACACAACTTGTGTGACTTTTCAAACTTTGAAGCTCGATAACTTCGGCATATGAGGACCAAATTCCTTAAACAAAGTGTCAATATAATCAGATCGACGAGATTTTGAAGATGTCACAACACATCATGATTGCATCTTGTTGAACTTCCAAGAAAAATAGTACTTTATGTGCTCAAACACACAACTTGTGTGACTTTTCAAATTTGAAGCTCGATAACTTCGGCAAATGAGGACCAAATTCCTTAAACAAAGTGTCAAATTAATCAGATCGACGAGATTTTGAAGATGTTACAACACATCATGATTGCATCTTGTTGAACTTCAGAGAAAAATAGTACTTTATGTGCTCAAACACACAACTTGTGTGACTTTTCAAACTTTGAAGCTCGATAACTTCGGCATATGAGGACCAAATTCCTTAAACAAAGTGTCAATATAATCAGATCGACGAGATTTTGAAGATGTCACAACACATCATGATTGCATCTTGTTGAACTTCCAAGAAAAATAGTACTTTATGTGCTCAAACACACAACTTGTGTGACTTTTCAAATTTGAAGCTCGATAACTTCGGCAAATGAAGACCAAATTCCTTAAACAAAGTGTCAAATTAATCAGATCGACGAGATTTTGAAGATGTTACAAAACAACATGATTGCATCTTGTTGAACTTCCAAGAAAAATAGTACTTTATGTGCTCAAACACACAACTAGTGTGACTTTTCAAACTTTGAAGCTCGATAACTTCGGCATATGAGGACCAAATTCCTTAAACAAAGTGTCAATAAAATCAGATCGACGAGATTTTGAAGATGTCACAACACATCATGATTGCATCTTGTTGAACTTCCAAGAAAAATAGTACTTTATGTGCTCAAACACACAACTTGTGTGACTTTTCAAATTTGAAGCTCGATAACTTCGGCAAATGAGGACCAAATTCCTTAAACAAAGTGTCAAATTAATCAGATCGACGAGATTTTGAAGATGTTACAACACAACATGATTGCATCTTGTTGAACTTCCAAGAAAATTAGTACTTTATGTGCTCAAACACACAACTTGTGTGACTTTTCAAACTTTGAAGCTCGATAACTTCGGCAAATGAGGACCAAATTCCTTAAACAAAGTGTCAATTTAATCAGATCGACGAGATTTTGAAGATGTTACAACACAACATGATTGCATCTTGTTGAACTTCCAAGAAAAATAGTACTTTATGTGCTCAAACACACAACTTGAGTGACTTTTCAAACTTTGAAGCTCGATAACTTCGGCAAATGAGGACCAAATTCCTTAAACAAAGTGTCAAATTAATCAGATCGACGAGATTTTGAAGATGTTACAACACATCATGATTGCATCTTGTTGAACTTCCAAGAAAAATAGTACTTTATGTGCTCAAACACACAACTTGTGTGACTTTTCAAATTTGAAGCTCGATAACTTCGGCAAATGAGGACCAAATTCCTTAAACAAAGTGTCAAATTAATCAGATCGACGAGATTTTGAAGATGTTACAACACATCATGATTGCATCTTGTTGAACTTCAGAGAAAAATAGTACTTTATGTGCTCAAACACACAACTTGTGTGACTTTTCAAACTTTGAAGCTCGATAACTTCGGCATATGAGGACCAAATTCCTTAAACAAAGTGTCAATATAATCAGATCGACGAGATTTTGAAGATGTCACAACACATCATGATTGCATCTTGTTGAACTTCCAAGAAAAATAGTACTTTATGTGCTCAAACACACAACTTGTGTGACTTTTCAAATTTGAAGCTCGATAACTTCGGCAAATGAGGACCAAATTCCTTAAACAAAGTGTCAAATTAATCAGATCGACGAGATTTTGAAGATGTTACAACACAACATGATTGCATCTTGTTGAACTTCCAAGAAAATTAGTACTTTATGTGCTCAAACACACAACTTGTGTGACTTTTCAAACTTTGAAGCTCGATAACTTCGGCAAATGAGGAACAAATTCCTTAAACAAAGTGTCAAATTAATCAGATCGACGAGATTTTGAAGATGTTACAACACAACATGATTGCATCTTGTTGAACTTCCAAGAAAAATAGTACTTTATGTGCTCAAACACACAACTTGTGTGACTTTTCAAATTTGAAGCTCGATAACTTCGGCAAATGAGGACCAAATTCCTTAAACAAAGTGTCAAATTAATCAGATCGACGAGATTTTGAAGATGTTACAACACATCATGATTGCATCTTGTTGAACTTCAGAGAAAAATAGTACTTTATGTGCTCAAACACACAACTTGTGTGACTTTTCAAACTTTGAAGCTCGATAACTTCGGCATATGAGGACCAAATTCCTTAAACAAAGTGTCAATATAATCAGATCGACGAGATTTTGAAGATGTCACAACACATCATGATTGCATCTTGTTGAACTTCCAAGAAAAATAGTACTTTATGTGCTCAAACACACAATTTGTGTGACTTTTCAAATTTGAAGCTCGATAACTTCGGCAAATGAGGACCAAATTCCTTAAACAAAGTGTCAAATTAATCAGATCGACGAGATTTTGAAGATGTTACAACACATCATGATTGCATCTTGTTGAACTTCAGAGAAAAATAGTACTTTATGTGCTCAAACACACAACTTGTGTGACTTTTCAAACTTTGAAGCTCGATAACTTCGGCATATGAGGACCAAATTCCTTAAACAAAGTGTCAATATAATCAGATCGACGAGATTTTGAAGATGTCACAACACATCATGATTGCATCTTGTTGAACTTCCAAGAAAAATAGTACTTTATGTGCTCAAACACACAACTTGTGTGACTTTTCAAATTTGAAGCTCGATAACTTCGGCAAATGAAGACCAAATTCCTTAAACAAAGTGTCAAATTAATCAGATCGACGAGATTTTGAAGATGTTACAACACAACATGATTGCATCTTGTTGAACTTCCAAGAAAAATAGTACTTTATGTGCTCAAACACACAACTTGTGTGACTTTTCAAACTTTGAAGCTCGATAACTTCGGCATATGAGGACCAAATTCCTTAAACAAAGTGTCAATAAAATCAGATCGACGAGATTTTGAAGATGTCACAACACATCATGATTGCATCTTGTTGAACTTCCAAGAAAAATAGTACTTTATGTGCTCAAACACACAACTTGTGTGACTTTTCAAATTTGAAGCTCGATAACTTCGGCAAATGAGGACCAAATTCCTTAAACAAAGTGTCAAATTAATCAGATCGACGAGATTTTGAAGATGTTACAACACATCATGATTGCATCTTGTTGAACTTCAGAGAAAAATAGTACTTTATGTGCTCAAACACACAACTTGTGTGACTTTTCAAACTTTGAAGCTCGATAACTTCGGCATATGAGGACCAAATTCCTTAAACAAAGTGTCAATATAATCAGATCGACGAGATTTTGAAGATGTCACAAAACATCATGATTGCATCTTGTTGAACTTCCAAGAAAAATAGTACTTTATGTGCTCAAACACACAACTTGTGTGACTTTTCAAACTTTGAAGCTCGATAACTTCGGCAAATGAGGACCAAATTCCTTAAACAAAGTGTCAATTTAATCAGATCGACGAGATTTTGAAGATGTTACAACACAACATGATTGCATCTTGTTGAACTTCCAAGAAAAATAGTACTTTATGTGCTCAAACACACAACTTGAGTGACTTTTCAAACTTTGAAGCTCGATAACTTCGGCAAATGAGGACCAAATTCCTTAAACAAAGTGTCAAATTAATCAGATCGACGAGATTTTGAAGATGTTACAACACATCATGATTGCATCTTGTTGAACTTCCAAGAAAAATAGTACTTTATGTGCTCAAACACACAACTTGTGTGACTTTTCAAATTTGAAGCTCGATAACTTCGGCAAATGAGGACCAAATTCCTTAAACAAAGTGTCAAATTAATCAGATCGACGAGATTTTGAAGATGTTACAACACATCATGATTGCATCTTGTTGAACTTCAGAGAAAAATAGTACTTTATGTGCTCAAACACACAACTTGTGTGACTTTTCAAACTTTGAAGCTCGATAACTTCGGCATATGAGGACCAAATTCCTTAAACAAAGTGTCAATATAATCAGATCGACGAGATTTTGAAGATGTCACAAAACATCATGATTGCATCTTGTTGAACTTCCAAGAAAAATAGTACTTTATGTGCTCAAACACACAACTTGTGTGACTTTTCAAATTTGAAGCTCGATAACTTCGGCAAATGAGGACCAAATTCCTTAAACAAAGTGTCAAATTAATCAGATCGACGAGATTTTGAAGATGTTACAACACATCAGAATTGCATCTTGTTGAACTTCCGAGAAAAATAGTACTTTATGTGCTCAAACACACATCTTTTGTGACTTTTCAAATTTGAAGCTCGATAACTTCGGCATATGAGGACCAAATTCCTTAAACAAAGTGTCAAATTAATCAGATCGACGAGATTTTGAAGATGTCACAACACATCATGATTGCATCTTGTTGAACTTCCAAGAAAAATAGTACTTTATGTGCTCAAACACACAACTTGTGTGACTTTTCAAACTTTGAAGCTCGATAACTTCGGCAAATGAGGACCAAATTCCTTAAACAAAGTGTCAATATAATCAGATCGACGAGATTTTGAAGATGTCACAACACATCATGATTGCATCTTGTTGAACTTCCAAGAAAAATAGTACTTTATGTGCTCAAACACACAACTTGTGTGACTTTTCAAACTTTGAAGCTCGATAACTTCGGCATATGAGGACCAAATTCCTTAAACAAAGTGTCAATATAATCAGATCGACGAGATTTTGAAGATGTCACAACACATCATGATTGCATCTTGTTGAACTTCCAAGAAAAATAGTACTTTATGTGCTCAAACACACAACTTGTGTGACTTTTCTAATTTGAAGCTCGATAACTTCGGCAAATGAGGACCAAATTCCTTAAACAAAGTGTCAAATTAATCAGATCGACGAGATTTTGAAGATGTTACAACACATCATGATTGCATCTTGTTGAACTTCAGAGAAAAATAGTACTTTATGTGCTCAAACACACAACTTGTGTGACTTTTCAAACTTTGAAGCTCGATAACTTCGGCATATGAGGACCAAATTCCTTAAACAAAGTGTCAATATAATCAGATCGACGAGATTTTGAAGATGTCACAACACATCATGATTGCATCTTGTTGAACTTCCAAGAAAAATAGTACTTTATGTGCTCAAACACACAACTTGTGTGACTTTTCAAATTTGAAGCTCGATAACTTCGGCAAATGAGGACCAAATTCCTTAAACAAAGTGTCAAATTAATCAGATCGACGAGATTTTGAAGATGTTACAACACATCATGATTGCATCTTGTTGAACTTCAGAGAAAAATAGTACTTTATGTGCTCAAACACACAACTTGTGTGACTTTTCAAACTTTGAAGCTCGATAACTTCGGCATATGAGGACCAAATTCCTTAAACAAAGTGTCAATATAATCAGATCGACGAGATTTTGAAGATGTCACAACACATCATGATTGCATCTTGTTGAACTTCCAAGAAAAATAGTACTTTATGTGCTCAAACACACAACTTGTGTGACTTTTCAAATTTGAAGCTCGATAACTTCGGCAAATGAAGACCAAATTCCTTAAACAAAGTGTCAAATTAATCAGATCGACGAGATTTTGAAGATGTTACAACACAACATGATTGCATCTTGTTGAACTTCCAAGAAAAATAGTACTTTATGTGCTCAAACACACAACTTGTGTGACTTTTCAAACTTTGAAGCTCGATAACTTCGGCATATGAGGACCAAATTCCTTAAACAAAGTGTCAATAAAATCAGATCGACGAGATTTTGAAGATGTCACAACACATCTTGATTGCATCTTGTTGAACTTCCAAGAAAAATAGTACTTTATGTGCTCAAACACACAACTTGTGTGACTTTTCAAATTTGAAGCTCGATAACTTCGGCAAATGAGGACCAAATTCCTTAAACAAAGTGTCAAATTAATCAGATCGACGAGATTTTGAAGATGTTACAACACAACATGATTGCATCTTGTTGAACTTCCAAGAAAATTAGTACTTTATGTGCTCAAACACACAACTTGTGTGACTTTTCAAACTTTGAAGCTCGATAACTTCGGCAAATGAGGACCAAATTCCTTAAACAAAGTGTCAATATAATCAGATCGACGAGATTTTGAAGATGTCACAACACATCATGATTGCATCTTGTTGAACTTCCAAGAAAAATAGTACTTTATGTGCTCAAACACACAACTTGTGTGACTTTTCAAACTTTGAAGCTCGATAACTTCGGCATATGAGGACCAAATTCCTTAAACAAAGTGTCAATATAATCAGATCGACGAGATTTTGAAGATGTCACAACACATCATGATTGCATCTTGTTGAACTTCCAAGAAAAATAGTACTTTATGTGCTCAAACACACAACTTGTGTGACTTTTCAAATTTGAAGCTCGATAACTTCGGCAAATGAGGACCAAATTCCTTAAACAAAGTGTCAAATTAATCAGATCGACGAGATTTTGAAGATGTTACAACACATCATGATTGCATCTTGTTGAACTTCAGAGAAAAATAGTACTTTATGTGCTCAAACACACAACTTGTGTGACTTTTCAAACTTTGAAGCTCGATAACTTCGGCATATGAGGACCAAATTCCTTAAACAAAGTGTCAATATAATCAGATCGACGAGATTTTGAAGATGTCACAACACATCATGATTGCATCTTGTTGAACTTCCAAGAAAAATAGTACTTTATGTGCTCAAACACACAACTTGTGTGACTTTTCAAATTTGAAGCTCGATAACTTCGGCAAATGAGGACCAAATTCCTTAAACAAAGTGTCAAATTAATCAGATCGACGAGATTTTGAAGATGTTACAACACAACATGATTGCATCTTGTTGAACTTCCAAGAAAAATAGTACTTTATGTGCTCAAACACACAACTTGAGTGACTTTTCAAACTTTGAAGCTCGATAACTTCGGCAAATGAGGACCAAATTCCTTAAACAAAGTGTCAAATTAATCAGATCGACGAGATTTTGAAGATGTTACAACACATCATGATTGCATCTTGTTGAACTTCCAAGAAAAATAGTACTTTATGTGCTCAAACACACAACTTGTGTGACTTTTCAAATTTGAAGCTCGATAACTTCGGCAAATGAGGACCAAATTCCTTAAACAAAGTGTCAAATTAATCAGATCGACGAGATTTTGAAGATGTTACAACACATCATGATTGCATCTTGTTGAACTTCAGAGAAAAATAGTACTTTATGTGCTCAAACACACAACTTGTGTGACTTTTCAAACTTTGAAGCTCGATAACTTCGGCATATGAGGACCAAATTCCTTAAACAAAGTGTCAATATAATCAGATCGACGAGATTTTGAAGATGTCACAACACATCATGATTGCATCTTGTTGAACTTCCAAGAAAAATAGTACTTTATGTGCTCAAACACACAATTTGTGTGACTTTTCAAATTTGAAGCTCGATAACTTCGGCATATGAGGACCAAATTCCTTAAACAAAGTGTCAAATTAATCAGATCGACGAGATTTTGAAGATGTCACAACACATCATGATTGCATCTTGTTGAACTTCCAAGAAAAATAGTACTTTATGTGCTCAAACACACAACTTGTGTGACTTTTCAAATTTGAAGCTCGATAACTTCGGCAAATGAGGACCAAATTCCTTAAACAAAGTGTCAAATTAATCAGATCGACGAGATTTTGAAGATGTTACAACACATCATGATTGCATCTTGTTGAACTTCCGAGAAAAATAGTACTTTATGTGCTCAAACACACAACTTGAGTGACTTTTCAAACTTTGAAGCTCGATAACTTCGGCAAATGAGGACCAAATTCCTTAAACAAAGTGTCAAATTAATCAGATCGACGAGATTTTGAAGATGTTACAACACATCATGATTGCATCTTGTTGAACTTCCAAGAAAAATAGTACTTTATGTGCTCAAACACACAACTTGTGTGACTTTTCAAATTTGAAGCTCGATAACTTCGGCAAATGA
This sequence comes from Euwallacea fornicatus, assembly GCF_040115645.1. Classification (NCBI taxonomy): domain Eukaryota; kingdom Metazoa; phylum Arthropoda; class Insecta; order Coleoptera; family Curculionidae; genus Euwallacea; species Euwallacea fornicatus. Next base: position 10,871 of record NW_027096061.1, on the reverse strand, counting down.
GGACCAAATTCCTTAAACAAAGTGTCAAATTAATCAGATCGACGAGATTTTGAAGATGTTACAACACATCAGAATTGCATCTTGTTGAACTTCCGAGAAAAATAGTACTTTATGTGCTCAAACACACATCTTTTGTGACTTTTCAAATTTGAAGCTCGATAACTTCGGCATATGAGGACCAAATTCCTTAAACAAAGTGTCAAATTAATCAGATCGACGAGATTTTGAAGATGTCACAACACATCATGATTGCATCTTGTTGAACTTCCAAGAAAAATAGTACTTTATGTGCTCAAACACACAACTTGTGTGACTTTTCAAATTTGAAGCTCGATAACTTCGGCAAATGAGGACCAAATTCCTTAAACAAAGTGTCAAATTAATCAGATCGACGAGATTTTGAAGATGTTACAACACATCATGATTGCATCTTGTTGAACTTCCGAGAAAAATAGTACTTTATGTGCTCAAACACACAACTTGAGTGACTTTTCAAACTTTGAAGCTCGATAACTTCGGCAAATGAGGACCAAATTCCTTAAACAAAGTGTCAAATTAATCAGATCGACGAGATTTTGAAGATGTTACAACACATCATGATTGCATCTTGTTGAACTTCCGAGAAAAATAGTACTTTATGTGCTCAAACACACAACTTGAGTGACTTTTCAAACTTTGAAGCTCGATAACTTCGGCAAATGAGGACCAAATTCCTTAAACAAAGTGTCAAATTAATCAGATCGACGAGATTTTGAAGATGTTACAACACATCATGATTGCATCTTGTTGAACTTCCAAGAAAAATAGTACTTTATGTGCTCAAACACACAACTTGAGTGACTTTTCAAACTTTGAAGCTCGATAACTTCGGCAAATGAGGACCAAATTCCTTAAACAAAGTGTCAAATTAATCAGATCGACGAGATTTTGAAGATGTTACAACACATCATGATTGCATCTTGTTGAACTTCCAAGAAAAATAGTACTTTATGTGCTCAAACACACAACTTGTGTGACTTTTCAAATTTGAAGCTCGATAACTTCGGCAAATGAGGACCAAATTCCTTAAACAAAGTGTCAAATTAATCAGATCGACGAGATTTTGAAGATGTTACAACACATCATGATTGCATCTTGTTGAACTTCAGAGAAAAATAGTACTTTATGTGCTCAAACACACAACTTGTGTGACTTTTCAAACTTTGAAGCTCGATAACTTCGGCATATGAGGACCAAATTCCTTAAACAAAGTGTCAATATAATCAGATCGACGAGATTTTGAAGATGTCACAACACATCATGATTGCATCTTGTTGAACTTCCAAGAAAAATAGTACTTTATGTGCTCAAACACACAATTTGTGTGACTTTTCAAATTTGAAGCTCGATAACTTCGGCAAATGAGGACCAAATTCCTTAAACAAAGTGTCAAATTAATCAGATCGACGAGATTTTGAAGATGTTACAACACATCATGATTGCATCTTGTTGAACTTCCAAGAAAAATAGTACTTTATGTGCTCAAACACACAACTTGTGTGACTTTTCAAATTTGAAGCTCGATAACTTCGGCAAATGAGGACCAAATTCCTTAAACAAAGTGTCAAATTAATCAGATCGACGAGATTTTGAAGATGTTACAACACATCAGAATTGCATCTTGTTGAACTTCCGAGAAAAATAGTACTTTATGTGCTCAAACACACATCTTTTGTGACTTTTCAAATTTGAAGCTCGATAACTTCGGCATATGAGGACCAAATTCCTTAAACAAAGTGTCAAATTAATCAGATCGACGAGATTTTGAAGATGTCACAACACATCATGATTGCATCTTGTTGAACTTCCAAGAAAAATAGTACTTTATGTGCTCAAACACACAACTTGTGTGACTTTTCAAATTTGAAGCTCGATAACTTCGGCAAATGAGGACCAAATTCCTTAAACAAAGTGTCAAATTAATCAGATCGACGAGATTTTGAAGATGTTACAACACATCATGATTGCATCTTGTTGAACTTCCGAGAAAAATAGTACTTTATGTGCTCAAACACACAACTTGAGTGACTTTTCAAACTTTGAAGCTCGATAACTTCGGCAAATGAGGACCAAATTCCTTAAACAAAGTGTCAAATTAATCAGATCGACGAGATTTTGAAGATGTTACAACACATCATGATTGCATCTTGTTGAACTTCCAAGAAAAATAGTACTTTATGTGCTCAAACACACAACTTGTGTGACTTTTCAAATTTGAAGCTCGATAACTTCGGCAAATGAGGACCAAATTCCTTAAACAAAGTGTCAAATTAATCAGATCGACGAGATTTTGAAGATGTTACAACACATCAGAATTGCATCTTGTTGAACTTCCGAGAAAAATAGTACTTTATGTGCTCAAACACACATCTTTTGTGACTTTTCAAATTTGAAGCTCGATAACTTCGGCATATGAGGACCAAATTCCTTAAACAAAGTGTCAAATTAATCAGATCGACGAGATTTTGAAGATGTCACAACACATCATGATTGCATCTTGTTGAACTTCCAAGAAAAATAGTACTTTATGTGCTCAAACACACAACTTGTGTGACTTTTCAAATTTGAAGCTCGATAACTTCGGCAAATGAGGACCAAATTCCTTAAACAAAGTGTCAAATTAATCAGATCGACGAGATTTTGAAGATGTTACAACACATCATGATTGCATCTTGTTGAACTTCCGAGAAAAATAGTACTTTATGTGCTCAAACACACAACTTGAGTGACTTTTCAAACTTTGAAGCTCGATAACTTCGGCAAATGAGGACCAAATTCCTTAAACAAAGTGTCAAATTAATCAGATCGACGAGATTTTGAAGATGTTACAACACATCATGATTGCATCTTGTTGAACTTCCAAGAAAAATAGTACTTTATGTGCTCAAACACACATCTTTTGTGACTTTTCAAACTTTGAAGCTCGATAACTTCGGCATATGATGACCAAATTCCTTAAACAAAGTGTCAATATCATCAGATCGACGAGATTTTGAAGATGTCACAACACATCATGATTGCATCTTGTTGAACTTCAGAGAAAAATAGTACTTTATGTGCTCAAACACACAACTTGTGTGACTTTTCAAATTTGAAGCTCGATAACTTTGGCAAATGAGGACCAAATTCCTTAAACAAAGTGTCAAATTAATCAGATCGACGAGATTTTGAAGATGTTACAACACATCAGAATTGCATCTTGTTGAACTTCCGAGAAAAATAGTACTTTATGTGCTCAAACACACAACTTGTGTGACTTTTCAAACTTTGAAGCTCGATAACTTCGGCAAATGAGGACCAAATTCCTTAAACAAAGTGTCAATATAATCAGATCGACGAGATTTTGAAGATGTCACAACACATCATGATTGCATCTTGTTGAACTTCCAAGAAAAATAGTACTTTATGTGCTCAAACACACAACTTGTGTGACTTTTCAAACTTTGAAGCTCGATAACTTCGGCATATGAGGACCAAATTCCTTAAACAAAGTGTCAATATAATCAGATCGACGAGATTTTGAAGATGTCACAACACATCATGATTGCATCTTGTTGAACTTCCAAGAAAAATAGTACTTTATGTGCTCAAACACACAACTTGTGTGACTTTTCAAACTTTGAAGCTCGATAACTTCGGCATATGAGGACCAAATTCCTTAAACAAAGTGTCAATATAATCAGATCGACGAGATTTTGAAGATGTCACAACACATCATGATTGCATCTTGTTGAACTTCCAAGAAAAATAGTACTTTATGTGCTCAAACACACAACTTGTGTGACTTTTCAAATTTGAAGCTCGATAACTTCGGCAAATGAGGACCAAATTCCTTAAACAAAGTGTCAAATTAATCAGATCGACGAGATTTTGAAGATGTTACAACACAACATGATTGCATCTTGTTGAACTTCCAAGAAAAATAGTACTTTATGTGCTCAAACACACAACTTGAGTGACTTTTCAAACTTTGAAGCTCGATAACTTCGGCAAATGAGGACCAAATTCCTTAAACAAAGTGTCAAATTAATCAGATCGACGAGATTTTGAAGATGTTACAACACATCATGATTGCATCTTGTTGAACTTCCAAGAAAAATAGTACTTTATGTGCTCAAACACACAACTTGTGTGACTTTTCAAATTTGAAGCTCGATAACTTCGGCAAATGAGGACCAAATTCCTTAAACAAAGTGTCAAATTAATCAGATCGACGAGATTTTGAAGATGTTACAACACATCATGATTGCATCTTGTTGAACTTCAGAGAAAAATAGTACTTTATGTGCTCAAACACACAACTTGTGTGACTTTTCAAACTTTGAAGCTCGATAACTTCGGCATATGAGGACCAAATTCCTTAAACAAAGTGTCAATATAATCAGATCGACGAGATTTTGAAGATGTCACAACACATCATGATTGCATCTTGTTGAACTTCCAAGAAAAATAGTACTTTATGTGCTCAAACACACAATTTGTGTGACTTTTCAAATTTGAAGCTCGATAACTTCGGCAAATGAGGACCAAATTCCTTAAACAAAGTGTCAAATTAATCAGATCGACGAGATTTTGAAGATGTTACAACACATCATGATTGCATCTTGTTGAACTTCCAAGAAAAATAGTACTTTATGTGCTCAAACACACAACTTGTGTGACTTTTCAAATTTGAAGCTCGATAACTTCGGCAAATGAGGACCAAATTCCTTAAACAAAGTGTCAAATTAATCAGATCGACGAGATTTTGAAGATGTTACAACACATCAGAATTGCATCTTGTTGAACTTCCGAGAAAAATAGTACTTTATGTGCTCAAACACACATCTTTTGTGACTTTTCAAATTTGAAGCTCGATAACTTCGGCATATGAGGACCAAATTCCTTAAACAAAGTGTCAAATTAATCAGATCGACGAGATTTTGAAGATGTCACAACACATCATGATTGCATCTTGTTGAACTTCCAAGAAAAATAGTACTTTATGTGCTCAAACACACAACTTGTGTGACTTTTCAAATTTGAAGCTCGATAACTTCGGCAAATGAGGACCAAATTCCTTAAACAAAGTGTCAAATTAATCAGATCGACGAGATTTTGAAGATGTTACAACACATCATGATTGCATCTTGTTGAACTTCCGAGAAAAATAGTACTTTATGTGCTCAAACACACAACTTGAGTGACTTTTCAAACTTTGAAGCTCGATAACTTCGGCAAATGAGGACCAAATTCCTTAAACAAAGTGTCAAATTAATCAGATCGACGAGATTTTGAAGATGTTACAACACATCATGATTGCATCTTGTTGAACTTCCAAGAAAAATAGTACTTTATGTGCTCAAACACACAACTTGTGTGACTTTTCAAATTTGAAGCTCGATAACTTCGGCAAATGAGGACCAAATTCCTTAAACAAAGTGTCAAATTAATCAGATCGACGAGATTTTGAAGATGTTACAACACATCAGAATTGCATCTTGTTGAACTTCCGAGAAAAATAGTACTTTATGTGCTCAAACACACATCTTTTGTGACTTTTCAAATTTGAAGCTCGATAACTTCGGCATATGAGGACCAAATTCCTTAAACAAAGTGTCAAATTAATCAGATCGACGAGATTTTGAAGATGTCACAACACATCATGATTGCATCTTGTTGAACTTCCAAGAAAAATAGTACTTTATGTGCTCAAACACACAACTTGTGTGACTTTTCAAATTTGAAGCTCGATAACTTCGGCAAATGAGGACCAAATTCCTTAAACAAAGTGTCAAATTAATCAGATCGACGAGATTTTGAAGATGTTACAACACATCATGATTGCATCTTGTTGAACTTCCGAGAAAAATAGTACTTTATGTGCTCAAACACACAACTTGAGTGACTTTTCAAACTTTGAAGCTCGATAACTTCGGCAAATGAGGACCAAATTCCTTAAACAAAGTGTCAAATTAATCAGATCGACGAGATTTTGAAGATGTTACAACACATCATGATTGCATCTTGTTGAACTTCCGAGAAAAATAGTACTTTATGTGCTCAAACACACAACTTGAGTGACTTTTCAAACTTTGAAGCTCGATAACTTCGGCAAATGAGGACCAAATTCCTTAAACAAAGTGTCAAATTAATCAGATCGACGAGATTTTGAAGATGTTACAACACATCATGATTGCATCTTGTTGAACTTCCGAGAAAAATAGTACTTTATGTGCTCAAACACACAACTTGTGTGACTTTTCAAACTTTGAAGCTCGATAACTTCGGCAAATGAGGACCAAATTCCTTAAACAAAGTGTCAATATAATCAGATCGACGAGATTTTGAAGATGTCACAACACATCATGATTGCATCTTGTTGAACTTCCAAGAAAAATAGTACTTTATGTGCTCAAACACACAACTTGTGTGACTTTTCAAACTTTGAAGCTCGATAACTTCGGCATATGAGGACCAAATTCCTTAAACAAAGTGTCAATATAATCAGATCGACGAGATTTTGAAGATGTCACAACACATCATGATTGCATCTTGTTGAACTTCCAAGAAAAATAGTACTTTATGTGCTCAAACACACAACTTGTGTGACTTTTCAAATTTGAAGCTCGATAACTTCGGCAAATGAGGACCAAATTCCTTAAACAAAGTGTCAAATTAATCAGATCGACGAGATTTTGAAGATGTTACAACACATCAGAATTGCATCTTGTTGAACTTCCGAGAAAAATAGTACTTTATGTGCTCAAACACACAACTTGTGTGACTTTTCAAACTTTGAAGCTCGATAACTTCGGCAAATGAGGACCAAATTCCTTAAACAAAGTGTCAATATAATCAGATCGACGAGATTTTGAAGATGTCACAACACATCATGATTGCATCTTGTTGAACTTCCAAGAAAAATAGTACTTTATGTGCTCAAACACACAACTTGTGTGACTTTTCAAACTTTGAAGCTCGATAACTTCGGCATATGAGGACCAAATTCCTTAAACAAAGTGTCAATATAATCAGATCGACGAGATTTTGAAGATGTCACAACACATCATGATTGCATCTTGTTGAACTTCCAAGAAAAATAGTACTTTATGTGCTCAAACACACAACTTGTGTGACTTTTCAAATTTGAAGCTCGATAACTTCGGCAAATGAGGACCAAATTCCTTAAACAAAGTGTCAAATTAATCAGATCGACGAGATTTTGAAGATGTTACAACACATCATGATTGCATCTTGTTGAACTTCAGAGAAAAATAGTACTTTATGTGCTCAAACACACAACTTGTGTGACTTTTCAAACTTTGAAGCTCGATAACTTCGGCATATGAGGACCAAATTCCTTAAACAAAGTGTCAATATAATCAGATCGACGAGATTTTGAAGATGTCACAACACATCATGATTGCATCTTGTTGAACTTCCAAGAAAAATAGTACTTTATGTGCTCAAACACACAACTTGTGTGACTTTTCAAATTTGAAGCTCGATAACTTCGGCAAATGAGGACCAAATTCCTTAAACAAAGTGTCAAATTAATCAGATCGACGAGATTTTGAAGATGTTACAACACAACATGATTGCATCTTGTTGAACTTCCAAGAAAAATAGTACTTTATGTGCTCAAACACACAACTTGTGTGACTTTTCAAATTTGAAGCTCGATAACTTCGGCAAATGAGGACCAAATTCCTTAAACAAAGTGTCAAATTAATCAGATCGACGAGATTTTGAAGATGTTACAACACATCATGATTGCATCTTGTTGAACTTCAGAGAAAAATAGTACTTTATGTGCTCAAACACACAACTTGTGTGACTTTTCAAACTTTGAAGCTCGATAACTTCGGCATATGAGGACCAAATTCCTTAAACAAAGTGTCAATATAATCAGATCGACGAGATTTTGAAGATGTCACAACACATCATGATTGCATCTTGTTGAACTTCCAAGAAAAATAGTACTTTATGTGCTCAAACACACAACTTGTGTGACTTTTCAAGCTCGATAACTTCGGCAAATGAGGACCAAATTCCTTAAACAAAGTGTCAAATTAATCAGATCGACGAGATTTTGAAGATGTTACAACACATCATGATTGCATCTTGTTGAACTTCAGAGAAAAATAGTACTTTATGTGCTCAAACACACAACTTGTGTGACTTTTCAAACTTTGAAGCTCGATAACTTCGGCATATGAGGACCAAATTCCTTAAACAAAGTGTCAATATAATCAGATCGACGAGATTTTGAAGATGTCACAACACATCATGATTGCATCTTGTTGAACTTCCAAGAAAAATAGTACTTTATGTGCTCAAACACACAACTTGTGTGACTTTTCAAATTTGAAGCTCGATAACTTCGGCAAATGAGGACCAAATTCCTTAAACAAAGTGTCAAATTAATCAGATCGACGAGATTTTGAAGATGTTACAACACATCATGATTGCATCTTGTTGAACTTCCAAGAAAAATAGTACTTTATGTGCTCAAACACACAACTTGTGTGACTTTTCAAATTTGAAGCTCGATAACTTCGGCAAATGAGGACCAAATTCCTTAAACAAAGTGTCAAATTAATCAGATCGACGAGATTTTGAAGATGTTACAACACATCATGATTGCATCTTGTTGAACTTCAGAGAAAAATAGTACTTTATGTGCTCAAACACACAACTTGTGTGACTTTTCAAACTTTGAAGCTCGATAACTTCGGCATATGAGGACCAAATTCCTTAAACAAAGTGTCAATATAATCAGATCGACGAGATTTTGAAGATGTCACAACACATCATGATTGCATCTTGTTGAACTTCCAAGAAAAATAGTACTTTATGTGCTCAAACACACAATTTGTGTGACTTTTCAAATTTGAAGCTCGATAACTTCGGCAAATGAGGACCAAATTCCTTAAACAAAGTGTCAAATTAATCAGATCGACGAGATTTTGAAGATGTTACAACACATCATGATTGCATCTTGTTGAACTTCCAAGAAAAATAGTACTTTATGTGCTCAAACACACAACTTGTGTGACTTTTCAAATTTGAAGCTCGATAACTTCGGCAAATGAGGACCAAATTCCTTAAACAAAGTGTCAAATTAATCAGATCGACGAGATTTTGAAGATGTTACAACACATCAGAATTGCATCTTGTTGAACTTCCGAGAAAAATAGTACTTTATGTGCTCAAACACACATCTTTTGTGACTTTTCAAATTTGAAGCTCGATAACTTCGGCATATGAGGACCAAATTCCTTAAACAAAGTGTCAAATTAATCAGATCGACGAGATTTTGAAGATGTCACAACACATCATGATTGCATCTTGTTGAACTTCCAAGAAAAATAGTACTTTATGTGCTCAAACACACAACTTGTGTGACTTTTCAAATTTGAAGCTCGATAACTTCGGCAAATGAGGACCAAATTCCTTAAACAAAGTGTCAAATTAATCAGATCGACGAGATTTTGAAGATGTTACAACACATCATGATTGCATCTTGTTGAACTTCCGAGAAAAATAGTACTTTATGTGCTCAAACACACAACTTGAGTGACTTTTCAAACTTTGAAGCTCGATAACTTCGGCAAATGAGGACCAAATTCCTTAAACAAAGTGTCAAATTAATCAGATCGACGAGATTTTGAAGATGTTACAACACATCATGATTGCATCTTGTTGAACTTCCAAGAAAAATAGTACTTTATGTGCTCAAACACACAACTTGTGTGACTTTTCAAATTTGAAGCTCGATAACTTCGGCAAATGAGGACCAAATTCCTTAAACAAAGTGTCAAATTAATCAGATCGACGAGATTTTGAAGATGTTACAACACATCAGAATTGCATCTTGTTGAACTTCCGAGAAAAATAGTACTTTATGTGCTCAAACACACATCTTTTGTGACTTTTCAAATTTGAAGCTCGATAACTTCGGCATATGAGGACCAAATTCCTTAAACAAAGTGTCAAATTAATCAGATCGACGAGATTTTGAAGATGTCACAACACATCATGATTGCATCTTGTTGAACTTCCAAGAAAAATAGTACTTTATGTGCTCAAACACACAACTTGTGTGACTTTTCAAATTTGAAGCTCGATAACTTCGGCAAATGAGGACCAAATTCCTTAAACAAAGTGTCAAATTAATCAGATCGACGAGATTTTGAAGATGTTACAACACATCATGATTGCATCTTGTTGAACTTCCGAGAAAAATAGTACTTTATGTGCTCAAACACACAACTTGAGTGACTTTTCAAACTTTGAAGCTCGATAACTTCGGCAAATGAGGACCAAATTCCTTAAACAAAGTGTCAAATTAATCAGATCGACGAGATTTTGAAGATGTTACAACACATCATGATTGCATCTTGTTGAACTTCCGAGAAAAATAGTACTTTATGTGCTCAAACACACAACTTGAGTGACTTTTCAAACTTTGAAGCTCGATAACTTCGGCAAATGAGGACCAAATTCCTTAAACAAAGTGTCAAATTAATCAGATCGACGAGATTTTGAAGATGTTACAACACATCATGATTGCATCTTGTTGAACTTCCAAGAAAAATAGTACTTTATGTGCTCAAACACACAACTTGAGTGACTTTTCAAACTTTGAAGCTCGATAACTTCGGCAAATGAGGACCAAATTCCTTAAACAAAGTGTCAAATTAATCAGATCGACGAGATTTTGAAGATGTTACAACACATCATGATTGCATCTTGTTGAACTTCCAAGAAAAATAGTACTTTATGTGCTCAAACACACAACTTGTGTGACTTTTCAAATTTGAAGCTCGATAACTTCGGCAAATGAA